>NC_136412.1:100226280-100791280 GCF_051521515.1 Lactuca serriola | reverse complement strand
TTTTATAAAATTCCCAATCTTAGTTACTTTAGGAAAAGTGAATTGATGCAATTCCATGAAATTGCACTTTGCACCCTTGCTAAGAAGTTAGTGGAGCGTGTGTGGTTTACCGGCACACTAATTGGTTCTAAGAAAAGGTGGCGAAGGGTGATTCATTATTTATCATAGTTCGATGGAGTGTGTGTGGTTTACTGGCACATCGAATGAGTGATTGTAACAATGGAGGCATCGTGTAGATTTGCATGGTTATTTACACCCACTTTGTGATCCTCGGTATCCTAGTCACAAACTAGAGGGGCATATCGAGATTTAAACATGCCATTAAAGAGTTCAATGAATCTATAAAATCTAGGAATTCTCAATAAAACTTAAGGTTATGTTTTCGTGGCGAAGAATTAGTGAATCGTCATTCACTTACCTCCAAATTATTTGCATGATTGGATTACGGCATCCCTTTTCTAATATGTAAATAATGTTGTTGGGTCCTAGCCCTAATTTTTCATTTTGGGTGTTTAATTAGGGATCCAATTCTAATCAAACTTTCTCCTTTCTATTTGTAGATGTCAAACGCAAACAACGCTGCTGCTAACTCATTCACGTTAATGAGTCTTTGCCAAAATGTGACCTTCGATGGTACAAACTTTAGCGAATGGATAAGATACATTCGCACCATTGCACGCTACGAGGACAAAGAGTATGTCCTCGACGAAAAGCTCGAGAAGGTCAACCCGGAAATCGCTACTCCCGAAGAGATGGATATCTTTGAGACACACGAATGTGATGTAACGAAAGTCCATTGCATCATGATAGCCACCATGAACCAAGAATTCCAAAAGTCCTATGAGGACATGTATCCCTATGAAATGCATCAAGACTTGATGGAGAGGTACCATCAAAGCGCGAGGAAAGAGCGCTATGAGATCATCACTAACATGATCACCGCTAAGATGGGAAATGGAGAATCGTTAACTGTGCACTTGCAAAAGATGCAACGATATGTTGATCGTCTTTGCAAGTTAAATGTTAACTTTGGGGAGGATTTGGCCATCGAAATTGTTCTTCATTCGTTGCCTTCATGCTACAACCAATTTAGGATGACCTACCACATGAACAAGGAAGAGGTCACCCTAAGCAAACTCCAAGGACTCCTAAGGACTGCTGAGAGCAACCTAAAGGACAAGTCTGTTGCACCAACTCCCACACTAACCGCTGCTCCTGTTTTGGCTATAGGGCAGGGAAGGGGCAAGAAGAGGAAGGCTCCGTCAAAGAGCCACCGCAAAGGAACGTCCCAAGATGGTTCCTCTTCTAGTGGGACCAAGGTTGATCCCGCTAAGCCCAACACTAACTCGAAGGAGGTAGAGTGCCATCATTGCCACAAAATAGGGCATTGGAAAAGAAGCTGCCCGGAATATCTGCAAGCCAACAAGGATGGAAATATCAAGCCATCTTTTGCAGGTATATACACAATTAAATCTAGTAATTCATCTCATACTATTTCTTGGGTTCTTGATACAGGATGTGGTTACCACATTTGTTCTGATTTGCAGGGACTAAGAAGAGATAGAGATGTGGAGCAAGGAAGAATAAATCTAATCATGGGAAACAGAAGATCGTCACCTGTCACCAAGATTGGAGTGTATTCTTTAGTGCTTAGTAATGGATTAGGTCTAGATTTAAATAATTGTTGCTACTCGCCAGATATAGCAAGAAACATCATTTCATTTCATGGTTTGTTTAGACAAGGATTTAGATATTCGTTTAATAATATGAATGGTTCTATTTATGCTTATCTAAATGATGTTTTATACTTTAAAGCAATGCCCTGTAATGGAATTTATGAAACTGTTATGGACTTCGTGCTGATTCCTTAGGATGATCCTTAGGAATGAATGAACGAGGAATAACTGATTTTTAGGGTAGATCCTTAAGAGTAAAGAAGATAATGGGGATGGGTAATTGGGCTGATTACTTGATTGTTTAAACATAATAATTATATTATTGTGGGTTGAAAATCTTATGTACTCACCTGGTTTCCCAACCTGACCCACTCAGTTTATTTATATCACAGGTGTTGTTATGATGTCACATTACACTGAGAGATTAAGGAGATGTAAATCACTAGTAATAATGAATGTAAGTTCTGTTTATGCTTATGTTTCGGTATTGACAATGACATCCCAAATGTTTTAAAATGAATAAAAATACTTTTCTTCGGAAATGATTTGATAACGTATTTATCTTGTTTTACTGGGAACAAATTCCACAATATTTTTATTAAAAGAGTTACTCTGATTTTTATAAAGCACAAACAAAATTTGTCTTTTCTCGCCGAGAAAATGGGGATGCAACAATAACTTTTTGATAGATTGGTGCCTACAAGGTGTTTGTTAAAATGCTTTTTTTCGAGTTTTTTTCTACATCTTACTAAAATTTCACATGGTTCTAAATTCTAACACGAGGTTTGATATGATACAGGGGTAAAGTTATCTTTGTATAAAGTTGAATTCTTTGTTAGTGTAACAGCCCAAAATCTCAAGTATTGTTTAATTGCATTTTGGGGTGTTTTAAAGGGGAGACTCGGCGAGTTGGAGCCAGACTCGCCGAGTAGGGTCGCAGTTGTGGTCGCGGGTTCGCGGCTGGACTCGACGAGTCCAGGTATGGACTCGGCGAGTCGACGCTGTTCAGCGGAAAACCCTAGCCGTTCAGTTTGGGACGTATATAAGGGATCTTATGCCGTCATTGCTCGTCTTTTGGCCGATTGAAGAGAACCCTAAACGACTGAGGCGTCTAGAGCAAGCTTGAAGGCCATGGGTGACCTTGAAGGAATTGTTGTGCAAGGAGGAGAAGGGTTTTAGTTAAAGGAACTGCAGGGAGTTCGAGTTCTGAGGTTTGGGGACATGGAAGGTACATCATTCAGGTAATATCTCGGATTACATTCTCCTGTGATTGATGTGTATATAGATTTAGGGTTTATGGAACCCATTTGGAGTCTAGATGGTTTGTTGTGTTGTTATTCAACGTTTATAACCTTGTATTAGGACCCTTAGAGGTCCAGAAGGATCCATGTTTGTATAATCGGGAAAATATGTACCTCAGGAAGCAGTTCGATCGACTGCATGGCGTGGACTCGCCGAGTCGGATGATCAGACTCGGCGAGTAGCTTGAAGATTCACTGGGACTCGCCGAGTTTGTTCTTCAGACTCGGCGAGTGGAGTCGGGGTGGCCCCGCGATTCTTCCAGGAGTGACTCGTCGAGTCAAAGGGGATACTCGACGAGTAGAAGGGGAATCTTAGAGGATTGAAGGACGACCAGACTCGCCGAGTCGCCAGGGAACTCGCCGAGTCCAGTCGAGCTGACAATGGACTGTTGACCAGAGTTGACTGGTGTGATTTCTTAGGGTCAGTTAACGTGGAAGATAGAAGTATTAATAAGGGATATATGATGTTACAGGGAGCTTGTAGCTCGGAGGATCAAGTGCAAGGGATTTCAGGAGTTGCTATCTTCCAGTGTCCGCGAGGTGAGTCTTCTCACTATACTTCACCCGGAAGGGTTTGATTGTGTGACCGGAAGGTCAAGTATGTTATGTGTTATGTTTATATGCTATAAATGGAAAGTTAGCTGCTACGCGTGATATACATGCTTATATATGGGCCGGAAGGCAAAGTATTATGTGACAGAAAGGTCAGGTATGATATATGGTGTATGTGCTTTATGTGTTAGAATATGTTACGGGCCGGAAGGCAGGTTGATATATGATATATGTGCTTTATGTGTTAGAGTATTTGTATTATGTGTTATATATGTGTATGGGCCGGAAGGCAATTATTTTATGGGCCGGAAGGCAATTATCTTATGGGCCGGAAGGCAATTATCTTATGGGCCGGAAGGCAATTATCTTATGGGCCGGAAGGCAAATATCTTATGGGCCGGAAGGCGAGTATCTCATGGGCCGGAAGGCATTGTGCAGTTGACCGGAAGGTCAGGGCCTGGAAAGGCGTATGTGCGTAAGGTATATTGGGGAACTCACTAAGCTTCGTGCTTACGTTGTTTATGTTATGTTGTTTCAGGTTCTTACAGTAACGCAGGATGGCAACGGTTCGATTGTACACACCGAAGAAAGAGTTGTGTTTTGGAGGATCCTGGTCTTCTATTATAATGAAAATGAAACTATGTTTTGTAATTCGGATGTGAATAAGATTTTAAACAAGTGTTTTTAATATTAAATTGATTATTTAAATGAAAATTTTGTTTTTGGAAATCACGGTGTTACAGTTAGATTCATTCTTCCTTGGTGAGGTAATTTATTTTACAAGTTCGTCAATAGAATACATAGTTGTATGGTTCTTAAACTACAGTGTGTACAATCAGCCAGAGCCAAACGGTGATTTCCCAAAATACCCTTACTTTTGTGTTATGAAATATTTATTATGCACTTTATGAGATACTATTGCATGCTAGAGACAGGCTAGGTATTTCATATCTTAGGACTAGAGTGGCCTGATTTGTGATGCCTTAGTCTAGGGTATGTTGTTATAAGTGCGTTATGCTTTTGTGTGTATGTGATGAGTGAGGGTATCTAGTTAGAACGCACGAGGGGTAGAGCTACAGAGTATAGTGGTACTTCCGAGGACGAGCCGAGAAGGTGGAACTATCACAGCTAGGGAGTCCTATGTATGCTTCGATGCTCGAATGCTGCTTGCTTCGTGCTTTGTGGAGTTCTCGATGATGGGAGTCAGCTACTAAGTGAGTATGACGATACTCAGGAGGTAGATGGCTGGCATCATTAGGAACTCTTCAGCAGCTGATAGCAAAGAAGTGGGGGACGGCGGAAGGGACTAGGGAGTAAACCTAGCCAGATGAGTGCGCTGGTAGAGTAGAGGATTTCGCTGGGGAGCGAGCACGCGTGAGGGGATTGGTGAAAGAGTAGCTCGATCAGCTACTTAGGAACTCTGGGATGGTCCATGTGGAAAGTATGGGTAGATGTGGCAGGTAGTATGGGCCCGTACTACTGAAAGCAGAGGACCCATACTTGATACAGGGAGCATTCTGAAGGTCCTAATGAAAGGAATGAGGAGTGATGTCATGGTTCGAGCACCATACATCGGAGCAGATTGCGGGGCGATGTTATGGTCCGGGCACCATACATCGGAACAGATTGAAATAGATGTTGTGGTTCGAGTGCCATACGTTGGAGCAGATGGAGGGTGATGCTATGGTTCAGGTACCATACACCGGAGCAAATTGAGAAGGCATGTCATGGGATGAGTACCATGGTTCGGGTTGGATGATGCTGGTGACTATCTTGTTATCCGGTTATGATCGATGAGGTAGAGATCGGACGCTATGGGTTTTAGGCATGTGGACCATGATTGAGGATGGAGAGGCGTTCCTTGAGGGGAGGAAAGGCGGGTACCTATCAGAGTATTGTGGTAGGGAGTTAAAGGAAGAGGGAAATTTCGGTCTGAGTCGAGAAATCAGTCGATAGAGGAGAGGTCACCTTTTAGGTGGGTAGTGCCATTTATGTTCGTGTGCAAGACACGAGGGGTCTGGTGTTTCAGTTCTGGATTTGGGAGTACACCCTGCAGGAAATTTTCAATAATGACTTCCCTCAGAGCATCAGGTAGCGGGTGTACCGCGAGACAGTGATTTACCGTGAACAGACAGTCAGTTGGGACTGAGGTAGTCGAGAACCACACCACACCTAATTGAGAATGACAGGTTGTGTTATAGTGGTAGTAGTGAAGAATTCAGTTGAGTTTTGCAGTACAGAGAGTTTCGTCTAGGTTGAGAGTGAGTTCCTGTCCTTGGGACAAATCCGGCGTTGGATATGGGTTGATGAGTTGAGATGAGAGGAACGATGATTTTGCGGTGCAGTCTACGAGTCAAAGATGTTATCGAGCAGTGCAGGTGCTTAGTATGAGATTGGTATGGGATTTGGAACGATCAGAGGCAGCCGTGATGAGAAGTTCTTGGAGAGTTAACCAGAGGTTCAGAGTATAGAGGGTTGATTGACTTCATAAGGGGAGGGACTATTGGGCGTTGCACAGCACTTTCCTGGAGCAGGTACGATTTCGCTGGTGAAAGATAGTCGTGGGTTGATGGTATGCTAACTAGTGACGGTTCGAACCCTAGTGGCGGAGAACCGGGTGCAGTACGTAGAAAGCAAAGAATTGCCAAAAGTAGTTATAAGTGGAGTATAGAGATGCAGTAGGAAATCATGAGACCAGAGGTGTCGATGATCGAGTAAAGGGGTCAGAGTGAGTTAATGCGGGAAGTACTTGAAGAGGAGAACGAACGTATCCATGACAGGTGATTGGTGTTGTTGCAAGGAGATAGAGAATGATTGGGCAGCCAACTTCCGGAGTCGGTATGCGTATCCTTGTTTGGATTTTGAGTGTCGGGAAAAAGGGATTTGGGGAATTATCAGCGCATTTTGTACGTCAACGTTATCTCGCATTCCAATCGAGAAATTAGAAGCAACAAGGTTGTAAGGCAGGGAAAATATAGATTTAATTATGGGGTGCAGGAGATCAGTGGTGGTGGTAGTATTCTGGGATATTCGGGTATGATATCCTTATTTTGGAGTTATTCGGGAATCCCGAATTGAATAGACGCGTGGCATATTAGGTATCTGCGGACTTAGCAGGAGTCTTCGGGTATGGGCATTCAGGGAGACTATTTGAGAGGGTGGATTTTCGCAAGATGGGCGTTCGTTATGTTGATTGCCTCCATAGTCTGTGGTGGATGTTCGAGTCGCAGTACTCACTAGTCAGAGGGTGTTGTGATACTGCGTGGAGTTGTAGTACTCACTGAGTGGCAAGAGAATTTTTATGTTGGAATATTTTCGAGCAGCGTATGAGGTGGAAGAGTTTCGAGTTTGGGTAGCCCTGGTATTGAGTCTTTGGAGCTTGGATGTTGAGTCGGGGGCGAGACGGGGGTCTGCGTCTCTGTCGGGAGATGCGGGGAGATACGCAAGGAAGAGGCACAGCAGAAACCAGAGATTAGAGTTGAGGCGATCCTCGGTGGGATTGTATTTTCTCTCATGAGGAAAAGAAGATTTTGTGACTTACGTGTCACTGGGTCGGGATAGTGGTCACGGGGAGAAAAGTCAGTGGAATATTTGGATCGCGATATGGGTGACCGTTGGGGACTCAGATGTGGAGCCAAAAGTTGATTTGGTACTTAGTCTTGAGGAGGAATATGGGAAAGGAGCTTATCATGATGACATTTGAGGACATTTTAGAGAGGGCGAACGATGCGGACGTTCGAGGACATGTTTCGGGCATGTGTATTAGCTGTCGGAGTAAGCCGCGGTACGTAATTACCATTGGTTGAGTTGTTCCATATTAACAACCATCATTAGAGCATTAGTATGCCGCCCTTTGAGCTGTTGCATGGAAGGTGATGTCGGAATCTCGTTCGTTGAGGAAAGGTAATGCATGGACTCGAGAGTCCTTGCGAGCAGATCCAGTGCATGTGTGATACAGGGAGTAGTGTCAAGGTTGTCAAGCGGGTTTCACTGAGTGAGGGAAGGGAAAGGTAGGTTGGGGCTAATGCAGCCAGGGTAGGTGTTTGCAGGAAGAGAACTCGTGAGAGTTACCATAAGATTGAGAATGGGTCCCTCAGTTGTTCCGATATGGATAAAGTGGGCTTAGGATCGGGGAACCGGTGATTCAGAGTTTCATAAGCCTTATGAGTCGTGTGATCATTGAGATTTAGAGCAGAGTCGCGTCTTGGGTAATTCTCGGTTGCAGGAAGTGGTGGACAGTGCAGCGATCGTGTTTTGGTCAACAGAGCAGATGCAACAGGTTAATCAGAGGTTAAAGATCGTTTAGAGTTGACAGGAAGGTTGTGCAGACAGACGCCGTTACGAGCATGTGTTTCAGGTCGGCGACCTCGTATTCCTGACGGTCTCTCCTTGGGAAGGGGTGTTTCGATCCAGGAAGAGGGGTAAGTAGGGGCCCGGTATGTTGGGTCTTTGCGTGAAGGTGCGAAGGTAGGAAAAGTGGCCTACCGGTTGTAGCTGCCAACGGAATTGGGATGGATCCATGACACTTTTAGGTGTCGCAATTGAAGAGGTGTATAGCAGATGAGTCAGCAGTGGTTCTACTAGAGAACGATTAGGTGGATGCGAGCCTGTGTTACGCCGAGAGGCCAGTGGCCATCAGGGATCGGAAGATCAAGTTTCTGAGGAACAAGGAGGTACCTCTGGTAGTGATTCAGTGGCAACCTCGGAAGGGATCGGAAGTGTCTAGGGAAGCCGAACGTGTGATGCGGGAGCAGCATCCAGAACTATTTTCAGAGTGAGACTTCGAGGGCGAAGTCTAATTCTAGTGGGGGAGAATTGTAACAGCCCAAAATCTCAAGTATTGTTTAATTGCATTTTGGGGTGTTTTAAAGGGGAGACTCGGCGAGTTGGAGCCAGACTCGCCGAGTAGGGTCGCAGTTGTGGTCGCGGGTTCGCGGCTGGACTCGACGAGTCCAGGTATGGACTCGGCGAGTCGACGCTGTTCAGCGGAAAACCCTAGCCGTTCAGTTTGGGACGTATATAAGGGATCTTATGCCGTCATTGCTCGTCTTTTGGCCGATTGAAGAGAACCCTAAACGACTGAGGCGTCTAGAGCAAGCTTGAAGGCCATGGGTGACCTTGAAGGAATTGTTGTGCAAGGAGGAGAAGGGTTTTAGTTAAAGGAACTGCAGGGAGTTCGAGTTCTGAGGTTTGGGGACATGGAAGGTACATCATTCAGGTAATATCTCAGATTACATTCTCCTGTGATTGATGTGTATATAGATTTAGGGTTTATGGAACCCATTTGGAGTCTAGATGGTTTGTTGTGTTGTTATTCAACGTTTATAACCTTGTATTAGGACCCTTAGAGGTCCAGAAGGATCCATGTTTGTATAATCGGGAAAATATGTACCTCAGGAAGCAGTTCGATCGACTGCATGGCGTGGACTCGCCGAGTCGGATGATCAGACTCGGCGAGTAGCTTGAAGATTCACTGGGACTCGCCGAGTTTGTTCTTCAGACTCGGCGAGTGGAGTCGGGGTGGCCCCGCGATTCTTCCAGGAGTGACTCGTCGAGTCAAAGGGGATACTCGACGAGTAGAAGGGGAATCTTAGAGGATTGAAGGACGACCAGACTCGCCGAGTCGCCAGGGAACTCGCCGAGTCCAGTCGAGCTGACAATGGACTGTTGACCAGAGTTGACTGGTGTGATTTCTTAGGGTCAGTTAACGTGGAAGATAGAAGTATTAATAAGGGATATATGATGTTACAGGGAGCTTGTAGCTCGGAGGATCAAGTGCAAGGGATTTCAGGAGTTGCTATCTTCCAGTGTCCGCGAGGTGAGTCTTCTCACTATACTTCACCCGGAAGGGTTTGATTGTGTGACCGGAAGGTCAAGTATGTTATGTGTTATGTTTATATGCTATAAATGGAAAGTTAGCTGCTACGCGTGATATACATGCTTATATATGGGCCGGAAGGCAAAGTATTATGTGACAGAAAGGTCAGGTATGATATATGGTGTATGTGCTTTATGTGTTAGAATATGTTACGGGCCGGAAGGCAGGTTGATATATGATATATGTGCTTTATGTGTTAGAGTATTTGTATTATGTGTTATATATGTGTATGGGCCGGAAGGCAATTATTTTATGGGCCGGAAGGCAATTATCTTATGGGCCGGAAGGCAATTATCTTATGGGCCGGAAGGCAATTATCTTATGGGCCGGAAGGCAAATATCTTATGGGCCGGAAGGCGAGTATCTCATGGGCCGGAAGGCATTGTGCAGTTGACCGGAAGGTCAGGGCCTGGAAAGGCGTATGTGCGTAAGGTATATTGGGGAACTCACTAAGCTTCGTGCTTACGTTGTTTATGTTATGTTGTTTCAGGTTCTTACAGTAACGCAGGATGGCAACGGTTCGATTGTACACACCGAAGAAAGAGTTGTGTTTTGGAGGATCCTGGTCTTCTATTATAATGAAAATGAAACTATGTTTTGTAATTCGGATGTGAATAAGATTTTAAACAAGTGTTTTTAATATTAAATTGATTATTTAAATGAAAATTTTGTTTTTGGAAATCACGGTGTTACAGTTAGATTCATTCTTCCTTGGTGAGGTAATTTATTTTACAAGTTCGTCAATAGAATACATAGTTGTATGGTTCTTAAACTTCATTATTGGTATGTATTTACATTCATGAACTTCATTATTTTTATGTGTCTTTTTTTAGGATTCTAAAACACAAGGCACTTGTAGCCAATGATGGAAAGCCTCTTCCTTTATACCAAAAAGCCTTATGTGTAACGTTCACATCAAATGGGAATACACAATGTTAAAATATGAGAAGTAGCAACAATATTCTTTTAGAACGGATTACCAATATATTATGTTACAATGGAATAGCAATATATTGAGTCTGAATGGATTAGACACAATATTCACTCAGTATGTTAATGTTTTACTTACATTTCAATATGTTTAATTGATTTTTAACCATTCTTAGTTTTATTCATTAAAAATAAATGTAATTGCTAAACATTATTAGTCGTATTGTGTAACATTCGGTTTTGGATTATCCATGATTAAGGTTCATGGGCCACAAGTCGGGGGCTAGGAGATCTCGGGTTGAGGCGAGTTTCTAGAAACGTATCACATCTCGTTACCTTTCCATATGTATACGAATCTTTGGAATCATAGTTGCATCAATGGAGCTAAGGAAGTTTGGGGTTTTGGCAATAAGAGCCCCTAAGTTGAGAAATGTTGCAGCGGTGTACGCTGGGCGTACATATGTGTAAGCTTAGCGTACGTGTGTGCGTGATCCTTAAGTAAGAGCCACCAAGTACGCTGGGCGTACTAGGGGGTACACTGGACTTACTAGGCACAGAGTGGGAACCCTAATATTTTGAGTGACCCTATATAAAGAATGAGATGGCCTCATTCCTGGCCACCCACCCCTTAGAATAAACCGTCCAAAACCTTTAATCCTCGTCTATGAGAGTTTATGAGTGCATGAGGGCCCTTGAGGATGACTTTGTGAAGTCCTTGAAGAGAAGAATGAGCATAGAAGGGAAAAGACTTGGAGTTCAAACTTTGGATCTAAGCTTTTATGGGGATAGAGCATCAAATGAAGGTATAAAGTTTAGATCTTTCATACTCCTTTTAATTTATGCTTAGTATGGTCCATTTTAGGGTTTTTGGTCCTAAAGCTTGAAGCCTTGTGAGTTGTTAAACTCTAGAGCCCATTATCCGTCCTTTGAGTGTTTTTGATGGAGTAGTTTCATAAAAATGAGGTCTTGAAGGTTAAGATCAAGTCA
Organism: Lactuca serriola; assembly: GCF_051521515.1. NCBI lineage: Eukaryota > Viridiplantae > Streptophyta > Magnoliopsida > Asterales > Asteraceae > Lactuca > Lactuca serriola. The sequence continues at coordinate 100,779,956 of NC_136412.1, read as the reverse complement.
TGCATTAGTGGAGAGCTTAATGAGTAAAAAGAAGGAGTATTTTGGTGTTTTGTGTTCACATTATCCATGCAAAGGCTAAAAGTCTCTGACTTTATGGAATAAGGACTGTTAGGGAGCCTAGATTCAAGGGATGGGCTAAGGTCTTAACGGGTTAAGACCATGGGAAACAGATCTAGCAAACTGAGAGTATGACCCACATAATTTTCGTACGCCCCGCGTACCGGGTTGAGGTCCCCGATCAGATTCATGCACGCTGGAGTACGCTAAGTGTACCAAAGGGGTACGCCCCGCGTAACCTCTCTGTGGGCTTTTGGGCTAGACTTTGTTGTGGGCCTCAGATGTTGGGCCTAAATCTTTGGGTTGTGTAATTGAGAGTATGAGTAGAGAGTATTATAATTAAGCCTTGGACCCTTGTGTTGGGCTTGTCTTGTAGATTGAGGTTTGGGCCTCGGGGAAGCCCATTTATTATTGGGCCTTGGCGGGCCTAAGAGGTTTAGGGCAGTGATGGGTTGCTCAGTGGTCTATACTTAGACCTAATAAGTGAGAAGTTAGACTTAGCTCCTAATTGAGATAATTGTTGGGTTGGCACAGCGTTAGAGGCTAATGCGTAGCAGCAGTGTCTATAGGAGTTGTTCTTCTTTCGAGGTGAGTCTTCTCACTATACTTTACCTAGAGTGGTAATTAGAGTTATATGACAGAGTATCTTGTATGCTATTAATGAGATTGTGATACACTGCATTATTTCTATGTGATTCATGCCTTGTATATTCCAGAGTTTACAGAGTTAGAACCGGAAGGTTCCCAGAGTTAGAACCGAAAGGTTCACAGAGTTAGGACCAGAGGGTCCACAGAGTTAGGACCGGAGGCTCCACAGAGTTATGGCCTCGAGTGGCTAATATGTGTTATATGTGGTATTTTGGGGAACTCACTAAGCTTCGTGCTTACAGTGTTATGTGTTATGTGTTTCAGGTTTTCAGATTAGCAGGACGACACCGACTTGATTGTACACACCAGAGGAAGAGTTATGTTTTGAGGATCCTGGATTATTATTTATTCAAATATGGAGTTATGTTTTGAAAATTGAACAAATGAGATTGTTTTACCAGTAATATGAAAGGTATGCATTTTTTAAATGAAAATTTTGGTTTAAATTTTCACGTTGTTACAAGTTGGTATCAGAGCCTTGGTTTGAGGGATTCGATGTACCTTCGGGTATATCTGGACTCAAACTGAGGGAAATGAGGAAAATTTTCGAAATAAATGAGTTTTCTAAAACGAGTAAAAGTTTCTAAGAGAAAGAGGAAAGGAGCAGTGTGTACAATCAGCCAGAGCCCGAATAGTGATTTCCCAAAATACCATTACTTTTGTGTTATGAAATATGTTATGAGATATTATGCATGCTAGAGATAGGCTAGGTATTTCATATTTTAAGACTAGAGTAGCCTCATTTGTGATGCCTTATCCTAGGAGTTGTTGTTATCTGTGATGCACTTTCGAGTATGTGCTCAGTAAGAGTATCTAACATGAATCCCATGTAGAGAGGGATTTGGGTAGAGGAGTAATCTAGGAGAGATACCTTGATGAGCATTTGTGAAGCCTACCGAGAGAGTAGCTAGATACCCGCAGGGGTAGAGTTGTCGAGTTCGGTGATATCTTTTGAGTATGAGTAGAGCTAGTGGAGTTATCACATAGAGCGAGTTATATGTGTTTATTCGACGCCCGAATGCTGCTTGCTTCGTGCTTTGTGGAACTCCCGATGATCGGAGTCAGCTACCAAGTGAATGTGACGATATTCAGGAGGTAGATGACTGGCATCATAAGGAGTTTCTCAGCAGCTGATGGCGGAGAAGTGTGAGAACCTAGGAAGAGCCTAAGAAGTGACCGTAGTTAGATAAGTACGCTGACAGAGTAGAGCATTTTGCTGGGGAGCGAGCACGCGTGTTGAGATTGGTGATGAGAAGGTTGAGCAGCTACTTAGGGAATTTGGGATGGTTAGTGTAGAGAGTATGGGTAGATGTGGCAGGTAGTATGGGCCCATACTACTGAAAACAGAGGAATCTGTAGGGTTTCAAAGCACTCCATGGATGATGGCAATGGGCACCTTTGATGAAGTGTAGGTTAAAAGCCCAAGACTTGTCTTTCCCCTATAAATAGTCATGTATTATTCATTATTAGGGTTAAGAGAGTGAGGCAAAATGTAGCCGCCACGTGAGGTTTCTTATGTAGTGTTAGATTTTTAGTCTATGCTGAAAGTGTAATTTATTCCTCATATTTGAATAAATCGAGTGATCATTCGACATAATCTTCATTATTTGTGTTTGTTCACATTTTCCGCATCTTGTTCATCAAATCTCAATTAGGTTTTAATCCCAACAAGTGGTATCAGAGCGGGTCTTTGAAGATCTATTGATTTTTGAAGTATCGGTTCTTGATTTGGTGATTTTCTCCACAAGTTATTAAAGATTATTAGTGTTTTGGCGATTTGGAAAAAAGCTTTCTGTTCAAGCAAAGGTTCCTTGAAAATTATGTGTTCTGTTACTGTTCATCTGGTATTTTCTTTGATCCGATATGTGTTTCTGTTCTTATTTTATGATTAGATCTGTTCATCAATTCATTCCAATATCTATATCGATTCTGTTGTTCTGATCTGGTCCAAATATTTGGTCTTTTACTATTCATGATCCATTACCTTTAGCCCATTTTTTCATCCATTGTTCGTATGTTTTTGAGTCGACCAATATTGATTTCTGTTCATCTATTTAGCGTTCCTTGAAATCGTCTCATCTATAATCTGTATTTGTTACATCTTGAAATCGTTAGTTCTTCTATTCTTGAGTCGTTTTTTTAACGATACTGTAATCAAAATCGATTTTGATCTTATTACTTGATTTTGTGTTCGTACTGAATCAATATGCTCATTCATCGTATGACAATTTTGTTTATTGATTATATCGATTCTATGAAGTTAAAGATGAATTGGAGACTCAATGATTTAAGTTTTTGTTTGAGTTACCAACATATGTTGCGAATCAAGAATACAAATTATGCAGTGTGATGAACCGATGGATATGAGGATGTATTTAAATTGAAAGAGGCCTTTGATCTGAAATTGATTTGAAGAGAATGACTTTGTGTTTGTCAAGTATTATGTTCAGATGAAGGGTTTTACAATCGGGTTTGGAATCTAACTGAATTGATTTAAGGTTGTTCTTGGTGGTCAATGCAAAAGTCAAAATTGGGATTGAATCTTGATTGAATGAGTTAAGGACGAACTGTTGGTCAAAATTGAAAAGTCAAATTTGCTGTGAAAGTCCTAACGTGCGAATGAATGAAATCCAAATCGTAACTCCATCAGGGTGAACAAGGGCGAAAGTCTTACATACGAACGTATGAAATCGGGGTGATTTGAGCGCATGTTCTTACAAGTCAAACCTGAAAGTCAAATTAGTTTGATCAACCTCACATGCGAACGTTCGTTTACTGTGATTTCACAAACGAACTTGTGATTGGATTCGTTTTTGTGGAGATTCGCTTTGGGTGTAATAGACAGATTCGGAACGAAAGGTGGGCCTTTGGATTCGCATCGTGATGCTCGGAAGTCGGAACGAACCTGGATTCATGTTCCTGTCGGCTCTCAATATGAAACAAAACTGTACTCGGATTCGTTTTTTTTACTAGGAAACGATGGAATCGATTAGTATCGGTACTTTGGCTTTCGTCTACGAATATTCATAATGGGTCGTTCCAGTAGTTCTTTTAATCAGGGGTAATGTGGAGAAGAAAGCATATGTTTCAATTTTGGTCCCTGCAACTTCAGGGATTTGACTGTTCTGGTCCATGAATTTTTCGTAACTTGGCACTTTTGAATTATATTCAGAAATTGTTACAAATAAAGGGGAATATTGATGCAGAATTACCATTCCAGCCCCTGTCTTTCAGCTAGTGACAGTTTCTGCCCAATATTCAGAAAAGTTTACAAATTTGAGGGTTGGTGAACAGTTTTGGATTTTTAACGCACATATTTTTTCGTGAACAGAAAATTATGGATTCCATCAAGTCTTGGAGGTTCGGAAAGTCGTTTTTCGTGATAACGTCAAATTTTCACGACTACTTTCGGATTTTATACTTTATTGTGTATATCATTTTGTCACGGGGGAGCATAGTTAATTTTTATCCATTCAAGATCATTCTCATGACCATAAGAAGGCTTTATAATCACGTTTTTGATTATAAATCGGGGGAGAATTTGGTATGGCCATTCGAAATTGGATTTATGACTTTTCAAAGTTGAAGATTTTTTATAAAGCTTGTGGTAGAATTATGAAGGTAGCTTTTACAGCGGAAGTTCTTCATCGAGCTCTACTAAAGCTTTTATAGAGAAGTATCCTTTACAGCGGAAGTTCTTTATCGAGCTCTGCTAAGGACTTGTTATACCTCCGACTTCTAGTATTTTCTCGATCAAGTGACATTACGAATCTTAAAGTTTGGGTTGTTACATGAAATTTTTTGATGGCTTATATCATTAGCTTATTTGAAGATCATTGTGACTTGGAGGGGGAGCTCTTCAAAGACAAGAATTGATTCGGTTTCTTGTTCTGAAATGGGTTTTTATGGCGGGTTTGGTTTTCATGAAGATTCTTTGGGATTACATTCGAAAATGAAGTTTAAAGACATTACTTCAGTGCTTGATTTATATATCCTAGAGCCCATGTTTGAAGACTATTGAAGAATCAAAATTCGTGGATTGCTTCATATATTCCTCGTTGCAAATCTTTTTATTTGCTAGATGCTTGTTTTGGAAGTTAAAGCATGGTCATCCATTCCATACTTTGAGGGGGAGATTGTAGGGTTTCAAAGCACTCCATGGATGATGGCAATGGGCACCTTTGATGAAGTGTAGGTTAAAAGCCCAAGACTTGTCTTTCCCCTATAAATAGTCATGTATTATTCATTATTAGGGTTAAGAGAGTGAGGCAAAATGTAGCCGCCACGTGAGGTTTCTTATGTAGTGTTAGATTCTTTTGTCTATGCTGAAAGAGTAATTTATTCCTCCTATTTTCAATAAATTGAGTGATCATTCGACCTAATCTTCATATTTGTGATTGTTCTTATTTTCCGCATCTTGTTCATCAAATCTCAATTAGGTTTTAATCCCAACAGAATCATACTCGATGCAGGGAGTATTCCAGAGGTTCTAACTAGTAGATCGAGAGGCGATGTCATGGTTCGAGTACAATGATGGGTAGCAGATCCAGAGGTGATGTCATGGTTCGAGTACCATGATGGGTAGCATATCGAGAGGTGATGTCATGGTTTGAGTACCATGATTGGAAGCAGATCAAGAGGTGATGTCATGGTTCGAGTACCATGATTGGTAGCAGATCGAGAGGCGATATCATGGTTCGAGTACCATGATTTGAGGCAGGTTGAGAATAGAGGACATGGTTTGAGTACCATGATATGTGGCGGTTAGTGCTTATGTTTTTACTGGTTATTCTGCAGAAATTATCTAGACCAAGGTCGGATGTGAAAGAATATGGGCCCAGAAGGCCAGGATGAAAGAGTTTTAGTGGAGCATCCCTTGATAGGGAAATCGAGTTAGCTCCGCGGGATTGTTGGTGATATGCCAGTATGGTCGCAAGACTTAGAGATGAGTAGGAACGGTGCGTTATGGAAGAATACGATATGAGCTGGGCAACTGGCCAATAGTAGAGATGTCACTTTTCTGTAACCCGAGTGGTGCTATTTTCGTTTCCAGAGGGAGACATAAGAAGGTGTTGAGATTTCGGTTTCCGAGTTAAGGGGTCAGCCTTGTGGGATCGCACTGATGGTGATCTTCAATCAGAGTATCTGACAGTAGGTCTGTCGCGAGGGAATGATATAGCTTGAGCAGGTTGTCAGTGGGGACTGATATGGTCGAGGACCAGGATACACCCTATTAGACTATAGTAGGGAATGTGTTAGTTGCAGCGTTGGACGATCAAGAGGAGTATATCAGGGTGATGACTCTTATTGTCTTTGATTGGGTATAGAGAGTGGAAATGTGGTTTCTGCTCTTATGATAAGGGACGTTTCGGAGCGTTGGGCGAGGATTCGAGGATGAAGAGTATGATAGTTCATTATTTCCAAATTAGGAGTCAGGGTTAATACTGGACATTTGGGAGGTCCAGTGAGGGTATGATGTGAGATTCTGAATGACTAGAGGCGATCATGATGGTAAGTTCTGAGGATTTCCTACGAGATTTGGGTATTTAGAGTTGTTTGATCTCTGTCAAGGAGATCATCGAGTGTTGCGTAGCACCTTGCGGGATTGGCTGCGATGTTACTGGTGGAGACAGTCTGTGGGACAGAGTGTTGGTGCACCAATTGATGATGGTTCGAACCCTAAGTGGGGGAGGACCTGGTATTTTGTTGAGAAGAATAGAGATCTGTTCGAGATCAGTTAGAGATCTGGATATAGAGACCTGTGGTGCGGACTCTTAAGTCCAGGGTTATTAGTGATCGAGGCAAGGTGCAGAGCGAGATAATGCTGGTGGTATATGGTTGAAAAGGGATGAGTGTTTCCACGACATGTGACCGTTGGTCAGAGACCTTGTGGTGGATTGGAATACTTTGAAGTTATATTGATGAAATCAAGGTGGTTGGCTCGTAGGGTAGTTCGTTGGTTGAGGAATACTGGTTCAATGTTTGGGTTGTTATGCAGTTTGGGAAGGGCAGGAGTTGATTAGTCAACCAAGTTCAGAGTCATTATGAGTATTTTGGCATGGGTATAAGCAAAATGGGAAGAAGTTTCGGATTTCCATCAACATGTTCTGGGTCGTTGACGATCTCTCCATATTTCAAAGTGAGAATTTGAAATATTCCGAATTTCAGGTTGTATATCAGGAAGATCAGTGGCTGAGGCGAGACATCATGAGGCTCTAGGGTGGTGTATCGAGGTATCCGAATTTAACGTCTTGGGTTTCGGATAATTTTGGGGTCGTGAGTTGAGACGGCAAGTGGGTGCCAAGCATCTATGATTCCAGTGGGAGCCCTTTCGGTTGATGACTGCAAGTGGATTATCTAAGGCTATGGATTGCAACAAGGAAAGGTGTTTTGTTATAATGATTGTCGTCGGTTAGTGGTGCATAATTCAGGTAGGTGCGTGCACCTATCTGTGGATGGTCTGCAGAGCATGAGTAATGATCGCAGTGTGGCGTTGATCTGAGGATGATATTGTGAAGTGGTAAGAGTTAGTGGGTTGAGACTGCGAAGAGATGCAATTCAATGAGTTAGTGCAAAGGGGTGTGGTGATACTACGGGGAGCTGTAGTATCCACCAGATAGCGAGAAGGTGTGGCAATACTGCGGGAAGCCATGATATTCGCCAAACAGAAGAGGCTGTTGTGATGCTACGGGAAGCTGTAGTACTCACTAGTCATAGTGAGGGTGTTGTGATGCTACGAGGAGCCGTGGTACTCACTAGTCAGAGAGAGGGTGTTGTGATGCTACGGGGAGCCGTAGTACTCACTAGTCAGAAGAGGGTGTTGTGATGCTACGGGGAGCCGTAGTACTCACTAGTCAGAGAAAGGGTGTTGTGATGGTATGGGGAGCCGTAGTAGTCACTAGTTAGAGAGAGGGTGTTGTGATGCTACAGAGAGTCATAGTACTCACTAGTCAGAGAGGGCGTGTTGTGATGCTACGGAGGGCGTGTTGTGATGCTACGGGGAGCCGTAGTACTCACTAGTCAGAGAGACGGTATTGTGATGCTACGGGGAGCCGTGGTACTCACTAGTCAGTAGGAGGTTGTTGTGATTCTACGGGGAGCCGTAGTACTCACTAGTTAGTAAGAGGTTGTTGTGATGCTATGGGGAGCCGTAGTACGCACTAGTTTGCGAGAGGTTGTTATGATGAAGCAGTCTTGATTAGAGCATGACGCAGAAGAGTTTTAGGCTTGAATAGCCCTAATTTATGAGTTTTTGGGAGCCTGGTTGTCGGACCAGGGGCGAGACCGGGGTCTCCTCAATGATCGGGAATCATTATATTCTGAGTAAGGTGTGGACATTGCAATCCGAAGGTATTAGATAAGTGAAGTATGCATGGGTTGCGGGTCACGAGTCATGATTTGAGTAGGTCATTGGGACGAGTGGTTCCAACTACGGGTCGGACCAAACTCTCGAGTTGAGTTGAGTTCTGGTGGTGTGTTGGATAGACGAGATGAGATTCTAGAATCGGAGGTGGGTTCCATGTGAGGGGTATTGTTCGTCATCTGATGTCTTAGACCTGAGTAGGTCAGGGCCTTGGTTCGGGAGGTGCAGCGGGATGCATGGAACTATTGGGTAGTAATCAACAGAGTTCAGGGGTGATTCGATCTTCAGTAGAGTTGTAGTGTTTGCTTGGGGAAAGCGAACAACATGACTTCTGCGTCACTAAGAGTGGAGACAATTATTATATGATGGGAAATCGGTAAGACCTTCTGGTTATGGAATGGGTGAACTTGAGGTTCATCTATTGGTCTGACAGAGGTCAGAAAATATTTTCAGGCAAGCATGATCGTTTCCGGTGTCCGAGATTAGAGTCTGGGGTTCATTCTCTCTGATGAATCCTGATGATCGTTCTTGCAGTAAGCCCTGGAGATAGGGGAGATTATGACCTTTCTAATCCTTTTGAGGATGCGATCGGGATCGATCAGGGAGTCTGGGTTGTTTGAGTGTTCTTAGAGTCTGTTAGTCGGTGGGCGACTAACAGGGTGATGTTTTGAGGGAGGTATGGCAAGAGGTAGACCGCAAGAGTTTTTAAGTTCTGAAGATTCAGATTGGGTACCGTAGCGGCAGTTGGGTCTGCCCCTTTTGGGTCAGGAGTTCTTGGTGGGATCGAGTATCCCTGGAAGTGACTGTGGTTTGGATTGAGGACCTTTGGTGGTGCTTCTTGGCTAGTAGGGTTTGATCTATGTGGGGTTACGGAGTGATTTTGAGGGCGAAATCTAATTCAAGTGGGGGAGAATTGTAACATCCGGTTTCGGATTACCCATGATTAAGGTTCATGGGCCACGAGTCGGGGGCTAGGAGGTCTCGGGTTGAGGCGATTTTCTAGAAATGTAGCGCATCTCGTTACCTTTCCATAGGTATACGAATCTTTGGAATCATAGTTGCATCACGGGAACTAAGGAAGTTTGGGGTTTTGGCAATAAGTGCCCCTAAGTTGAGAAATGTTGCAGCGGAGTATGCTGGGCGTACATATGTGTACGCTTAGCGTACGTGTGCACGTGATCCTTAAGCAAGAGCCGCCCAGTACGCTGGGCGTACAAGGGGGTACGTTGGGCGTACTAGGCGCATAGTGGGAACCCTAATATTTTGAGTGACCCTATATAAAGAATGAGATGGCCTCATTCCTGGCCACCCACCCCAGAGAATAAAACTTCCAAAACCTTTAATCCTCGTCCATGAGAGTTATGAGTGCATGAGGGCCCTTGAGGATGACTTTCAAAGTCCTTCAAGTGAAGAAGGAGCCTAGAAGGGAAAAGAGTTGGAGTTCAAACTTTGGATATGAGCTTTTATGGGGATGGAGCATCAAATGAAGGTATAAAGTTTAGATCTTTCATACTCCTTTTTATTTATGCTTAGTATGGTCCATTTTAGGGTTTTTGGTCCCAAAGCTTGAAGCTTTGTGAGTTGTTAAACTCCAGATCCCATTATCCTTCCTTTGAGTGTTTTTGATGGAGTAGTTTCATAAAAATGAGGTCTTGAAGGTTAAGATCAAGTCATGCATGAGTGGAGAGCTTAATGAGTAAAAAGAAGGAGTATTTTGGTGTGTTGTGTTCATATCAACCATGCAAAGTCTAAAAGTCTCTGACTTTATGGAATAAGGACTGTTAGGGAGCCTAGATCCAAGAGATGGGCTAAGGTCTTAACGGGTTAAAACCAGGGGAAACAGATCTAGCAAACTGAGAGTACGCCCTGCATACCGGGTTGAGGTCCCTGATCAAATACATGCATGCTGGAGTATGCTAAGCGTACCAAAGGGGTACGCCCCACGTAATCCCTCTGTGGGCTTTTGGGCTAGACTTTGTTGTGGGCCTTAGATGTTGGGCCTGAATCTTTGGGTTGTGTAATTGAGACTTTGAGTAGAGAGTATTATAATTAAGTCTTGGACCCTTGTGTTGGGCTTGTCTTGTAGATTGAGGTTTGGGCCTCGGGGAAGCCCATTTATTATTGGGCCTTAGCAGGCCTAATAGGTTTAGGGTAGTGATGGGCTGCTTAGTGGTCTATATTTAGACCTATTAAGTGAGAAGTTAGACTTAGCTCCTAATTGAGATAATTGTTGGGTTGGCATAGGGTTAGAGGCCAATGCGTAGCAGCAGTGTCTATAGGAGCTGTTCTTCTTCCGAGGTGAGTCTTCTCACTATACTTTACCTAGAGTGGTAATTAGAGTTATATGACAGAGTATCTTGTATGCTATTTATGTGATTGTGATACACTGCATTATTTCTATGTGATTCATGGTGTGTATGTTCTCGAGTTTATAGAGTTAGAACCGGAAGGTTCCCAGAGTTAGAACCGGAAGGTTCGCAGAGTTAGGACCAGAGGGTCCACATAGTTAGGACTGGAGGGTCCACAGAGTTATGGCCTCGAGTGGCTAATATGTGTTATATGTGGTATTTTGGGGAACTCACTAAGCTTCGCGCTTACAGCGTTATGTGTTATGTGTTATGTGTTTCAGGTTTTCAGATTAGCGGGACGACTCCAACTTGATTATACACACTAGAGGGAGAGTTATGTTTTGAGGATCCTGGATTATTAATTATTCAAATATGGAGTAATGTTTTGAAAATTGAACAAATGAGATTGTTTTACCAGCAATATGAAAAGTATGTATTTTTAAAATGAAAAGTTTGGTTTACATTTTCACGTCGTTACATATTGTTTCAAAAGGAATGCAATTTATGTTTATTGTTGTATTCTAGAAGAATAAATGTAATTATTAATTCTAAAATATTAAAATTTGTTTCATATGAAATATATATTCATTTAAAATTATTAATCTTGATAATATATGCTAATAGTATTATGTCATAATATGATGTTTTTTTTAAGATAATCATAAACAAATTCTTCTATAATGTCCAAATTAATAGAATCATTATCCAGAAAAATTAGATTTGTAAAGTTAAGGAAATTAATTTTCCCTAAAATCCATTTTTTTTAATTTATGTTAATTGACTAAAATACAATCACAATGAAAACACAAGGTATTTTTCAATTATCTTTAATTCATTAATATTTATCAATAACATTATTAAAATAATTAAAATGATTGGTCTACAATCAATCCAACGTCCACAAACTATATATATATATATATATATATATATATATATATATATACATATATATATATATATATATATATATATATATATATATATATATATGTTGTAATACGTGTAAGTTAGAGCTAGATATTTAAGAGAATTTAGTTATAATTATACATTTTATTGAATAACTAAAATCTTTGGATATGATAATTATTTGTTACACGCGTTATGGGCTATATATATATATATATATATATATATATATATATATATATATATATATATATATATATATATATATATATATATATATAGACACACACACACAAATGCACGTTATGCGAACAAATACTATGGGTATAAAATAACTTTTGAAAATCTTATTATAAAATTTATCATTGAAGCGATAAAATAAAATGTAAAACCAAAAGATTATTTATGATAAATAATATGAAAAAAAGGTTTAGTAGTCGTGATGACGATCCCTTGGATTTAAAGAATGCTCAAATTTGACTTCATACGAGGAGACTATGAATTTCCGAAGTTTCACGTCGAAATAGTACATCAATGTGCGATACAGAAATTGAAATACAAATTGTTTGATTCTTAGCTAAAAGAATCTAAGTGAAAGTTGATGTGCTTGGAAATAAAAATCTGTCAATATATAGAACATCGAGAATGCTTTCGTACAAAGGAGTTATGATTTTTGCAAAATCAATTACAGTGTACTTCTCATTAACTGTAATTAAAAATGGATTGTGAATTAGCCGACAAAGTCTAAATAAAAGTTGTAGTACCCGTTGATATAAAAATAGGGATATAAAGAACGTAGAAAACGAAGCTTGTATGCGTAAGATATGATTTTTTTGAAGATTCACGATTTAACCGGGCACATGCGACGTGGATCAGTAGAATCTCGACATGTTTCAGCATTGAACACAAACTTGTTTTTCCTATGTTGGACCACAGTATGGCGTGCTATGAACTGCGACTCGGTGTGTCCATTTTCAACCGATAAATAAGATGTAAACTTGGCTCATTTCTCCTCACATTTCACTCCAAGTTCTCTAAAATCCTTCCCTCCTTTTGCGCCCGATCTTCCTAGATTTTCTAGTTACTTTAACAAGGATCTGAAGTTTTAGAGAGCCTGAAAAGAGAAGCTTTCAGAATCAAAGTTCTGCCTATAAACTTTCCAAAGTTTTGTTAGAAAACTATGTAAGTTAAAGCTGCACTTATTATGCTTTAAGTGTAACTTGTATTTATATTCATAGTCATTATTACGAACATATAAATAAGCTTTATCAGTGATTTCATCCATAATACTAATTGATCTACTTATGGCATTAATGCCTTGACTAGATCTAATGAGGTTTTTAATATGGATTTTTCAAAATGTATACTCTATATACCAAACAGATCCGACCCCCAATATAATGTTATCTGGTTATTCCTTATTAACTAGAACTTGAAGTATTCATTGGGATTATTGAGGAATCTAGGGAAGGGTTAATACGACCATACATATAGTAACAATTCTGAAGCTTAGTAATATTCATATTTAGGTCATTCAAAGAAGGAAATCTGAAGTGTTTTAAGGAGCTGACTTTCTTGTGGATCTTGTACCTTAATCAAGGGAGTGCACAGTTACTTTCATTAACAGGATTTTAATACAAGTACTTATTAAAAGTAATAAATTTCTGTTGAAAGTTTATATTTGAATTAAATGTTGATTATATTGAATACGGGGTAAATGTATATTTAATGACATTCAATTTTGCAAACCAGATATGGTTATATATGTGTTAAGGTGTATATATGATATTATTACCTGATAATCATAATAGAAGTATTTTTACTAAACAGATTAATTTATATTAAATACCTAATACTCTGTGTTAAATATATACACTAAATTAGGATGGTGTTGTCTAAACAAAGTTTGTATTGGAAGTTGATTACATGGATTGTAGTTTAGCCTAGTTTCTAAACTGAGATGTATAAAGGATGCTTAGATTGTAACACATGTTCCTCAGGTACATTTCCTTATGGTTCTAAACGTTTGTATGTTTTAAGATTTAGGGTTCTACGTGGGGCTAAGATTTTGAATTACACAGGGAGTAATACATTAAACCCTTGCAAGGGTCATATGCCCTATGCAGGGCGTAACCTTGGACACGCAGGTCATAGTGGCGTAGAGTGCACACCCTAATTTTTTTTTTAGTTCTGAGCGTTATTTAATGACCTTAACCCATTGAGACCTTTCTTGTGACCAGTCTCCATCTCCTTCAACCCCCATATCGAAATCCTAATTCTTGGAGAGACTTCTGTAGCTTGTGAGTAATTATTCGTGCAATATGATTGTGAAGGAAGGACCTTTTTGAAGTTGTGGTGCACTCAAGCTTGTGGATCTAGATCTTTTTATCCCTTTGTCCATCTTAGGAAGGTATCAAGATCAAACATTGATGAACTCTTTGCTAGATCTTGTTAGTTTATGAGTTTATGTCCTTTTTGTCCCATATTCTTCGTCATTTTAGGCATGAGATACTCCAGACCTTATACGTATCAGATCTAGACGCTTTGTTGTGTATTAATTCATAAAAATGCAATCTTCGCCCCTTCCTTCCATCCATGTATGAGATTTTGGACATTAGATGGAATAAATAGTTAGAGTTTTTGATTTGAAGTCTCTTTAGCCACGCAAAGGCATAAAGTTGGAGACTTTATGATTTAGAATATTCATTAGGTTAATATTTAATCTTTGAATGAAAGGTCTTAATGTATTAAGTCCATAAAGTGAGGATCTGATAAAGGGGTAGTATGCGAGACGTAATCTAGGCTATGCCCAACGTAGCCTGATTTCCATCTATTTGTGGTTAAGGCTCTCTGCCCTGCATGGAATTTGTGTGTACACCATGCGTAAGTCAATAGAAGGTTGATTGTTGAATTTTTTACTAGTTCAACTACTGGTCAACATTTAAAGCTTGAGGATTTGGATGGGCAAAATGTTCTTTTTCCTCAATTAGCCTAATTTTTAATTAGGGTTATTTTCAGATATGATTTGTAGGAGAAGTCTACCACCGACAGTTTGAGTGTGACGTTATCATTCCTCTCAATGTATTACCTATGTCATAGTATGTATGCATGTTGAGCAGTTGGGTTATATTTGATATTTGTTGTATGTGTTATTTGGAGTTGTTGATAACTCCCGAGCATCTTGTTAGCCCACTAAGATTGCTGATAGTCTCTAGGGTTACTGATAATCCACTGGGCATGTTGTTAGCCCATTCAGACTGCTGATAGTCTCCAAGGTTGTTAATAACCCACCGGACGTGTTATTAGCTCACTGGGATTGCTGATAATCCACAGGGTTGCGTATAACCCATAGTTCTTTATATTGTATGGTGATATGTATATATATATATATATATATATAATATTTTGGGAAAATCACTAAGCTTTGTGCTTATAGTTGTTAATTAAACGCTTTTAGGTACTTTAAATGATCACGGGAAGGCGAAGCATTAATTAGGCACATTCGCCTACAGTTTTGTGTTTCTGCATATTTTAGACACTCTGATATTTTGGGATAAATGTATTTGACAATTATGTTTACTTGATGTGGGTTTTATGAAAAATGTTTTATCTAAATTAAAAATGAAAAATTTGGTTTGGAAAATAGGATGTTACAAATTTGTATCAAAGCCCTAGTTTGAGGGATTTCGATGAACATCCATGGGATTCCAGATTTAAACTAAGGATCTGATAGTTTTTATAAACTTTTTTCAAAGGAAACAATGTATTTAAAAGGAGAAGAACAGGGTGAATTAGTGCATACAGACAGCTGTAACTCGAGTGGTGATTTCCCAAAATATCTCTACTTGTTTTATATGTTGTGTCGGGCTGTTATAATAAGAGCTGATAGAACAACGTGGTAGATGAGGGGCTATGGATCCCTTAGGAATTACGTAGTACGGTTGCTTGATCTATGATGCCTTTAGCCTAAGAGGTTTCTTTTATGTATTGAACCTATTCTTGTTTATTGCTTTGTGTATACCGCATAGTTGTAACGCCCGTAGATTCGGTCTAGTCAATTTAGAGAAAGTAATCATTAAAAATGATCTTTTAATAGTATATTATTTATGATAAAAAATCTTAACCAAGCTAAAGTATATATTTTCGGGTTTTAGGCATACCCAAACAAACTTAAAACTCGTATGTGTGCATGCAACCTAAAACAAGATGTATGTTTTCTCTATTGAGCAGAGAAAATTTTTGGCCAAGCCTTGGGAAGGAAGTGATGGCAGAAAATCAAAGCCTAGGGGTCCTTATATGGTGCAACTAGGAAACCATAGATAAACCGAAAACCTATATAATAATATTATCTTGAATTGATAATTATCTTGCTTCCAGATTATCCTTCAACTATTAATCAATTGCTTTTTAGACCCTGTACTTTTAATTAATTCCATTAATCCCAAAATTAATTCCAATTAATTTCTGATTAGTTATTAATTAAATATACTATTTCTAACTAATATATTAATAAGTTATTTATTTCAATTTATTAATCTAATAGTAAATCAACTTCTCTCTCCTAAAATCTTCTTGTCCAATAGCTAGGTTTGAGGGCAACCAAAAAGGACTGTGCTACTTTTAATTCAAGTTTATACCAGTTATATTTATGGGCTTAGACACCTAATCCAATAGTCTCCCACTTGGATAAGTCTGTAACTATAATTGCTAGTATAAATTCTGAATCGATCAACAAGTTGTAGCTTCCAAATGCACTTGCCAAACTCTGACCCAGACAGTTGCGTGTCCTAAGATAAATGATCATATATTCCTCCGTTCTGTAAGATATCATTCAAACATGAGACACATAATAGAATCAATATCATTTTCCAATACTTTGTTTCTTGATTTCTGATTTGTAATGAAATAGAACTTCTAATTGAACACATCATTTCAGTCCTGGCTGGGACTGACACTGTAAATCAATACCAAGTCACCAAGGGGCCCAAAGATATCTCATTTCTCATTAGGGAAAAAAGAACAAATAAAATTTAACTTACATGATTATACCATTTACTCATCAAATCATGCATAACAATACGTTTTTTAACATAAAGTTATTGATGTGTTTACGTATTATCAATGCACAACTGACTTGTCAACCATAACTAATATATCTCTGTTTTGAGATTATAAGATATTATCGTCTCAGAATTACTATTGATAAAATATATGAAGTAATTTTATGAACATGGGTTAATCCAATACTTGTAACTACTCATGTATATTGTAGCAACACTATTGCTATGTCTAAAACACTTTACACAATCTACAATTCAATTCATGATAGTCTTAATTCAGTACTTACTACGTGAAGTATAATCGACTGTGGAGTTTGAATAATCGAATTATTCAGGAAGTAAATCATGCAAAAATGAAAAACAAGATTAAACAATTGACAAAAGGTAGTAAACAAACTCATAAATAATTCTCTATTATTTAATCACCAAAATTCAATTGCATTTACTTTGTTACAAGTTTCAAACTAACTATCTAACTACTAAAAATAAGCTCATCTCTCAAACCAATGCTCCTAACATATTGTGTTGGGTTTTGAGCACTATAACACTCATATGGTGCACATGCAACCCAAGATGCTTTGGATCTAATTTTTCTCTAATTATACATGCAATTTCAAATTTCCAAAGCATACATCCTAGCTAGCATGCAATCGAATATATACAACATAAAACCATGTTAGACGAATACCTCTTGATGTAGCAAGTAGTTCTTGACCTTTAAAAGCTTTAGAACCTCAAATGTGATGCCTCTAGTGTGTCACAAACACCAAATGCAAGAGGAGGCTTATGAGAAGTGGCTAGATAGCACCAAAATCGGTTATGGCTCTTCACAAGAATGCATGGGCCGATTTTAGGGGTTAAGGGGATGCTTTTATAGTGTGGGAAGACTAGGGTTACATACATGCAAACCCTAATTCACCATGACCCTTCATATTTCTTAGGCCCTTTGAGTTTAAACTTTCATGGACTATCATAAAGGTTTAGCCCATCCTAATCAACCATGGATCATTAGCCCATACTATAAATTTTACTGATTTACTTAATTAGTCCTCGTAAATTTAATCAATCTCTTTTGATCACTAAATTAATTTCAAATCAATTCTTGATCAATACTAGTTAAATAATATGAATTCTCAATTAATATATTATACTTATAATATATTAATAAATCATAAATAACCACTTCCTCAAAAGTCCATCCTATCAAATTGCTCTGGTGATGGCAACCCAAAAAGACCATGCTACTATCGGGTCAAGTGCATACCAGTTATAGTTATGGGCTTAGACACCTAATCCAACAGTCTCCCACTTGGATAAGTCTAATAACTATAACTTCCAATGCAACTTGAAAATCCGATTAGCAATCGTAGCTCTCAAAAGCGGCTGTCGAACTCTGACCTAGTCAGTGACGCGTCCTTTAGATAAGGGATCGTATAATCCTCTATTCTTCAAGATATCATGCAGACAAATACATTGAACATAGTCATAGTTATTGTCCTGCAGTTTGTTTCCCAATTTCTGATTTGTTTGACATAGAACTTAATTGAACACACTAATGGAGTCCTAACCGGGCCCGACACATAAGCCAACACAAATGATCAAGGGGCCCAAGATATCACTTATTCCTCTTAGGATAAAAGGAACAGATAAACTTCGACTTATATGCTTGTACTATCTACTCGTTAAATCATGCACACCAATACGTTTTATAACATCAAGTTACTGATGAGTTTTCATACCATCAATGCAAAGGCAACTCGTAGTCAACAACTCATATATCTTGGTTTGAAGACTATATGATATTATCGTCTCACAATCACCTGTGATAAATTCCATGAAGTGATTCTTGTGAGCGTCGGTTTATTCCAATACTCAAATCTTATTTCAAGAGCACTCATGAACATTGTAGCATACTTTTGCTATGTCTAACACCTTAGACAATCTACAAGCCAATTCATGACAGTCTAGCCTCATAACGTACTTCCAAAGTATGATCGACTGTGCATAGTTTGAATAATCTTATTATTCCGAAAGTCAAAACTTGCAAAAGTGAAACAATAGTAAACAATTGACACAAGATAGTAACTTTACTTATAAATAAAACTCCTTTATTCAATCATCAAATGCCAATTACACTTTAGCCAGTATAAGTCTCTAAATATTTATCTAATCACTAAAACTAATATCGTCCTTCAGACCAATAGTCTTAGTATACTACAAGTGCTTAACCATACTCAGTCCCTTCGTAAGGGGATCTGTTGGGTAATCCTCTGACGATACCGTCTTTACTACGAGGAGTCCTTTTTCTACTCGATGTATTATGAAGTGGTATTTTCTGTCGATATGACTGGATCTTCCACGATCTCTTGGTTCCTTGGTTATGGAGGCCGCTCCTTCATTATCGCAGAAAATCTCCACATGCTCCTTTATGGATGGTACAACTCCAAGGTCTCCGATGAAGTTTTTCAACCATATCGCCTCATTCGATGCTTTGCTCGCTGCTATGTACTCTGATTTGCACGTTGAATTAGCTACAATCTCCTGCTTGGAACTTTTCCATGTTACTGCTCCTCCATTTAAAGTAAACACCCAGCCCGCCTGAGAGCGCAAATTATCTCTGTCGGTCTAAAACCGGCATCACAATACTCGGTCACTCTCAAGTCATCACTCCCACCGAGTGTAAGGACCCAGTCCTTAGTCCTCCGTAGGTACTTAAGAATGTTCTTTACCGCAGTCCAGTGAGATCTACCAGGGTTCCATTGATATCGACTAACCATGATCAAATCAAAAGGCACATCAGGGCGAGTACACATCATAGCGTACATGATTGATCCAACAGCGGAGGCATATGGTACTTGACTTGTATCTAATCTCTATTCATCAGTTCTCAGACTCTGAGGCTTTCTTAGTTTGGTATTGCTCTGGATAGGTAAGTCACATTTCTTAGAATTCTCCACGTTGAAATGTTTCAACACCTTATCCAAGTAGGTACCCTGACTAAGTCCTATCAGTCTTTTACTCTTGTTTCTCAATATCTTTATCCCTAGAATGTAAGCAGCTTCCCCAATGTCCTTCATAGCGAAATACTTCCCAAGCCAGGACTTCACCTCCTGCAAGGTTGGGATGCCATTTCCTATGAGCAGTATGTCATCTACATATAATACCGGAAAGCTAACTATACTCCCACTAGCTTTGACATATACACAAGACTCATTCTCGCTTCTCGAAAATCCAAACTCTTTAACTTTCTCATCATAACAAAGATTCCATCTGCGAGACGCTTTTTTTAATCCATAGATGGATTTCTTAAGATTACACACTCTATTAGGGTACATTGCATTGACAAAAACCTATGGTTGACATATGTAAACATCTTCAGCCAACTTTACATTAAGGTAAGCGGTTTTGACATCCATTTTCCATATTTCATAATCATGAAATGCAACTACGGCTAACATAACCCTTATAGATTTAATCTTCACTACTGGTGAGAAGGTCTCATCATTGTCAACTCCATGAGTTTGAGTAAAGACCTTTGCAACCAGTCGTGCCTTATATGTGTGTCCTTTCCCATCCATGTCGGTCTTCTTCTTGAAGATCCATTTGCACCCAACTGTCTTACGACCCGGTAGATTGTCAACCAAGTTCCAAACTTGATTGTTATACATGGACTGCATCTCGCTGTCCATAGCCTTCTTCCATTACGCATACTCGGGGCTTCCATGGATTCCTTGTAGTTGTTAGGTTCATCCAATTTTACCAGTGTACTATCACTGATAAACGTATCACCTTCAGTTGTTATATGAAAACCATATAACATACGTGGAACACTAACTCTACTGGAACGTCTCAGAGGTACGAACTCGTCAATGGGTTTAACAGGAGTTTCCTCCTCGGGTTGAGCGCTAGTGGTTGATCTTTCTTCATCACTTAACTCTTAAATCTCATCAAGGTCAATTTTCCTCCCACTGTCCTCTATGCAGATTAGTTCTCTCTCTCTCTCTCTCTCTCTCTCTCTCTCTCTCTCGGAAAACCCCTCTCCTCGTAATGAAGACAACATTGATACTCGATCTATAGAAGAGATATCCAAAGGACGTTTATGGGTAGCTGATGAAAATACATCGCTCACTACGAGGTTCGAGCTTTTCGTGAGTCACTCGTCTTATGAAAGCCTTGTAACCCCAAACCTTGATATGTGCTAACGAGGGAACTTTCCCTGTTCACATCTCATGACATGTTTTGGCAACCTTCTTAGTTGGGACTAGATTTAGGATATGGGGGGAAGTCTCTAAGGCATACTCCCAGAATGAGATAGGTAACAAAGGTCGACTCATCATGGGACGAACCATGTCCAAAAAGGTTCGATTGCGCCTCTTAGCCACACCATTCAACTACAGTGTCCTAGTTGGCGTCAACTGTGAAACAATTCAACATTCCTTAAGATAGTCATGAAACTCGATACTAAGATAGTCACCACCCGAGAGCAAAGCGCCAATGGCATGCGGAGCGCATGTGGAGGGGTGAAATAAGCCGCCTTCCTTAAAGTATACGCACTTTATCACTAAATTAAAATTAGGGAAGTTAAGGATTTAATAGCCCCACCCAAAAAGATGTGTTTTCCATTTTTTAAATAAGGCATGTAAGCCTCTTTGTCCCTCCCGGTTCGGCAGTAGAAGCATTCTCAGCTCTCGAAGAAGATGAAGCTACTGAGATTGGAATTAAGACCTACTTTTCCGGCCGATAAAGCTATTGAGAAAGCCAACAATTCTATCCGTATATTCCGAATAGAGTAGAATCTTACGCCAAATGGCGTAGATAAATATACTCAACCGAGAGAGTAACTAGCGCTTGTCTCTAGTGATTATACTAGTGGGATCCTTTTTTCTTATTCTGGCTAGGGTAAAGGCACTATCGGACATGGGATTTTTTTATATAGATTATACTCCTCGTGTAAATGGAAATATGACACATGGGGTGGCCTAAGAAGGAGACCTTGTCAAGCGCACAGGCTCTATTGTGGATGTCCCTGCAGGGTTCGATTGTTTATTCGGTTGGGATTACCAGCCGACTTTCCTGACCAAAGAATAAGATAAAAAGAAGAGATCCCGCCTACGGAGGAAAAGAAAGAAAAGGTGCAAGGTGAGGAGATATCGAGAGGTAGAATAGGGGAAATGAGTTCAAAGGAATTAGTTAAGACATGCTTATTTAGCACAGGCCACAGAGTGAAGTTGGAAGGTTCAATGAACTCTTCCTGCCCAATTGATTCTCCACTTCTTGCTTAAACTCTTTGAACTTTTCAATGGTTTCTGACTTATGCTTGATTAAGTAGCTATAGCCATCTCTACTATAATTATCAGTAAAAGTTACATAGAAGCGGTTAGCATCCCTTGTGGTGGATCTGGAGGGTCCACACTCATCGGTGTGTACAAGATCCAACATACCTTCACCCTTTTCACAAGTAACAGTGAAGGGTGACTTGGTCATCTTTCCAAGCAAACAAGATTCACAAGTGTCATCTGACTTCAAGTCGAATGACTCCAAGACTCCAACCTTTTGGAGTTGGGCTATGCGCTTCTTGTTGACATGTCCAAGAAGACAATGCCACAAGCATGCCTTGTCCAAACCATTGGAAGAATCAATATTCAACACATTATTTCCTAAGTTATCTACAACCATCAAAGTTTCATATATATATCATTACAAGGATATGCCTTAAAATAAAATACACCATTATAGAAAGCATTAATAGAACCAATTTTATTATCAAATGAAAATCTAAAACCTTATTTATACAAACCATGAAAGGATATAATATTTATCGCCATATCAGACGAGTAGCAACAATTATTCAATTCTAAATTTTACCTACTACTAAGCATTAATGAATAAACTCCAATCTTGGTGACATGCGACACTTTCCTATTCCCCATGATTAAGTTTATCTTCCCGTGCTCCACATCCCTACTTCCTTTTAGTCCCTACAAATCAGAACCAATGTGAAATCCTCAACCTGTATCAAGGACCCAAGAATTATCATGTTATGAGTTATTAGATAGAATATTATAAATACCTGCGAAGGTGGGCTTTATCTTCCCATCCTTAATATCCTGCAAGTATTTGGGGCAACTTCGTTTCCAGTGCCCTTTTTCGTGACAATGGAAGCACTATGCTTCCTTTAGATCGTTAGAGGGTTTAGAAGGACCACCTTTTGTTCCACTAGAAGAGGATCCATCATGGGACATTCCCTTGTGGCTCTTAGATGGAGCCTTCCTCTTCTTTCCCTTCCCATGTCCGATTGTCATGACAAGGGCAACATCAGTAGGAGCGGTACAACAACCTTGACTTTCAAATTACTTTCTGCAGTTCTTAATAGCCCTTGAAGTTTGCTTAGAGTGACCTCCTCCTTGTTCATATGATAAGTCATACGAAACTGATCATAATAGGGAGGAAAAGAAGGTAGGATAATATCAATGACCAAATCTTCATCGAAGTTCACATTCAACTTCAACAAGTGGTCCACAAATTTCTGCATCTCTTGCAAGTGAGCCGTGATGGACTCTCCATCCTTCATTTTGGTTGAAATAATGGAGGCAATGATCTCATACCTTTCCTGTCGAGCACTTCGATGGTACCTTTCCATCAAATCGTGGTGCATTTCGAAGGGACAGAAGTCCTCATAGGACTTCTGATGCTCAGCAATCATGGTAGCAATCATAATCCAGGGCACCTTTGGCTCATCCCTCTCATGAACCCTGTATTCCTCTATTTGCCCGAGAGTAGCAGTTTGTTCATCCATCTCCTTCAGCTCTTTATCGAGGACATACTCTTTGTCCTTGTAGTGAAGGGCCATACAAATGTTTTGAATCCAATCGTTAAAGTTTAACCCATGGAAGATAGTTCTCCCAACCAAGTTCATGAGGGAGAATCAGCTAGAAGGGTTGGAACTTGAAGCATTGTTTAGGATAGACATCTGAAAAGGAAAAAGAAGAAAGTTTAGATCAGATGAGAATCCTTAATATAACACCAAAATTAAATATTAAGGCTAAGACCCTCCACCAGTCAAGGAAGCGGTGGGTGAGAGTGGACACCCATTAAACACCATTTTATAGGCAGTATCCTTATACCCCCTTATAGACCGGCTTCGTGAATGAGGCCTATTAATGGTAAGACTGACTTGTCTTATACATATATACATATATATATATATATATATATATATATATATATATATATATATAAGTATAAACTTTTAATATTATAATAGTATAAGGGTTGAATTTTAAACTTTTAAAATTCTAAGGTTTGGAATTAAATGTTTCATAAGTGAGTCTTTACAAATTCTAAAACCTGAGGGCATGTTTTGTAACTCTTATAAACATTTGGTTTCCATAACTTATGAGTTTTAATGTTCATGAATAAGACTTTTCATATTTCATAACTTGAGGACAAATTATGAAACTCTCTTCAAGAACAATTAAATTAATTATAACTTATCCAATTATCATATAATTTGTTATTCATCAAGTTGATCTAATCTAACTCATATAGCAAGGCAATTCATATCAAATAATACAAATAATCAACTTATTATCCTAAAATTTGACAACTGTCCTTTAATTGAATAAGGATAATCACTACCATATAAAATAAAACATTTTTAATGATACAAAACAGTTTGTGGTAATGATCCTAATCCAATTCTGGCCAAAAACTCAAGAAAACTGCCATAACATGATCCAACTCGTCGAGTCTGGCAATGGAATCGTTGAATTCATCATATAATTATCCAACTCATCAAGTCAAATCATAGGACTTGTCGCATCCAACAGTCAAAGTCTAGAATTTGCAATTTTTCAGCTTTCAAAATAACACAATAGCATCAATATAATAGAAAACAATCCTAGGCTCTGATACCACTGTTGGGTTTTGAGTACTATAACACTCCTGTAATGCACATGTAACCCTAGATGCTTTAGATGTAAGTTTTCTCTAATTATACATGCAATTTCAAATTTCCAAAGCATACATCCTAACTACCATGCAATTGAAGATATGAAACACAAAACCAAGTTAGATGAAATCTTGATGTAGCTAGTAGGTCTTGACCTTTAAAAGCTTTAGTACCTTAAATATGATGCCTCTAATGTGTCACAAACACCAAATGCAATATGAGGCTTATAAGAAGTGGCAAGATAGCGCTAAAATCGGTTATGGCTCTTCACAAGAATGCATGGGCCGATTTTAGGGGTTAAGGGGATGCTTTTATAGTGTTGGAAAGACTAGGGTTACATCCTTGCAAACCCTAATTCACCATGACCCTTCATATTTCTTAGGCCCTTTGGGTTTAAACCTTCATGGAATATCATATAGGTTTAGCCCATCCTAATCAACCATAGATCATTAGCCCATACTATATGTATTACTGATTTACTTAATCAGTCCCCGTAAATTTAATCACTCTCTTTTGATTACTAAATTAATTCCAAATCAATTCTTGATCAATACTAATTGAATAATATGATTTCTCAATTAATATATTATACTTATAATATATTAATCAATAACAAATAACCACTTCGTCAAAAGCCCATCCTATCAAATTGCTCTGGTGAAGGCAACCCAAAAGGAACATGCTACTATCGGGTCAAGTACAGACTAGTTATAGTTATTGGTTTAGACACCTAATCACACATCCGAAACACATCCAGCCGCCACCACCTTATACCCCCCCTTCGTCTCCGGCGACGTCATCATCTAACTCCACCTAGTTCTGATCCGTGATAGGCCTCAAGAGACCACATGAAGGTCTCCTTCTTCTCCTTCTCTTTCTCTTGCCGTCTTGTCGAGATAAATCACCACTATTAACATCGTTGTGCCGCCATCATGACGTCCGTTTCCCGCTTTGCTGGTGGAGTGCTTTAGCCTCGTCCGTCGCCATCCGCCAAACCCACTCAACTGTTACGTTGTTACCGCCACCATTGTTGTTTCCATTGAAGACGAAGCCGCCACCCTTAAGCTCCTTGGTTTAGCTGTCGCCGTACCCCTAGTCACGCAAGGATCGCCAAATATTACTTTCGTTGCTCTCATAGCCGGCGAATGCAAGTGTTATGAGCCAACTGTAGTCGTGGGAGGTCGGATGAACGAGTTTGTAGCTTTCATGTTCCTCACCATCAACGATGCAACCCTCCAGTTCATCCCCGCTGCTGCTGCACGCTTTCCTTTGTCGATGTCGCCGCCTTACGCCACCTTGGGTGGCTGGATTCCTTTCATGAATAGAACACGTGTTGGTGTGCGTGTGTGGTTATCTTGTCTAGAAACGAGGTGGTGGCTAGAACCTCCGACCACCACCTGTCGCCATAGTGCGGTTGTGTGTGTATGTGTTGTATTAGTGTGTGTGTGTGTGTGTGTTCTTTGGGGTTTATCATTGTAAATTGTAAAAGAAAATGGAATAATGAAAAGAAAAACTGAGACCAACACCGTAGGGTGGTGGCTGTGTGCCTCGTTTGCGTTTGACTCATTTGGGGATGCTTCGACAAAATGGGTGCAATGAAACCACAATTCACCCAATGAAGCCCTAATTGATAATCATCTATGAATTAACCTAAGGCAATAATGTGTAAATTAACCTAAGGCAATAATTGATTTAATGGATTAAGTCCTTAATGGGTTATGTGAGAAACACTTAACCCAAATCGTCATTTCATGTGGAAACCCTAATTTCACTTGGGCCTTGAGTTGGGTCTTTCTATTGGGCTTTGGTGATTGGACTATTAATGGGCTTTCCAAGAATAAGTAAATGGACTAAATAATTGTATGGGTTTTAGGATAAGGCCCATGTGAGAGTCTTGGGCCCAATTTGGAAAATTGGGCCATAGATGGGCAATAATTGGGCCTTTATGATTATGTGATCTTGAACCATGGGAATACAAAGAGTTGGACTAGAATAATTGGATGGACTTCAAAGAAAGACCATGTAGAGGTTTGGGCCCAATTTGGAAACTTGGGCCATATATTGGGTTTTGGCCCATTACTTGACTTTATGGCCTTTGGAGTGTGACTTGGACCTTCGGCTTGAAACACAATTATTAATTGGGTGTTGTTTGATGTTGACAGTTCGGGAATCTGTCAACCAGCAGCTGGAGTTTTATTTGTGGGACTTCAGCAGTGCCAAGTGAGTTATCCTCAAAATATCACCTGGATCTAAGGCACCAATGCCGACCCTTATCGGATTTGTATTCGGTTTCATTGCATGATATGCTTATTGATTTACATCCTGGTAGTTAGGATGGTGATATGCTTAGTGACCTTGTTAGGTCGATATCAAGGTATATATGATGATTCTATGTTAGTGACCGGTTGTGTCTGTATCCTGGTATTAGGATGTTGTTATGATTAGTGATATGTTAGATCAGTTTGACTGTTATATATGCTAGCGTATGACATGTATGTGCACATGTTTGATGATTGGAGGTTAGGTTGAGGCGGTCCTGCTTTGTGCTGAAGGCCAACATACCCAGAGCGGTCCGGATAAACTGAAAGCCCTACAAGGGGATTCAGTCAGGACGAAGGCCCGACGAGCGGTCCAGATAGGATGTAGGCCTTGTGAGGCGTTCTAGACGTGCCGAAGGCTCGAAGAATGGTCGAGATAGGCTGAAGGCCTGTGAGGCGGTCCAGTCAGGCTGAAGGCTCATTATGCATGCTGTTTGCTTATATGTTTATATGATATGGTTATATCTGTATGGCGCTGGTATTTTGGAGGTAACTCACTAAGCATTCGAGCTTACATTTATCAATTATTGTTTTAGGTACTTCAGATGATCGTGGAAAAGAGAAGACGTGATCGTGCACCTCCTTATATTTTCATGATTGATTCTGGGGATACTCTGATGTGACAACCCAAAATTTCCATTCTGTCCAAACTATATCACTTCAATAGAAGTTATAGCAGTCACAACTAATTTTCAGACTTTTTCGTGTAAGTTTGAGTAATTCAGGGTTTGCACTTCAGGAGATATCACGAGAGTGGATGCACTAGGGTTTAGTGCAACTCTATTATTCCATCACTCTATTATATTAGAGATCATTTCGGGAATAAAAATATTTTCTGCCAAAAATATCTCAGGACTATAAATAGATTTCTGAAACAAATTCATTCATTATTCACATTTTTAAGTAGAGAAAAGCCATTTTCTCTCTCACGGATCTTCGGGTTTTAATACCAAAACGCGAGTAACTCTTTCTAGTAGTGTTAGAAAGCTTATTATGTGCTTATAACATGATTTAGATGGCTAAATCATTAGATTTAGGAGTTTACTCCCCAAGGTGTTCTTGGGCGGTAAACTCCCGAAACCGAGCCTAGATTGTCCCTTGTGTTATGCTACTGCCTTAGACTCATTTGTATGTGTATTAAGGACAAGAAAACAATCAAGAAACACAAAAACATGGGAGTTCACGACCCAAGTGTATCTTAGGCCGTAAACTCCAATAAAATGGACCAAAGGGTGCTTTTAAGTCACCTACAGCCCTAGACATTTACATGGAATTGTTTCCCACTTAATTGAAGGACAAAAACACATCAAAATCACCTCTTGAAGTGAGTTTACGGCCCTGGTAATGCTCCTAGGCCGTAAACACCAAACAAGGGCACCAAAGTTTGCCTAGGGTCCTCATTAGCTTTAAACAAATGCCTAGAAATTATCCCACTTGTGCATGAGGCTTGAAAACTACAAAAACAACACCCCAAGGGAGTTTACAACCGTAAACTCCAAGGGAAATGGCCTTGGGGCCGTAAACTCCTAAATGGAGTGTTTCTATGCCTTAAACCCTTTCAAGAATTGAACCACCAAGTTGGAATAATTCTAGAAACCTTTTGGGACTTCAAAACACACAATACCCCCATGGTTGGGAGTTTACGGCCGTAAACTCAAGAGTTTACAACCGTTAACTCCATGTGTGATGGTATATGGGGAGTAAACTCATATATGGGGTCCTTTGGAACCCTAAACACAAGTGCCTTGTCCCACATTAGCTTAGATGCAATCCTTAGGGCCTAAAACACTTATATAAAGTGTTTATTATTTCTAGGATGTCTTAACATTATCAATTAGTGATTTAAGACTAATTGAATGCATATATGTGTGATTATA
The DNA here is from genome assembly GCF_051521515.1 of Lactuca serriola. NCBI lineage: Eukaryota > Viridiplantae > Streptophyta > Magnoliopsida > Asterales > Asteraceae > Lactuca > Lactuca serriola. The sequence goes on along the minus strand of NC_136412.1, from coordinate 100,751,425 downwards.
TGTTCATTAGGATCGTAGTGTGTGTACAAGTCCTAGCTTGGCACCTAGCAATCCTATACCGTTCAGTTCATCCCAATCACCATCTATAGGTGAGTTCATCCCCCTAATCAATGTTTTAAATGATTTTAAATGCTTTAATGGGGGGGGGGGGGGGAATTCGAGTAGAAAACAACATGTTATTAAATCATCTGTATGTATTTTATAACTGTGTTTTCATTCAACGGATTTCACATACTACAAAATGTGATGCATGAAATGGTTTTCTATCTTTAAAATACTTTGTTATCAAATGTATTACTTTTGAAAGGAATATCAAAATGACATCAAGTCACTGTTATGTTTGTTCAAAAACCCTTGGATGTCTTACAAAACCATTTTACATTCTTGAACTAAACTATGCATGTACACTTATATTATATATATATATATATATATATATATATATATATATATATATATATGTATGTATGTATTGATGTTATCGTTTACATCTTTCATTTAGTTTCCCACACCCTTGAGTAGTAAGAGTGTATAAAATTACTTGAGCAACCAATTACCTTTCAGTAAATTATCATAGGGATAATTTGAATGATATCAAACATTATTCCTATTACAAGGAATCACACAAGAGTCAGTTCATTCATGAGTCCACACCAGTACATTACCTGATACATGAGTACATTTACATATACTTACCTGATACATGAACACAATTACATGAATACCATACATGAACACTGTTACATAGATATATTATCCTTTATTCACTTACCTGGATAATTGTACCTAGAGTTATTAGGAAGATTTATTCGTACCTTCTGTGTAAATTTTCCTGCCTATCCCTGTTCAATGGGATGTCTATACGGGACTAACTATTCTGGAACCCAGTTGTTAGCAACACTGGGTGATGAACATCTACGGATGTCTAAGGTTGTTTCTGATATTAGGAGTCAGTTACGAAACTAACCATTCCTTCATATACTGTTGCAACAGAGGATGAGATGAAAGTCTTCGGATGATTATTAGGTTAACGCAGTTATGGGACTAACCCTCCCTCCACCCTGCTGCCGCTACAGAGGGTGAGTGGACAATCTTCGGATGTTCATAGGGTATACCTTTTGCTTCGGCGATGTCGTGTTAATCCTGTTCACCCAAGGATAACACTTACATGATTATGCTTTTTTTCCTGTTTACTTTATTTTGTGATATACTCACATAAACGATGAGTTAGACTAATTACTGTTTGTAGTAGTCAAAAGGAAGGAAAAACTATCATTTTACTTACAAAACATTCGGGTCTTGGTAGAAGACTACATTGTCATAAAAAAACATTCGGGTCTTGGTAGAAGACTACATCTCACACTGATAGAAAATAAGGGATTTTCTAGGACTTTTCATACTTACATCAACATTTTCATTTAAAGGTTTACATGACTTTTAAAACAGATTTTAGTAAGCAAGGCAATGACACTTAAATACTTATGAATTCACCAGCTTTAAAGCTGATACTCTCTTTCAAAATAACTTGTATTCTTAGGTCATCAGTAGACAGGTACGGTGGCCAGGTTTTGAGAAGACGGAGCAGACAAGTCTCGTCTTTTATTTTGATTGTATATTTTTGGTTTCTTATTACAACGAAAGAACACACATGTATTCAAACTTTACTTATAATGCAATGGATGATGTTGTTGCTTGTTTACTATTTTACATTGTTGTGATACTGTACATGACGTCCTCCACCCCTGAACGTTTCCGCCGTTCGTGGTTTTGGGGTGTGACATCTGATGTTTAAAGTATTTTGAAAGTAAACTATAATAACTTAATTGTTTTAAATGTTTTAAAAAGTTTTAAATTAGCTTGTATTTTATGGGTGTTACAAGTTGGTATCATAGCATTTGTTTGATTGAATTAGAGGAACGCTCGTGTGAATCCAGTCTCAAAGCAAGGAAAGATTGTCAAAATGGTTTTCAAAATACATAAAGGAGGATATAGAGTGTACGATCAGCCGGAGCCAATAAGTAGACCCCAAAATACCATACGGTTATTTGATATTCTGATATGATAGAACAACATGCTAGTACTAGGATAGGGATCTTCAGGAATTGCATGATAGAATTGCCTGATTACATGACGTCTGCTAGCCTAGGGTTTTCCTTATATGAGATTGATATCATTAATGTAGTTGCTTAGTGCGTGCATCACGGTTATAGATAATTAAGATATTATAGCCTGAGAATGTTTGGTTTGGCCTTACGTTCTGTTCTTGTTTGATTGGGGGCTTAGGGTAGGATCAAATATTTGAAAGTCTAGGGTCCAGCGTTATGTATGGCTAGCATACACGAGTGCTACAGGGTTGGTGGAAGTTTCATGGGTGGGTTGTGAGAGGCTGGGAGGCTAGTTATGAGATCTCTAACATTCCTTTAGGAGTGAGGATTGAGTGCTCGCTATGTTTATCTATACTGTTAGGGTGTTGTGGTGATACGTGAGACAACTATGGGTAGCTGTGGAAGGTAGTATGGGCCTGTATTATTGAAAGCACAAGACCCATACGCTTAGCAAGGAAGTCACAACCCCTAGGGTTTGGTTGGGAGTTGGTTCCTTGTCCTTATATGGGTTATCGAAGATCTTTCTAGTGTATTATCAGAATGGTGGTTACAAGACGTCTTTAGACCGGATCCGGGTCAGGATTGGGAGCTGGAAGCCAGGCAGCCAGGATAGGCTAGGATTGACAGAGGATTGTGTCAGAGAGATCATCCGGGAGGAAGTGATTGAGATTATCCAGGGTCAGATTCCGGAGATGCTTGGATCTAATGAGATTGCCATGGTTGAGTATTTCGATGAGCACTGAGCAGCGTTGCTGATACGGCTACCGCAGCAGCTATATCAGCTATAACGACGACAAAGGGAGGAGCTGGTCGAGCTTTTCAGTACCGAGACATATTCTGATGAGTAGAGGGCTGCAATTATTTGTGATCAGGGACATGTTTTGTACTCGTTACACTCTGCGGGTAGAGCGGGAGAGGCTAGCATAGGAGTTTCTAGATCGAGGCTTTGGGGGTTTTGCTCGAGGCTATAATGCGGGTCGCAGGGGCTCCAAAAAGGAGTGATAATTATGTTTAGCTGATGCTTTCTAGTTGGAAGTAGAATGGTTACTTGATGGATTGGAATGTCGTTTTATAGGGCAAGGATTGTGCCCTTTCAGTTTTCGAGCTCGAAGGAGTGAACATACTTGGGACCCTAGGATCAGGTTGTATTCCAGCTCGGGGTCAGTTAGTTATAGAGGTTGATGCCAATATTTCAGCGCTGCTGAGCGTGGGTGGGTTGATGTGGCAAAAATATCTTGTAAGATCCGATTCTCCTTGGATCTCTTACATCGGACGGTAAGGATTGTTTATGTGATTCATTGCACTTTTCGGACCAGGCTCTGTCATGGGAGTCTTTTGTAGCCCGGTATAGGGTAGAGGTTACTTTAGCTACTACAACTCAGTTGTGGACAACTGAGGTGGTGAGTGAGTCGGGGTGTGAGACCCTAAATGATATGATTTCTAGAGCCCGAGAACGGGAGATTTGTTGGAGCACCTTGGGAAGAGGGGTATTATGAGGGAGGTCTATGGACAGGGTCCTATAGGATGGTTACTCAACATTGTCAGAATTTAGTGGTTTTAGTAACCGTTATTGATTGCAGATGACAGCGCCAAGGGAAGTAGATCGTTGTTGAGATATTAGTTGGAGCACCTATCTTTAGGTCTTCAAGGTTTGAGTGTGGGATGAATAAAATATTAGGGACTGTCGGTTTCATTGGGATTCAGGAAGTATTCAACTAGTTCTTAGAAGTGTGTGATTATTTGGGATTGGCAGGTAATGGATGACTAGTTGGAAACAGTTGGTTGTCATCGGATTGAACATTAGAAAGTGAGAACGATTGAGAATTCTCCAACTTTCATGTATTGTGAAGACTTAGTCGAATCTAAGTGGGGGAGAATTATTTCGGGATTCAGAGGCAGGAGCGGCTTTGGAATTGGGATAAGTTTCCCACCTCCGTCAGGGAGGAAGTCGGACCAAGTGGCTGTTTGGTTCAAGGGTTGTGTGAGTTGGGGATTCGGTAAAACTCCTCAGCATGTGTATCGCGTCTTCTCAATTGTTGATAGCAGAATTTGGGAAATCAGGTTGGGGTTCTACTCATGAATTGAATTCAGCACTGGTGTTACGTCGAGCGTGTGCTCGACTCTGCTGGTTTTTGGATTGATAGATTGAAGCTAAGGTTTTGGCCTACGGTTGTGTTAGAGCGAAAGTGTTATAAGACTGTGGGGATAGTTGTAGCATTCACAAGCGGTCAGATAGCATGGAAAGTGTTGTAAGACTGCGGGGGTAGCCGTAGCATTCACTATCGGTAAGATAATGAGGGAAGTGTTATGAGACAGCGGGAGGACTCATAGCATTCACAAATTGTTTCAGATGATTAGGCCATGGTGGGCCAGTTTGCAAGATTGTGGGTAGAGCACAACATAGTTAGAATCATGAAACGATAGGTCGTTAGAGACCGGACATGATGTAAGACTATAGTTATTCTGGTAGCGTTCGCTTTTACTGTTTGATTCGATGGAGATATGTTGTCAAACTATTACGATTGGATGGACCACATGATTGATGGAGCCATGAGTGGTGATATAACTTGGGCAGCTATTGCTAGTCGAGTTTCCTTCGGGAATCGCATGGAGTGACTATAAGTTCGCTCGTTTTTCAGCAACTGGGCAGGAATCTGGTATTATGGATTAGTTTTCTGTCAAGTATAAGTGTACTGCAGGGAAATTTGGTCTGTGACTCAGTCTTCTAGTAAGAACCTCAGGTTATCAGATGTTTATTAGCCAGTTTCAAGATAAGCGCAATGAATTCGACAATAATTCAGTGTGGGCGATCTGTCAGGGAGCTAGACCATCTCGAGACTTCATATTTCAGATTGAGTAATGTGATCCTAATGCGGGGAAATTTCCCATTTTCTGATATCAGAACCCTGCAAGGGTTGGTTAATGTTGCCTTGGAAAGGCTAGGGTATGCTTGTAGTTGTGGTCATCCAGTTCAAGCTGTCTGGCATGTTCGGAATGATGAGAAACCATTTCAAGGAAGAAATCAAATTTAAGTGGGGGAGAGTTGTAACATCCCATTTAAAATATAATAATTAAATAATAAAACCCGAACACCGAGAAATAATTTTTATTATTATTTTAGATTATTATAGCTTAAAAGTCAAATAACAATTATCTGGATGTTAGCTCGGGGGTTAAAGTGTAATTTCAGGATTTATTTTGAAAAGGGTTTCAGAAGTTAGGGTGTGTTTGGTAAGTATTTTACCTGAATTGTAATGAATTATGAAAGATGGGGTTTATTTCGAAAATCTTGGATCAAGGTTGAAAGGATTTTATGGAGTCAGGGGCTAAATGGTAATTTTGGGACTTAAAATGAAAGGAAAAGGAGAAGGAGGGGCGAGTTGTGTCAATATGGGAAAAAGTTTTATGTGAGGCGGGTATATAACGTAAACCTCTAACCCTAACCCTAAACACGTCCAGCCGCCACCGCCTTGTACCCCTCCTTTCTTCTCTGGCGCTGTCGTCACCCAACTCCACCTAGTTCCGATTAGTGAGAGGCCTTAAGCGACCATAGGAAGGTCGCCTTCTTCTCCTTCTTTTTTTCCATCCGCCTTATCAAGATCAAACACCACTAGTAGCTTCACTGTGTCGCCATCATGACGTTCGTTTCCCACTTCGCCGGTGGAGTGCTTTAGCCCGTCCTTCGTCGTCTGCCAAACCCACTCAACTGTTACGTTGCTGCCGCCGCCGTTGTCGTTTCCGTTGAAGACCAATCTGCCACCCTTAAGCTCTGTGGTCCAGCCGTCACCGCTCCCCAGGTCACACAAGGATCATCGAATTTTACTACTGCTCCTCTCATGGCCGGCGAATGTGTTACAAGCCGAATTTGGTCGTGGGATGTCGGTTGAACGAGTTTGTAGACACCATGATCCTCACTGTCGACGACGCAACCCTACAGTTCATCCCCGCTGCTGCTTCCCGCTTTCCTTTGCCGATGTCGCCGCCTTAAGCCACCTTGGGTGGCTTGGTTCCTTTCATGAGTAGAAGACGTATGGGTGTGTGTTCTTCTATTTGCGTGTGTGGTTATCTTGGCCGGAAAACACAAGAGAGCCACCATAACCACCATGAGGTGGTGGCTAGCACCTCCGACCACCACCTGTTGCCATAGTGGGGGTGTGTGTGTGTTCTTTGGGGTTTAACATTGTAAATTAAAAAAAGGAATAATGAAAAGAAAAACTCAAACCACCACCGTAGGGTGGTGGCTTCTGCCTCCTGCCGCCGCCTACCGCCGTGTTGGGTGGCGGTGTGCCTTGTTTGCGTTTGACTCGTTTGGGGATGCTTGGACAAAGTGGTCCCAATGAAACCCTAATGGGCCCAAGAAAGCCCTAATTGACCTAAAATCCCAACTATTTGATTAATGGGCTAGTATTTGGGATTGGAAATACTAATTAGGGTTTGGAAAACCCTAATGCCATGAAACCCTAATTTTGAGATTGATCAGGACCACACGGGAATTATGTATTAACCTGGAAATAATAATTAATAATCATGTGTAAATTAACCTAAGGCCATAATGGACTTAATAGATTAAGTCCTTAATGGGGTAAGTAAGAAACAATTAACCATAATCGTCATTTCATGTGGAAACCCTAATTTCACTCGGGCCTTGAGTTGGAATTTTCTATTGGGATTTGGTAATCAGACTATTAATGGGCTTTCCAAGAATAAGTAAATGGACTAAATGATTGTATGGGTTTTAGGATAAGGCCCATGTGAGAGTCTTAGGCCCAATTTGGAAATTTGGGCCATAGATGGGCAATAATTGGGCCTTTATGATTATGTCGACCCTTATCGAATTTGTATTCGGGTTCACTGCATGATATGCTTATTGATTTACATCCTGGTATTTAGGATGGTGATATGCTTAGTGACCTGGTTAGGTCAGTATCCTGGTATATAAGATGATTCTATGTTAGTGACTGGTTGGGTCTATATCTTGGTATTGCGATGTTGCTATGATTAGTGATCTGTTAGATCGGTTTAACTGTTATATATGCTAGCGTATGACATGCATGTGCACATGTTTGATGTTTGGGGGTTGGGTTGAGGCGGTCTTGCTTTGTGCAGAAGGCCAACATACCCATGGTGGTCCGGATAAACTGAAGGCCCGAAAAGGGGATTCAGTTAAGCCGAAGGCATGACGAGGGCTCCGGATAGGCTGTAGTCCCTACGAGGCGGTCCAGACACGCCGAAGGCTCGGAGAGCGGTCCACATTGGCTGAAGGCCTGCGAGGCGGTCCAGTCAGGTTAAAGGTTCATTATACATGTTGTTTGCTTATATGTTTATATTATACGGTTATATATGTATGGCGTTGGTATTTTGAGGGTAACTCACTAAGCCTTCGAGCTTATATTTATCGATTATTGTTTTAGGTACTTCGGATGATCGTGGGAAGGCGAAGGCATGATCGTGCACCTCCTTATATTTTCAAGATTGATTCTAGGGATACTCTTATGTTTAGATTATTTTGAAAGTAAACTGTAGTAACTTAATGGTTTCAAATGTTTTAAAAAGTTTTAAATTGGCTTGAACTTTATGGGTGTTAAACATACATATCTGTATTTTTCTTAAGAATCATCCAAATTCTAAGTCACTAATCTTCAACTATAGCTAGGTCTACTATCATACAACCATTCACTCTACAGTGCCACCTATTATATTTTAGTTTCTCATTCTAAGAATCTCTCTAGTACTCCATTGTGTTACATGGAACCTCCAGTATCGCTGATGGTTGCCTTGTGCATACTAGTCATACATAATATAGGATCCCATAGTTAGTTGAATAATTGATTCTACCCTATGCCCACAACTAAACTAGGAACATGTAGTAAGGATAAATCAAGCATTCTAAGGCTATTAAATCCTAATCATGTACAAATATGAGGTATACACTTGATTGGTAACAATAATAATGTTAGTCCAATAAGCAGAATTAAGTATCCCTCTTAGGCTACGACGCATGATAATAATCAACTAGTTCTATCATGTAATTTCCTGAAGATCCTTAGTCTATTACTTGGATTGAAGTTCTAACAATTTGCATATCAAGAATTAACAAGTAACGATTTTTTCGGGCATCACTTTCCTTTGAGCTCCAGCTGACTGTACACACTACATCCATTTACTTCTTTTTAAGGTTATATTTAGGAAAATAGTAGTAAAACTTCTGCAGATCCTTAGATTGATTTTGGAATCACATGAGTGTTCATCCAAATCACTCAAACAAGAACTCTCATACCAACTTGTGATGTCCCAAAAACCATAGTAAAAATTTTAATTTTAAAAAGAGATAAAGTAGTTTTATGATAGTTTTCATAAAAACTAGAGTCATCCAAATTACCATTTCACAACAAGTTATTAAAAATTAGAGTTTCAAAGCATAACATATCTTAAAAACATGAAGAACGCTACACGATGTGTACAATCATGCCTTCGCCATGCCTCGATCCTGAGAAGTAGCTAAAAAATTTTTATCCATAACTATAAACCACAACTTAGTGAGTGCCCCAAAGTATCACATACAACACAACAAAAATAGTAATTAATACAACTAGGTTATTAGCAACCTTATGGGTTATCGTCAACCCTGAGTTATCTAGAATTCAATTACAACAATTTAGGTTATCAGTGACCCTGAGCTATTAGCAACTCATTTATAGCAATTTGGGTTTTCATCAGCGCCAAGCTATCAACGTCTCACATACATCACACCATAAAGATAACACAATGAGAAAACTCACCCCACAGACAAGCAGAAACCTATACAGCTCACAACACAGAAAGACATGCAAAACATCAACCCTAAACACATATTCCAAGGTCAAATTCTTAGCCTACGATCTCAGACTCTAACATATGATCCAAGGTCCAACCTAGTCCAAAATTCAATGATCAATAATCAATTCATCAAACTATCATGTTGTAGCAAGACCCTTGCCACATGGTGGTATAACATACATAGTAGCGATCCTCGTGTCTGACACGCCATGTCAGACTCCTTACCACATCATGTTAAAGACAAACTAGTTGCGATACAAAATCTTAGCATGTTGAGGCCCACCCTTTACCAAGTTGTGGTTCACCTGGAAGATTCACCTTCTTATTAATCCTCTAGCACCAATGCTTAAACTTTATAGAAGGCTTAAACATGGAAATTTGAACCATAAAAATCATAACTTTATGAACTTAAGCAATTCGTGTAAGCCTTACTCGATTTTAGGTCAAAAAGGCAAAATCCGACTTTGTTTCATTTTGTCGCTTAAAAACACTCTTTGGTTCCATATCCATAAGATTAAACTCGCTATGGATATATGAGATTTATATAGTTTCAAACTTGATCTAAAGTCCTCGATAATTCAACAAAAACCATAAAAAGGGACAAAAATGGCAAAACCAGTTACATCTGTGAAGTTAAATAGTCAATATGGATATTTAGACACTTACAAAGGTCCAGGAAATGTAAAAGCTGATGGACTTCTTCAAGAATCACTGCAAAAACATGAAAAGATGATACTCTTCATCAAAAAATGTTACCAAACACACCAAAAAGGCTTAGAAAAGAAAAGGGAGGATACTGATTTGGAGAACAGTCTTTGAGGAATGGAGGTTGGGGTTAGAGGAAACCCTAGCCCCATAATTCCTTAAATAGCGATCAAAAATCCAAGCAATAAGGTTTTCAGCTCATGATGGCGCCACGTTCTTGGCACCAAAGGATACCACGTTGTGGTGACAAGACAATCATCTATCCATTGTAAGCCTATCACCACACCGTGGTTAGGGATAAAGGAACAAATCCATCTCTTTGACTTAATATTAAATATATAGATCATACCAGGAAGATAAAGATGTTAGCAGAAGCATAGGCTAGAGAAACATCAACCACAACTGTTGTTGGTGGCGGTCCTACTGTCCATGACATCGAGTCTCCACTGGCAGACGGTGGAGGTGGTTTCAATTATTGTTTCTTTTCTTGGGATCATATCTGATTAAAACAAACAAAAAGCATGTAATACCAAAATTATTTATCTTTATTTCTAATTTCTTGAACAAGGAGAGTGAATCTACTGTCTCTTGTTCCAAATCAAGAAGAGAAACAATTTTCATCTGATAGTTGTTCACATTTTGATATTAGTGTTTGACTAACATTCGTTGTGACAATATGTACTCATGTTTTAAAATAGTTTAAACCTAATAAACTGGAGATTCATAAATCAAACATCAAGTGCTAGTTAGTGTATAAGTGTTTTGATCAAATTTGGTTATATTGAAACGTAAATCTAATTCTATTTGACTGAAATCTGATTCTATGTTCAATGTTTTTGATATCTAGTTCAATATAGATGAAAGAATTTAAGGAAAACCATTCGTTTGAATCATTTTGCACGGAAGGAGTCAATGAGATGTCTCATTTTATGAACATATTTTTATGATGGATTGGTTCCAACAAGGTGTTTCTTAAAATGTTTTTTTTTCTTCATCTTACTAAAATTTCACATGGTTCTAAATACTAACATGTTCTTTGATATGATACACGGGAAGCCTATCTTCATATAAAGTTGAATTCTTTTTTGGATTCCTTATCCTTGGAGAGGCAATAATTTACAATCTTGTCACAAGAATACATAATTGTTTGATTCTTGAACTTCATTGTTTTTATGTGTCTTTTTTTAGGATTCTGAAAAAAAAAGGAACTTGAAGCCAATGATGGAAAGCCTCTTCCTTTATACCAAAAAGCCTTATTTGTATCGTTTAGTTCAGATGGGAATACATAGTTTCAATATCTGAAAGTACCAACAATATTCTTTCATAATGGATTAGTAATATATTATGTCAGATTGGATTAGCAACAATATTCTTTCTGTAATATTGAAGTTTGACTTTGATTTCAATATTTTTATTTGATTTTTAACCATTGTCAGTTTTATTCTTTCAGAATAAATGTAATTATTAACCATTATTAGTTGTATTCTTTCATAATGAATGTATGTTCTTTAAAAAGGAATGTAATTACTAATTCAAAAATATTATAATTCGTTTCGTGTGAAATATATATTCACTAAAAATTATTACTGTTGATAATATATGTTTACACTATTCTATCAGAATATGATTTTTTTTCAAGATAATCATAAACACATTCTTTAAGAATGTCCGAATTAATATCTTTATTATGAAAAAAAAATATTTTTAAAGTTAAGAGAAATCCTTATACCCTAAAATCTAAATATTTTGTTTTATTTTTTAATTTATGTATATTAACTAAAATACCCTTATAACGAAACTAAATGGTATTTATCAATTTTTTTAATTCAATAATATATACGAATCACTTTCTTAAAGTATTTAAAATGATTCGTCTATAACCAATCCTAATGTACATAATATCCACACAAAAACCTACCCATATATATATATATATATATATATATATATATATATATATATATATATATATATATATATATATATATATATATATATAGAGAGAGAGAGAGAGAGAGAGAGAGAGAGAGAGAGTCAAGATCAAATAAGAAGGAAAAGTTTGGTAGGAAGGAAAGAAGTTTTTTTCTACATATTTTTTAGTGATCAAACAAAATGATCATTAGATGATTAAAAAATTAGATGATTCACAAGAAAAAATTGTCAAAAAGACATATTCATGATTCATTTTAAATATATTAAGAAAAAATTCACTTTCATGACAATTTTGGTAAATAACAACAAAATCATTGTATAAATGAAACATCTACATGTTTTTCTGAATTTTTTTTGTGAATCATGTTATTTTTGTTTCATCTATTGATTCATTTTTTTTGTTTGTCAAAAAAGTATGTAGAAAAAAAAACTTTTTACCTTCCTACCAAAAACAAATTCTTAAAAGATCTATATCCTATATATATATATATATATATATATATATATATATATATATATATGTGTGTGTGTGTGTGTGTGTGTGTGCATAACACCATGATTTTCAACCCAAATGTTTCTTTTTTATTTATTAAAATATGTCAGAGTACATTATGCAGAAACGTTTTGCGAATACACGTATGTACAGTCGAACCTTGACCTTCTTACAGATCAAATAAGTTCCTAAAAACCTTTGTAAACAACTTCATAAGTACGAAGCTTCATGAGCTCCCTAAAATATCTTATCCTACAATACATATGCAATGTATACACATAAAACCCTTCAACATAAAGTTGGTTGGCCCTTTGGCAATCATCATGAAGTTGGTTCGTACCTTTTTTCCTTCAGCATATAGCTGGTCCGCACTATTACCTTATAAAAAATGCTAATATGTCCAGTTCTATTGGCCTTCAGCTCGTTGTTGGGCCACCCTCAAATCCCCTCATAATATATCAACTAATATAAACAATACAACATGTAATAATCCAATACTAAAGGAAACTAACAAAACTAGCCTAATGGCATACTATTGGGCAACTATATCTTAACATATAGAGGATATATACTGGGGCACATAATATAGTGAGAAAACTTACTTGGATAGTTATTCAAATGATTGAATGCTATCTAGGCGATTCTATTGGCGATCCAATCTGGCTGGTAACACACCTAACAATTATTGACCTATAATACTATAACTTATTAGTTTCTATCGAAAATTGGTAACGAAAGGTAGATCTTTCACTAATCTCAATGAATACTAAGAGTTATATCAAATAAGGAATAGCCAGGTAGGACAGTTGGGAGGCATGATCATTTCAACATATAGCTTTTTTGAAATCCGACAACCAAGTAAACATAATCATTCTATACATCTCTCCTGCACATAGATCAATCAGCATTATAACTAGAATGACTGATAAATCTTATTTGTATGTTCATAATAAAGACTATATATATATATATATATGTTACACTTATAGCATAATATGTATAGCCTAACTTACAGAGGGTTTAGAGTGAAAATCGGGATTTGTGCAAGCAGAACCTCGATACAGAGCACTTTTATTTGCCCAGCTCTCTGATGTTGCTAGGCATCGCTAAAGTATTCGAGAACGAAGGAGTAAAGGGGCTAGGGTGTTGAAGTGATTCATAGGCTTTGGGATGGATTTGTGAGGAAAAATGTGTGGTGCTAGGTGGTTGGCTTCTAGAAGCTGCGTGTTGTGATTTTTATGATTTTTCAAAAAATCATACGTTCCTCATACGAGCTCTGTTTTTGATGTTTTTTATATTTGTGCATAGCTATCGATAAGAGATACAACTTTCATTTAGACTCCTTCAGTTAATTCTTATTTTAGTTTTAATTTTTTTTTTACTTTAGAAGGCTTAAACTGCTAATCTATGCTCAAAAATCATATCACCTTTTTACGACATTCGTTCTCGGCTGTTTTTATGTTGACAAAATTATATCAATGAGATATTCTAGTCTTGTTAGATTGATTTTCCTAACAATTGACCGATCTTAATTTTGGTTTCTATATCACACACTCTAGCGCTAAAACTTCAAAAAGTCATAAGTTGCTCATACGAAGTCAAATTTGCACGTTCTCTATATGCATGTTCTCAGTTTTACAATAAGTACGACTTTGTTTAGATTACTTAGACTAATAAACAACAAATTTGAAATTCACTTTTTACGATATGATGAGTCGTGTCGGTTTAATCGCACAACATTGAAGAAGCATAACTTCTTTATACGAAGTTGGAGTTATGGGTTTTGTATATATCTACAAAAATTGTATTGACATTTTATACATATTTATGATGATTATTTTGGCTCAAAAGTAATATATTTCTACTTCATACTTTATAGATGTGATTTATATTGAATCTGTTTGAATACAAAAATGGGGTGTTACAACTCTCCCTCGCAGACAAATATTTCGTCCCTTAAATCCTTCTCCTTCTGCTGGTAGACGTTACCCTATTGGAGTCATCAAGGTTACTATTGATCTTAGTTGATGTAGTGGCATCAATTTCACATATCTATGCTTATTTAATCATAGAACTTCGTTTTCAACTGTAGACGTACTCCCAAATTCCTAGCGAAGTCTTCCAAAACCGGGAATTCGTCGGCTTGGACTTCCAAAACTTACATGCTATGACACCTAGTTTCCAGATCATATAGATTAAGGGCTTCAAGGAGACAAATGCACGGTTTTTGGGTAAAACCAAGTCTCACAACGTAACCATAGAGGGTTCATGAAGTGAGGAGTGATAAAATGAAAATGTTGAATTATGTTGAGCTCATGACGTGAGCAATATGACTTCATGACATGAGATGCACTGCAACCCTAGCCCATAATCTATTAGGGTTTCCTTTCTATTTAAACCCCCAAAAACTTCATTTTAGGGTTCCAAAACAGCCTCCGTCCCTAAGCACAGTAAAACCCTAACCATATCCTCTCTTTGTGATTCTTTAGCTTTTAGGTGGAGTTTTGATGGTTTGAAGATTAAGAAATCACCATTGAAGACTAGATTCATCTTGGAAGTTCCACTTGTATCCTTTAGAAACACCTCTGGACCGTTAAGATTAACCAAGATTTAAGCTTCTTGCTTCCTTGTTGCTAGATCTAAGGTTTGATGCATGTTTATCCATGGCTATAGGAGTCAGAGTGTTCAGACTCTACAAAGTTAGCAACTTTATGGGTCCTTAGGGTCCCTTGGTGATTATATGTTATGGATATGAAGTTTGGATGATATTTAAGTTCATTATTGAGATTTGATCTCCTTTTTCTTTAGGAATTCCCTACTTTGATCTCATGTCTTGTATTCGACGCACAAGACCTTAAAGCATAGATTTTTAAGATCATTGGGTGTTAGGAAGCCTCCAGGAAAAGATGGATTCCTGGCTTAATGGATTAAGAAGTTTATGGATCAAAATGACACTCATATCGATCTCATGACAAGAGGATATGCCTGTCACGTCGTAAGGATCATGCGACCTTACTATTTTGTCATTTAGTGGCTCACAACATGAGCCATATATGGTCATGTCATGAGGGGTTGTTGACTATTGACTTTCGTTGGCCTTTGACTTTTTGACCAATTTGAATTTGGGTAAAAGTTGAAGGTTTTGGGTTTTTATTAAGTTTCTTCTATATTTTTGGTGCTAGAGGGCATGTAGGAGCATGCAGTGTAGAAATGGAACGCGACGTGGTGTTCTGGGTATCCCATTTCGAGTGAGTTTTCCTCACTGTACCCGTGGGTCGAAAGCACCAATGCTGGCCCAATAATTTTTGGTTATCATTTATTACATGAAACCCCCAGGGGCTATATGTAGCAAGATAAGATAGACTATGGACTCTTGATCTATGCTTTCTTGTATGTTCCTTTTTTAGTTATGGATCTAGAGTTGGATCATCAGTTTGGTTGGCTATCTCACCTCTAGTTACTTATGGTAACGCATTGCATGGAGGTTAGATGGTAGCAGAGTTGTGTCATTGCTGTTGGATATAGTGTCTAAGCCCATAACTATATTTGGTATGTACTTGACCCGACCCGGCATGGTCCATTTGGGTTGCACTTCACCCGAACAATTTATGGATAATATTTGAGAATAGTACAAGTTATGATTTATTAATATATTATAAGTTCTAATATATTAATATAAGATCATATTATTTAATTAGTAGTGATCTATAATTAATCTAGGATTAATTTAGTGATCAAAGATATTACTAATTAAATATGGGCTTCTATATTTATATAGTGTGGGCTTATGCTTATTTGGAATGGGCTAGGCTTGGATGGAGAAGTCCATGGATACTCCATCGAGCTTTAACCCATGGATCTCATGGAAATGAAGAGACATGGGTATTAGGGTTTACATGGATGTAACCCTAATCCACCACACTATATAAAGGAGGCTTTGGCTCTTGAAATCAAGCTAGTGAAAAGTTAGTGAACACTAGTTGACACATGTTGAGGTGAGGGCCGATTTCAAGAGAAGTGTGACTATTCTCTCAAAGTTCCAAGTTTGTGGTGATTTGTGACTTTCATTTGAGGCATCCACATTATTGGTGCTAGGCTCTAAAACTCCAAGGAATCAACTACAACTACAAGGTAAGTATTTCTACTAGCTTTATTTGATTCAAGTTCCCCATGCCATGCTAGTTAGGATATAAGCCTTGGAAAAATAATTATTTGCATGTATCTTAGACAAACATAGATCCAAGGTTTATTAGGGTTGCATGTACACTTAGGAAGTGTTAGAATGCTCAAAAACCCATCAATTGCTAGTATGCGGTAGCGAACTGTATGATTGATATTCCATGTATTATTTGCCAACCTAATCCTTGTTTGTTACATATGTCGACATAGTGTGGCGGGGTTGAGGCTGTAATGCATGTGCTGTAATCCATCAAATCCAGGGTAATCCAACAGGGAGGTTGTGGACCCATTATGCAATATGGATGGAAATCCAACCAGGAGGTTGTGGGCTAGGGTAATCCAACCGGGAGGTTGTGGACCCAATATGTAATAAATATGGCAATCCAACAAGGAGGTTGTGGGTTCGGGTAATCCAATCGGGAGGTTGTGGACCCAGTATGCAATATGTATGGCAATCCAATAGGGAGGTGGTGGGCCAGGGTAATCCAACTGGGAGGTTGTGGGCCAGGGTAATCCAACTGGGAGGTTGTGGACCTAGTATATAATATGTATGGCAATCCGAACAGGAGGTTGTGGGAAAGGGTAATCCAACCAGGAGGTTGTTTACCCAGTATGAAATATGTGTGGCAATCCAACTGGGAGGTTGTGGACGCAAAATGCATTATTTATGGCATTCCAACAATGAGGTTGTGGGATAGAGTTGTCCAATCAGGAGGTTGTGGACCCAGTATGCAATATGTATGACAATCCAACTGGGAGGTTATGGGCCAGGGTAATCCATCAGGGAGGTTATGGATCCAACATGCGATATATATATTTGTTTTGTTGTATGGTGTATTTTGGGGGGACACTCATTAAGCTTTCTGCTTACCATATTTTTTATGTTTCAAGTTCTATCAGTGATCATGCGAAGGCAAAGGCGGGATTAGAGACATGCATCAGCATCATTGAGGATTCCAACTTATTTGTATTCCTCTGATTTTTGATAAATGTAATTTGAAATAAGTGGTGTTCTTAAAAATGTATTTATAATTGGGAAGTTTTACCTTAATAAAATGAAAATTTTTGGGCTGTGAAGTTGCGACATTACAAGTTGGTATCAGAGCCCTGGTTTAAATGATATGTAGGAACACTCATGTGAATCCCTACTCAAACTAGATACCGAGAATTTTCATAAAATGATTTTGGAATGGAAATTTATAATGAAAGGGTTGGGTTACGGACTTGGGTTCAGTCTCGTTTCATGTTCTTGTTTGATTGTTTTCTAGGGATCGAGAACATGAACCATGATTTAACCTTGGTTTTAGAGCAATATGTGGGGTCTATAATGAGCCTGAGCCCGAATAGGAGAGTGGTTCCCGGAATACCCATACTTGTTATTTGTGCTAAATTGAAACTAGATGATATATGAATTGTTAGAAAAGCATACGAGTGGATAATCTAAGGTTCTCATAGCAACTATTGGATCAAAATGCCTGATTTTGGTGACGCCTTATGATATAAGGAACTGCTTGTTATATACTACTTGATTGTGTGATTGATGCATGTGTGTTGATTAGTTGTATATGGTTGGGAATAAATAACCTTCGAATTATTGAATTAGCCATTTTTTCTGTTCCTTTTTTGGTTGTGGAATTAGGGTAGAGTCGATTATTCAACAGTGTTTCTGATCCTGTATTGCGTACAACAAGCAAGCACAAAATTAACCAGTGGTGCAGGAGCAAAGATAATCCTAGGAGGAGTACCTAAGAATTTAGTGGTAGCTTGCAGGAGTATATAGGGTTTAGCATGCATATTAGTGGTCCAGTGTAGTGATTTAGGACCTTAGGATCAAATCTGAATCGACTACGGATAGGTATGGAAGGTAGTATGGACCCGCACTACTGAAAGCACATTATCCGCATGAGATTTAAGAGGAATCTCAAGGCTACTAAGGAACTAATACGAGGGTGACATGGTTTGTGGACCACTGTGTTTTGATTTCTAGTCTTTCCAAGGTACATTTTCAGTATGACGACTATTAGAGGTCTAGGATCAGGTGCTGGTGGAGCTGTGAGAGCAGTTCTACAAGAGGAGGAGATCCATGGGAACATTGCCGCCGAAGTGGCCTAGGCGATCAGGTAGGCGATTCCAGAGTTGTTTGGGTCGGTCAAGACAATGCTTAATGAGGAGTTTGATCAACGTTATGCCTCCGTCACCCAGGTAGTTGTTGCTACAGCCACATTAGTTGTCGCCCTTGCAGGTTCTCAAAGAGGTGGGGCGATGCAGTACCGAGAGTTCAATTATACGAATCCTTCAGAGTTCAAAGGCAACACGGACTCTATTATCGCGTTGAGATGGATTTTTGATGTGGAAGGGTGTTTTTTCACATGTTTATGTCCCAAGAACCAAAAGGTGAAGTTTTCACTTAATCTTCTTCATTGGTGTGCGAACTATTGGTGTTTCTTCACATCTTTTCGCATGCAGAGCGAGCAGCAGTGACTTGGGAGCAGTTTCTGTACATGTTCTGACTAGAGTATGTTCCTCTTATGGAGCGAGAGAAAATGGCATAGGAATACCTATCGCTCAAGTAGACGACTGAGTCAATGACAGAGATAACCAAAATGTTTTGGAGAGAGCTGTTTTTTGCCCAGAGTATGGTGCTTCATAGTAGGTGCAGATGTCGCAATACTTGAGTATGCTCAAGACAGAGATTTGTGAGTTTGTATATACACCACATTGCCATACTTTGACCGAGATGCATTCAGGCGTTAGGAGGAGGGAAATTGAGTAGAAGGAAGAAGGGACAACCTCAAGATAGTATCAGCCAACGACTAAGCGGTTCAAGTCTGCCGAAACAGGTTCAGGATCAGCTGAGAGGATGTGTTGATCTTTTGTATGTTTCAAGTGTGGTGAAGAGGGTCATTTTCATAGGTATTGCAGGCAGAGTATGTGAGTTTGTTTCCATTGTGTCTAGGAGGGCCACATCAAAGCTCGTTGTCCCTTTCTAGTTTTTGGTGAGGTGATGGAGCCTACACCCCTAGCTTGGCGGTCTCCCGACAGTTGTCGTGCGGCGGCCAGAAACCAAGGTTTGAGTTATATGTTCTTCTATTTAGTTTATTGTTGCAGTATAGGTATTCATCTGTAATTTTCGTTTATGTTTCGATGCTCAGTTGTAATCTTGGATGATCAGTTGGATGGAATTATCTTACCTAGCTATGTTTTTAAACGGTTTTTGATTATGAATAGAATAATTATCATTGTCCTTGGTTGCATGCGTATTGGAAAATATGAATGTTGTGTGGGCTCAGATTCTCCTGTATGTATGGATATCCTGGTGGGGTTATTTAAATTTTGTGGGTTCAGCGTGTGAGGTGTTGTGGGTTCAGTTATTGATTAGCAGTTCGGGGATAAGCCCAAGTGTAGTTGTTTGTTAGTAGGGCGTGGGTATGCTCAAGTGTAGTTATTGATTAGTAGGTTGCGGTTAAGCCCGAGTGTAGGTATTGATTAGCAGGTGAAGGGTAAACCTGCGTGCAGTTGTTGCTTACTTGGTCGGGGGTAAGCCCGAGTGTTGTGGTTGGTTAGTGCACTGGGGTAATCTGAGTGATGTCAGTGGATAGAAAAGTAGGGTTGTTAGAACCATGTAGGATCTCGATCTAGTTTTGTATGTGATTGTTGGGTTTCCTTGTGTTGGTGTATTTATATGAGGGTTTAGCTTAGTGGAAGTCGACAGATAGTTGTGGGATTCAATGTTAAGAGGGATGACATACAGTTGAGGATATCTAGGGAAGATCAATCAATAGAATTCGGTCAACATATCAAATAGGAAGGATGCTTTAGCCTGGTCTACTGGGTTTTGTAACATTTTCACACTGATGTGTTTACATGTGAGGTTGGAAGCTATGATGTAGGATGTAGTTCCTAATTCGGATGTTCGATGAGCGACACAAGGCAAGGAGACTTTGGAAGGATCAGGTTGGGAGCTTTAGTTAGCATGGATGTCAATTGGGGTTGCTCTGTCTACCTAAATATGGATATGATTTCGTGTCCAACAGGGGATGGACTAAGGAGCAGATTTTTCTCTTGCAATTTAAGGATGTTCTGAGGAATAATGTTTTTTCAGGTCGCTTTATTCTCATTTAGTGTGCAAAGGTTTCGGGAGGTGGTCTACTGATCAAGGGGTTACTCTGAAAGCGTACGCAAAAACCAATTTCGAGGACGAAATTTAATTTAAGTAAGGGAGAATTGTAACACCTGGCTTCCAGATCGGATCGATTAAGGGTTTCAAAGAGTTAATGACATTGTTTTCGGTTAAAACAAAGGATCATGACATGACCACAGAGGGGTCACGACATGAGGAGTGATTAAATGAAAATGATAAGTTATGTTGGGCTCACAACGTGAGCAATAGAAGCTCACGACGTAAGATGTGACTCATCCGAAGCCAATGATCTTTTGGAGTTTTGTTCGTATTTAAACACCATAATCTTCATTTTAGGGTTCCAAAACATCCTCCTTCATCCCCAAGCGTAGAAGAAACCTAACCCGACCTTTCCTTGTAATTCTTCAGCTTTCCATGGAGTTTTGATAGTTTGAAAAAAAAAGATGACCACTAAAGCATAGCTTCAGCTTGAAAGGTCCACTTGCAACCTCTAGCAACATCTCTGTACCATTTTGAGTAACCAACATTCAAGATTTTTGCTTCCTTGTTAATAGATTTAAGGTTTTGTGCATGTTAATCCATTGCTATAAGAGTTAGAGTGTTATGACTCCATAAATTTAGCAACTTTATGGGTCCTTAGGGACCCTTGGTGATTATATGTTATGGATCTGAAGTTTCGATGATCTTTGAGTTCATTCTTGAGATTTGATCTCCTTTTTCTTCATGAATGCCCTAGTTTGAGGTCAAGTCTTTTATTGGGCATCAAGACCGTAAATCATTGATATTTATGATCCTTGGGATGTTAGGAAGCCTCTTACAAAAGACGGACTAGTGGCTTAATGTATTAAGAAGTTTATGGATCAAACTGGCATTCGGACAATTCTCACAACGTGAGGATATGCCTGTCACATCGTGAGGATCATGAGACCCAACTATTTTGTCTTGTAGTGGCTCATGCTGTGAGCCATAGATGATCACGAAATGAGGGGCTTTTGATTGTTGACTTTCATTGACCGTTGACCATTGACTATTTGATAATTTTGACTTGGGGTCAAACTTCAAGGTTTTGGGCTGTAAGTTAAGATTCTTCTATGTTTCGATGTTTGAGAGCTCATACGAGCAAGGAGTGCAAAAAGGGAGCGCGCCGCGATGTTCTGGGTTCTCTGTTTTGGGTGAGTTTTCCTCACTGTACCCATGGGTCAAAGGAACCAATGCCGACCCACTAGTGAAGAAGTATGATGTGAGAGATCTAGTATGCGGTAGCGAACTATATGATTGATATTGCCTGTAATATGTGCCTACCCATTCCTTGGAGGTTAGCTGGTAGTTTGAGGACTCTTAATCTAGGCTTTTTTTTTTTTCATGTTCCTTGTTTGGTTGTGCCTCCAGAGTAGGATCATCTGTTCGAGTGGCTATCTAACCTCTAGTTACTTATGGATACACATTCCATGGAGGTTAGCTGGTAGTGAAGAATTATGATGTCAGAGATCTAGTATGCGGTAGCGAACTATATGATTGATATTTCCTATAATATGATTGTTTGGATGTGCCCCCAGAGTAGGATCATCTATTCGAGTGGCTATCTCACCTCTAGTTACTTATGGATACACATTCCATGGAGGTTAGCTGGTAGTAAAGAAGTATGATGTTAGAGATCTAGTATACGATAGCGAACTATATGATTGATATTGCCTGTAATATGGTGTTCATTAGAAGGTAACTATTTTTACGTTTTCACTTCTTCTATTAAAGTTAGAAAAATGGTCGTTTCTCGAAAAAACATCTTTGCTCTCCACGACGATGTTGTAACAACGTAAATTTCAAAACAATTTTTCGTATTTTATAAAAACACAAATCATTTAACATTCATAAAAACATTAATGTTTGAAACTCAATTCATGCTATATAAAAAAAATGCCCAAGATCTGATAACATAAAATCCCGTGTGTGTTTGTGTACTGATCAAGCCGGCGCCTTCCCACGGTCATCACTAGTACCTGAAACAAATAACACCAACACTGTAAGCACAAAGCTTAGTGAGTTCCCCAAAATACCACACATAACACATATTAGCCACTCGAGGCTATAACTCTGTGGGTCCGTGGACCCTACTCTGTGAACCCTCTGGTTCTAACTCTGTGAACCTTCCGGTTCAAACTCTATAAACATGCACAGCATAAATCACATAGAAATAATGCATTACAACACATAACATACATAGCATACAAATACTCTGCCAAGTAACTCTGGTTACGTACTCAAGGTAAAGTATAGTGACAAGACTCACCTCGTGTATCTCGCTAACTCGCAATCCCGGAAATCACTCGCGCTCGATCCCCTGAGCTATAATCCTCCTATAACACAATATATCTCTAAATAACACTTTCACAACTAAGGTTGACTACCCTTATCAAGTCAACACTGGTCAACTCTGGTCAACAGTCAATGATCAACTTTGATCGGACTCGATGAGTGCATTAGAGCGACTCGGCGAGTCTATACGTGCTCACTGACTCCCTAGGATCCTCTTTTGACACGTCGAGTACTTCCCTGACTCGACGAGTTCCACCTGGCATGAATCGCGGGGCCACCACGACTCAACTCGCCGAGTCTCAAGAACAACTCTGTGAGTTCCAGCTTGACTCAGTCCACTCATCAACCCTCTCTGACTCTCCCTGACTCACTGAGTCAACCCCTTAACTCGGCAAGACCACTCGCTGAGTGGTTATGGACAATCTTCATGCTACTCGCCGAGTCTGTTCTTCGGACTCGGCAAGTCTATGCCATGCATGAACTCAAACTCACTCCTGAGGTCAGATCCGTTCCAATAACCCATAGATCCAGTCCTTCCAAGCACATTCATCATGTAAAGTTACAATCTTGATGCTCATGAAAAGGTCCAAATGCCCTATTGGATGATGTGGTCTCTAGAATGCTATTCTAAGATCATGGCCTCCATTAACACTCATAAAGCTCGAGGGAAAAGGGTCTCTGGACCTCTTTGGGTCCAGATCTAAAGTACCAACACAAGAAGAGGCCAATTACTCCATGGATCTTTCCCCAAAGGACTGAGATAGGAACGAATGGTTACCTCAAATGAAGTCTCTGAGCTCAGAAATCACTAGATTAGCACCTTCTTTGGTCTCCTCTTGCCTTGATCCTCTTCTATGTGCAAAAACACCCACAAATAGTCAAGGATCTTCCTCTTCTCTCTCAAAAAACGCTCAAGGACTCTTTAGGGTTCTCTCTGGGGTTGGTGGCCGCAAATGACGGCCATAAGCCCCTTAAATAGGTCTCATACCCTGGAAATTAGGGTTTCATTAAACAGCGTGGACTCGCCGAGTAATTCCGAATGCTGAGATACCACTTCCCTCACGTACATCTCTGCTAACTTCTCTGCGGAAGAACTCTCGCTGATAGCAAGGAAGTGAGCGCTCTTCGTCGACCTATCCACAATCACCCAAATTGCATCAACTCCCCTAGCAGTCCTTGGCAATTTGGTGATAAAATCCATGGTGATCTGTTCCCACTTCCATTCAGGAACCTCCAACGGCTGCAACTTACCATGCGGTCTCTGGTGCTCGGCCTTAACCCTACGGCAGGTCAAGCACCTCTCAACAAACCACGCAACATCCCTCTTCATATAGGGCCACCAATACTCTTTCCTCAGGTCCAAATACATCTTAGTGGCCCCCGGATGGATCGAAAATTTCG
This sequence comes from Lactuca serriola, assembly GCF_051521515.1. NCBI lineage: Eukaryota > Viridiplantae > Streptophyta > Magnoliopsida > Asterales > Asteraceae > Lactuca > Lactuca serriola. The sequence goes on along the minus strand of NC_136412.1, from coordinate 100,727,340 downwards.
ACCGATGAGCCTCCTCCATCAAAATGGTACGCGTTCCTCCCACAAACGGCACCCAGATACGCCCCTGGAATGTCATAAGCCTCCGACCATCGGTAACGAACTCTAAAATCAATCCAACAACTCTCTCTTTCTTCTGCATCTCGGGTTGCACGGCCTCGGCCTGTGCCCCATGAATGGCGTCCAACACTGGAGCTATCACAGTCAATCTCAAACATACATCCCGCAGCGGGGTGCTCTCCGCCCTGCGGCTCAGTGCATCGGCTACCACATTAGCCTTTCCGGGGTGGTACAGGATCTCATAATCATAATCCTTGACCACATCCAACCACCTTCTCTAACGCATATTTAGGTTGGGCTGATCCATCAAATACTTCAAACTCTTATGGTCCGTGTATATCGTACACCGAACCCCATCCAGGTAGTGACGCAAAATCTTGAGGGCGAACACTACTGCCCCCAACTCTAGATCATGGGTGGGATATCTCGTCTCATGAGGCTTCAGATGCCTCGATGCATATGCTATCACATGCCCCCTCTGCATCAGCATCGCTCCCAACCCCAAGATCGATGCATCACAGTATACCACAAAGTCCTCCATCACTTCCGGGAGGGCTAACACCAGGGCTTCGCATAACCTTTGGCGAAGCGTCTCAAAGGAGGCCTGCTGCTCGGGGCCCCATGAAAAAGCGATACCCTTCTGGGTCAACCTGGTGAGCGGCACCGCGATCTTGGAAAAGTCCCTGATAAATCTCCAATAATAACCTGCCAACCCTAGGAAACTCCTAATCTCGGAGGGTGACCTCGGCACCTCCCAACTCATCACCGCCTGAACTTTGGCCGGGTCGACCAATATCCCTTTCTGGTTAACGAGATGACCCAGGAACTGGACCTCTCGCAACCAGAAATCACACTTGGAGAATTTGGCATAAAGCCTCTCCGACCTCAGAACTCCGAGGATCTCCCTCAAATGCTCGTCATGCTGCTCTCTAGATCTCGAATATACCAAAATGTCATCGATGAATACAATCACTGACCGATCCAGCATCGGCCTACACACTCGGTTCATGAGATCCATGAACACTGTCGGGGCATGGGTGAGCCCGAAAGGCATCACCACCAACTCGTAATGCCCATAACGCGTCCTGAAAGCTGTCTTCTAAATGTCCTCATCTCGCACCCTCACGTGATGATATCCAGACCTCAAATCGATCTTGGAGAACCAAGAGGCTCCCTATAACTGATCGGACAAATCGTCGATCCTCGGCAACGGGTAACGGTTCTTGACCGTCAGCTTGTTCAACTCCCGGTAATCAATGCACATCCGGTGTGAACCATCCTTCTTCTTGACAAACAGAATAGGCGCTTCCCACGGCGAGCTGCTCGGCCGAATAAACCCCTTCCCCAGCAGCTCCTGAAGCTGTGAGGATAACTCTTGCATCTCAGGAGGTGCAAGGCGATAAGGCACCTTAGCGATAGGCGCGGCCCCCGGAACCAAATCGATACTGAACTCCACTTGCCTCACAGGAGGCACACCCAACAACTCTTCCGGAAATACATTCGGGAACTCACGCACTATCGAAACCTCCTCAACTGACCTCGGCCTCTCGGGATCCACCCGCGTATCCATCACATACGCCACAAAACCCTTACAGCCCTGCCGTAGACACTGCCTCACCCTAGCGGCCGAACAAAACGCTGATCCAGAACGTGTACCCTCGCCGGACACCGTAAGAACTCCCCCACTAGGGTCTTGTATGGTCACCAGTTGTCGCTCGCAGTCGATAACCCCACCGAATCGGCTCAACCAGTCCATGCCCACAATGACGCAGACATCACCCATCAATATAGGAATCAAATCAATCGGGAACTCAACACCGAAAATCTCTATCACGCATCCCCGGAGAACCTCCGTGGCAAATATCACCCTCTCGTCAGCTATGGAAACTCTCAGAGGCTGACTCAATGCCTCACGACTAACACTGATATGCTGACTAAAGGCCAAAGACACAAAAAACCGACTCGCACCCGAGTCAAATAACACTAAGGCAGGTATAGAATTCACAAGGAAAGTACCTACGCATAACATAATATAAGCATAATATCTCAACATCAAAATAAATACACGAAAGAATACATACAAGCCACGACATCGGGCGCAGCGCGGACCTCCTCCGGGGTCAACTGAAAGGCCCTCCCTCGTGCCCTCGGCGCCTCGGCCTTCACTGGCCGACTCTCGATAGCTCTAATGGCGGCAGGGGCAGATCCCTGAGGTGCTCCCTGAGATGATCCTCACAATTGCGGACACTCTGCCTTCCGGTGTCCGGTCTGGTTGTAGTGGAAGCACACTACAAACCCCTTGGAGCAGTCCTTGGCCATATGCCCCTCCTTGCTACACTTGTAGCAAGATCCCGCTCTTCAGACTCCCTCATGACCCTTGTCGCACTTCCCACAAGTGCGGCCCTTCTGGCTCCCTGATTTGGGATCAGCGGGCTTGGCCCGCTTGGCTGCCGGCTGAGACTGTGTCAGGCGCCTATCCCTCCCCCGAGACTCCGCTTCCTCCCTGGCCTGAGTCTCTAGCTCAATCTCCCTCTTCCGAGCATTTGCCTGAAGCTCGGCAAATTTCCGGTACGAGGAGTTCGCCACGAACTCCCGAATGTCTCGCCTCAAGATACTCAGATATCGGCTCATACATGCCTGCTCCGTAGACACGTGCTCAGGGCAGAACATTACCCTCTCATGGAACATCCTGGTAATCACCGTAACAGACTCAGTACCCTGCTTGAGGGTCAGAAACTCCTGGGCTAAACGCTCCCTCTCCACCTGGGGAACGTACTCATCTCGGAACATGACAATGAACCTCTCCCAGGTCACCGCCGCAAGCTCAGCAGGCGTAAAGTGCGCCGTCACAAACTTCCACCAGTCCTTCGCTCCCAAGAGAAGCTGGTTCAGCGCGAACCGTACTCTCAAATGCTCAGGAGATGAGCAAGTGAAGAAACACACCTCTATATCAGAAATCCATCTCATAGCTGCCACCGGCTCCTGGGTCCCATTAAACTCCGGTGGTTTTGTGTTGCTGAACTCCCGGAACAGCAACGCATCACCACCTTGCGGCCTCGCGGCAGCAATAGCTGCGGTGGCCGTTGTAACAGCAGCCTCAGAAAGAGCGGCATAACGCTCATCGAAGGTCTCAATCAACATGGTCTTAATAGACCCGAACATCTCTGGTTTCTCTGCCCTGATGGCCGTAGCCACCTCCTCATGGATGATCCGGCGGATCTCCTCATCATTGGTCCCACTGCTCTCAGGCATAAGACATGTCCTCACCATGATCTACCTCTGAAATATAACATACGATAAATTAGAATCCATTCGAGCATAGTCACACTCGACAACTCATTCCTCATTGATCCTTGGTTTTCCAAAGATTCATAATTGGGCTGTACTCCGCCCCGGTGCTTTCAGTAGTACGGGCCCAATACTACTGTCCGCATCGTATCAGAATACACCCCAAGCTCTCCACTTCGGATCCTAATTTCCAAGTACTCTATCATGCATAATCTACTCTCTAATAGATCTCTCATAAGCCCATCGCTGTTACCTACTCACTCTCAAGCATCTCATAGCAGCTCACCTCTTCCTAGGCTAAGGCATCACAAATCAGGCCACTCTAGTCCTAATAGGAGTACCTAGCCTACTCTAGCATGAGAATACATCATATCAATATCAATATCACATAACATGAGGGTATTTTGGGAAATCACCGTTCGGGCGCGGACCGATCGTACACACAACTCTGCTCTGCGTTTTTCAAAAAATCTTTTACTCTTATTGAAAATACCTCTCAAATCCTCAGTTTGAGTTCAAATACGCCCTAAGGTGTACTCGAATCCCTCAAACCAAGGCTCTGATACCAACTTGTAACAACTTAAATTTCAAAACAATTTTTTGTATTTTATAAAAACACAAATCATTTAACATTCATAAAAACATTAATGTTTGAAACTCAATCCATGCTAAATATAAAAAAAAAATTCCCAAGATCTGATAACATAAAATCCCGTGTGTGTGTGTGTGTGCTGATCAAGTCGGCGCCTTCCCACGGTCATCACTAGTACCTTAAACAAATAACACCAACACTGTAAGCACAAAGCTTAGTGAGTTCCCCAAAATACCACACATAACACATATTAGCCACTCGAGGCTATAACTCTGTGGGTCTGTGGACCCTACTCTGTAAACCCTCTGGTTCTAACTTTGTGAACCTTCCGGTTCCAACTACATAAACATGCACACCATAAATCACATAGAAATAATGCAGTACAGCACATAACATACATAGCATACAAATACTCTGCCAAGTAACTCTGGTTACCTACTTAAGATAAAGTATAGTGAGAAGACTCACCTCGTGTATCTCGCTAACTCGCAATCCCGGAAATCACTCGCGCTCGATCCCCCGAGCTATAATCCTCCTATAACATAATATATCTCTAATTAACACTTTCACAACTAAGGTTGACTACCCCTATCAAGTCAACACTGGTCAACAGTCAACGGTCAACTTTGACCGGACTCGGCGAGTGCATTAGAGCGACTCGGCGAGTCTATACGTGCTCACTGACTCCCTAGGATCCTTTCTTGACACGTCGAGTACTTCCCTGACTCGAAGAGTTCCACCTGGCATGAATCGGGGGGCCACCACGACTCAACTCGCCGAGTCTCAAGAACAACTCTGTGAGTTCCAGCTTGACTCAGTCCACTCATCAACCCTCTCTGACTCTCCCTGACTCACTGAGTTAATCCCTTAACTCAGCAAGACCACTCGCTGAGTGGTTATGGACAATCTTCATGCTACTTGCCGAATCTGTTCTTCGGACTCGGCGAGTCTATGCCATGCATGAACTCAAACTCACTCTTGAGGTCAGATCCGTTCCAATAACCCATAGATCCAGTCCTTCCAAGCACATTCATCACGTAAAGTTACAATCTTGATGCTCATGCAAAAGTCCAAAGGCGTTATTTGATGATGTGATCTCTAGAATGCTATTCTAAGCTCATGGCCTCCATTAACACTCATAAAGCTCGAGGGAAAAGGGTCTCTGGACCTCTTTGGGTCCAGATCTAAAGTACCAACACAAGAAGAGGCCAATTACTCCATGGATCTTTCCCCAAAGAAACCCTAACTCTAAGATTTACACCAAGGAATGAGATACAAGCGAATGGTTACCTCAAATGAAGTCTCTGAGCTCAGAAATCACTAGATTAGCACCTTCTTTGGTCTCTTCTTGCCTTGATCCTCTTTTATGTGCAAAAACACCCACAAATAGTCAAGGATCTTCCTCTTCTCTCTCACAAAACGCTCGAGGACTCTTTAGGGTTCTCTCTGGGGTTGGTGGCCGCAAATGACGACCATAAGCCCCCTTAAATAGGTCTCATACCCTGGAAATTAGGGTTTCATTAAACAGCGTGGACTCGCCGAGTCCACCTTTTGGACTCGCCGAGTCCGGACGCGAACCCGGGCCCAAACCCCGATCATACTCGGCGTGTTTGAGCTCCAACTCGCCGAGTCCCCTCACAAAACACCAAAATTATAGGAATAAATAATACCTAGGAATCCGGGCTGTTACAGATGTCTTCAACGACGAAGGGATCCTCTCCTACGAGGAGACGTGCTCCTTCGACGATGGTGATATTTAGTATTTGGGACTCAATGGAGTCTTTCCTCCCGAAGCTGTTTTTAGACCATTAGACCCTCTCATTCAGCTCGACTTTGTTTCTCCCACTTGGGTGTGCTTTCCTAAGTACCCCTTCTTCTTGGTTTTGAAATAGCCTTTTACAAGATTGTCTCTGAATTCTTTAGGGTTATTGGGATCTCTTATATTCAGGTCATGCCAAATGTTTGGAGGATCCTGTATTTGGATTGACCAAATAAATCAGTTAAAATGCCTTAATATAGGTCTTCCTGAACTAACATGTGTATATGATCTCACAGCCTTCGGGAGTTCTCGCTTTCTCCTCAAGTTCAAACCCCATAGAACTCATCTGGTCCTGAAATCCAAACATAACGATGGAGATTGGAAAGGAAAGTACCTTTTCATGAGACGTGACTCTATTCCTAGTGGGGATCTTTTGCGGGATGCTTGGGTCAAGAAGGGTAGGATTCTTTTATATTCATATAAGGATCCTTGAATTCACGTCTTCTTATTATGTTTGCTTTTCTGCAGCTTTCAAATTTCAAGTGCTCGTACATGTTGCTAAGGAATTTGAAGGGAAGATCAAGAAGTTCTTAGCCTTGTCTGAAGTTGAGAGATCCTTCTGATTTGATCAACCCATTTTGCAAGAAAGCTCTTTTACCACTGAACTTATGTCGACAGGTAAGGATCCTCGATTCTTTTTGCTTGTGATGAAGGTTTTTAATAGTTTTCCGTTATATATTTATATAGGATCCAAAGTTACTCGTTCTAGTGCTCGCTTCACACTTGTTGATATTGACATAGCCATCTCGAAGGATCAGCTGACGGTGAAGAAGGAGAAGGGCTCATCATCTCTTCCTCCCAATAAATCGGCTAATCACTTGACAGTGAAGACCCCGTGATCCCGAAAAAGGAAAATTCTCGAGTCAGTCAGTCTATCATTGGAGAGCCTTGGAGCTGAGAAAGTGCTCCAGAAATTGGTATCTTTCACCCAAGCTGTAAGTATTGGTTTTCTTCTACCTTTTGCTGACCCGCTATGTCCTTGTTATAGGTATCTGATCATGTTTCTGCTAATCTAAGATTCCAGTCGGAGAAGGCAGAACAAACCCTTCGGGGACAAAAGAGGATGTCAAAAGCGACCAATGATGATATGTTGAGGGGAGTGGAGCTGCTTAGCAAGGAGAATGTTGAGAAGGAGGAGGAACACTTACACGAGATGGAGGAAGTGATCTCCGATGTGAAGGTCAGTGTTATGATAGTTGTTTGGGAGGCCAAAATCTGTCTTGCAAAGGATCTTGAGAATGCAGGTTCCTGGGACGTGGACGGTTGGTGTGAGGAACTAGCCAAATTGACTGACAAGCCTGCTACCACCACTCAGGATCTTGTATTCCAGCTGACTGAGGGAGATGAGAAGAAGATCACGATCGATGATGACCATGCTAATGTCTAGGCCTGTAAAAAATTAGTTTATGTAGTTTTTGTTTTTATTGCCAACCCACTTTTAAATGACATGGTAGCATTTTCCTTTTATATCTCTTGATTTTTTCTGCATGACTGTTATGATATTAGGATCCTTAAATAATTAGGATCCCAAAAAACTTGGTTCCTACAAATAATACTGAGACAATATCTTCTTAGTGAATTATTTTGATCATGCTTGAATTCTAAAAATCAAATATTTTTCGCTGAGGATCCTAGAAAGTTTAGGATCCTTAGATTTTACTTAGATCTTTTCGAGAGTAAGGACAGATGGAACCTGATTATCTTCAATTTTTTCCTTAAGCTTCATAAGCTCTTCAGCCTTAGAATTTATTGAGGATAAACCTTAACTTCGAAAAGAACTTAGGATCGTTGTTGACTTCGGATGATAAGGCTCTTCACTGATGAGGATCTATATCCATGAGGATGCTTAATGGTGAGGATCCATAATGATGAGGATCCCTAATCATGAGGATCCTTGATGATGAGGAGCCATAATGATAAGGATCCCATGGGTAACACCATAAATTCAACTAATAACATGTTAATGTTATATACTGTTGGGTCATGTTTTGTATTAAGTGTTGCGTCTATTGGGCTCGTTAGCTAGTCCATTTTTGTATCTCCGGTATGGGCCTATCCATCCGTGAGTTTAGTAAGGTTGAATATAAATATAGGTGCTTGCATGCATCTTAGGTTAACGAAAGAATAGAACGATCAGTGCATTATTCAGAAGTTTATCGTTCTTGTAACCCTAAATCCTCTACAGCGGAAGTTCTTAATCGAGCTCTGTTGAGGATTATTTGATCTAATCATTCGACATATTTTGATCCACTCTTGTTTTATGTATTGTTTTGAGTTCATCGTAATACCTGTTTCATAGATCTAATCGATCTTCACGTTTGTTATTTTAACCTATCAATTGGTATCAGAGTAGGAGGCTGTGTAATTCATACACATCTTTTCTGTGAAAAAGGTTGCGATTAGGGTTATTCCGCATTAACTAATATTTATTGAGTCGTCATCCCATAATTGACGTAACTCAGCATTTATTCGTTTTTCCCTAACTTAATATATTACAAGTATGATCTTTTAAACAGGTTATTCGATCGAGCATGGACGAGTCACAATCAAATCCCATTAACATCTGAAACAGCATTGGTTCAATGACGAAGATTCCCATCCTTTACACCTAGGATTACGAAGTCTGGGCACATCACTTTGAAGATTATGTCATTGGATCTGAGGACAACAGATATCTTATTTGGGAGGCAATCGTGTCTCGACCATTCGCTCATTCATCAACATCAAGAATCATTAAAACTCAGAAAGAATATAATGATCTGTTGAAAGATGTAAAAGATGTTGCCCAAGACGAAAAAGATAAATTTCAGTGCAATATTAAAGCATTGAGACTGATCAGATTCGCTCTTCAATCTGATACTTTCAGGCTAGTGAGTTCGTGCAGCACTGCTAAAGCGATATGGGATAGGCTGCGAGAGTTATATTCCACAGATGAAGATCTCGAGCATTCCATTCAAACCTTAATTTTGTCCGAGTTTGGTGAATTCAAGCAGAGTCCTGAAGAAATTGTAACTCAAACGTTCGATCGCTTCAATCATCTTCTTAGTAAGATGATTAAACATGATATTGAAAGGAAGTTGATTGAACAAAAGGTTACGTTTTTAAATGGTCTTAGACCCGAGTGGAGAGCGGTTGTGTCCACAGTTAAAGCACATGATCAATTCACATCTTACTCATTGGCAAAGCTGGTAGGGATTTTGAAATCCCAAGAAAAGATTGTCTTGCAGGAGAAAAATGTAGTTTCAAGCTTGGGATCATTGGCCCTTCTGTCCAAAAGCAAAGGTGTGATGGAAGATGAAGACTTCAACTTAGAGGACTATGACCTTACCTCTGAAGACTATACAATGATGGTGTCAAACCCGAAGAGGTTCATCAAGAAAAGGTTTCCTACCAATAAGAACCGGAATTGGCAGGGAAGTTATAGTTCTGAAAAGGTCAGGGAAGAACCGAAAGCCGAAGGAGATTCAGGTGTGAACTGCTACTATTGTGGTGGAAAGAACCACTACGCCAAAGATTGTGTCCTCAAGAAAATAGCAGAAAAGGATGAGGTGAAAGATGAAGAAGCTGTGTTAATGAAAAAGCTGGAAGAGATCAAGAAAAAGAAAGCTGTCACTAACCCTTCAATGAATGCTTTAATTGTGCAGGGTTCGGTAGCAGATGATGAGTTCGGTGGCGTGGAAGTCTGGTCAACCGACTCTGAGGATGATGAAGTAAGGAAGCCATCTCATGGAAAGGCTTATGTTGCGAAGAATGAAGGAAGCGGTGGAAAGTGCTTGATGGTGTCAGATGTGTGTCAAATGAGGGGATACAACACAGACGGTGGGAATGAAGACACAAAGGAGCGAGAGGACTTGTGCTTCACTGCAAAACCTCTCAGAGTGCAGTTTAACGAGCTTAATGAGTTAATAAAGAAGGTACAATCTATTTTTGTTTCATTCAAAGTCCCACAAAGTTCATATGAAAAAGAATTAAAAAATGTAAATTCAAGAATCTCGCATCTAGACAACAGTTTAACTCAAACACGGGTCACCAATTCTAACCTAACTGACCAATTAAGCAGGACGTCTTCAAAAAGTGAGGAACGGAGGATGTGGATCGAGCGGAAGGAGTCGGAGTTAATCAAATCCAAGGACAAAAACATTTATTTACAAAGAGACAATTTGAAACTTTTAAAATAGAGAAATGTCTTTTGTTTAATTGCTAAGCGTCTTTACACTAATATCACACAACTTCATTTAAACTGTGAAATAGGGCAGAAAATTCATCACATGATTTTGCCCTTCCTTGAGTTTGAGGAGGATGAAATCGACGCTGAAGCATATAATTGCGAAAGTGTAGTTTCGTTTGAGGATGTAAATCCGACTTATATGTATGGACTAGACAAAATCGAATCTTTCATAAAGTCCAAGGACCATAAGGACATGCTGAAAAACCTTTTGGATGAAAATGATAAATTGAAACTAAGGACCGAAACCATACAAAAGTTTGACTCATTGAATGCCAACTTTAGCTCAGAAAATAAAATTGATGTTGAAAATGCATCTGAGCTTAATGAGGATGATGATATGAGTGAAATTTCTGTAGAGGATGTAGTTGACTATTCTGAGTTTGTCAAGAGCGAACCCGAAAACCACAAAAATCTTATTTCTGAAAATTCTGTGGAGTTTGCTCGTTTGTCCCAACAAAAGTCCCCGATCCTTGAAGAAAAGGCTGTTGTATACCTAAAGGTAAGGACGACTCCAAATCAAGTGTATAAGGTCACAGGTGTAACCGAACATCAGACAGCTAAACTCACAGCCATTGTAAATGAAGACAATGTAGATGGTTGTGATGAGTTCTTCTGGTCCGCTCCTATCAACAATGCTGACGAAACTGTTGGTCTGTCTGAATGGACGTCCTGGAAAACCAAAGGCAGATATGTACCAGAGCCTCTGAACAAGACCGATAACTTTGACATGCCAAGTACTAGTGGTACATAAGATGTTCCTGAAGAAAAAGGAGATCCTGCAAAAGAAGTCACTCCTTCAAGCAAAACTTCATCACTTCAGAGTGAACCGGCTGACAAAAAGCAAAAGCAAAAAGCAAATATCCATCGACAGCCGAAGCAAGTGAAGAATTAGAAGCAGCAAAGGAATATGAGATACAAGAAGAATCTCTCAGAACGAAAACAGTTTTGGCAATCTCAAAACGCCCATTTCTCTTATAATGACAGAAATTCAAAGTCAGAGAAAAGTACTGTTAGATCACAAGAAAGTAATAACAACCGAAGGGAGAGGTTCGGTTCTGAGGGTCATAACAACCGAAAGGACACGTTCGGTTCTGAAAATTATGATAACCGAAGGCAAAGGTTCGGTTCAGAAAACACAAGCTACCGAAAGCATAAGTTCGGTCCAGAGAGCAAAAGCAACCAAAGTTCTATGTTCGGTATCACTAATGATCAAAAACAAAAGGGTCACTTAGAACCTCAAGTCAAGAAAACATCTTAGTCTAAATACTCTCGTTCTACCTCTTCTAATCCTTCTAATTCCTCTCAACCTCATTCTAAATCCAATTCTGTTAATACTCAAAATCCAAAATCTTCAACAGATTTGAAAGGAAAATCGAAGGTCTCCTCAGTCAAAACCGATCAAAAGCATTCCAATGTCCCAATGCCTAAACTTGAATCCAAACCGACTGTAACAAATCCCAATAAAATTAAGGTTTTCACCATTAAAAAGAAAGATGAAACAACTTTAATAAAAAGAACATACCTTGTTGACATCTCTCTTACTATTCCTGTTCCTGTGAAAGGCTCACGGGGACCCAAGAAACTTTGGGTTCCTAAATCTGCTTAATTCTTGCAGGTTATCAGTGACGAGCAGTTTGACGAAGAATGGTACATTGACAGTGGCTGCTCGCGTCACATGACAGGAAGGAAGGAAGAGCTGAGGGAATTTCGGTCTCTTTAAAACGGTGGAAATGTCAAGTTCGGGAACAACTCATTCGGCACAATAAAAGGCTATGGAATGATAACAAATGGTGATTTTATGATTAGGAAGGTTGCATACGTTGAAGGACTATAGCACAACGTCATTAGTGTATCTCAGCTTGTTGGAGGTACCGGTCTCAAGGTCTCATTCAATGATGAGGGTTCGGAAATAATTGAAAAGAAAACGAAAAGAGTAATTCTCAAATCAGAGCGCAAAGGCGAAATGTTTCCCCTGAACCTCAAACCCATCAAAGGGAATCCGGCTATCTGACTGTTATCCAAAGCACAATCTAACGAAAGCTGGCTGTGGCACCAAAGGCTCTCTCATCTCAACTTCAAGGATATTAACAAACTTGTCACAGGTGGTCATGTTCGAGGTCTTCCACTGCTCAAATTCGATCGAGAACATTTATGTGCTGCGTGTGAAATGGGGAAGCAGAGTCGTCAAAGTCACCCATCGATTGCAAACACTAAAATTGTTGAACCATTAGAGTTAATTCACATTGACTTGTGTGGTCCATCATCTATCGAAAGCATCGGCGGTAGCAAGTATATTCTTTTCATCGTTGATGACTTCTCGCGTTTTACATGGGTGTTCTTTCTGAAGCACAAATCTGAAGCGACTCTCAAGCTGAAGATGTTTATCAAGCAGGTTGAAGTACAGCTGAAGAAAGTCGTTCGCAACATTAGGAGCGATAATGGTCTGGAGTTCAAAAATAAAGAATTCGAAGAATTCTTAGCTGACAAAGGAACCAGTCACAACTTCTCAGCTCCCTACACCCCTCAACAAAACGGGATTGTTGAAAGACGAAACCGATCTTTGTGTGAGGCGGCCCGAAGCATGCTAAGTTTTGCTTCTTTACCTTTATATTTTTGGGCTGATGCTATTGCTGCAGCTTGTTTTACGCAGAACAGGTCTTATCTCAATAAGCGATTCACTCTCACTCCTTATGAGATCATCAACAACAGGAAGCCAAATGTCAAATTTTTCCATGTATTCGGCTCACGGTGCTTCATCTTCAATTCTAAAGAACATCGTAACAAGTTCGATGTCAAAGCCGATGAAGGGATATTTCTGGGCTATTCTCTCACTTCTAAAGCCTACAGGGTTTTAAACAAGCGCTCAAGGAAAATAGAAGAAACTTATTATGTGACTTTTGATGATAGCTATGTCAAAAAGCTAAAGGCCAACGAAGACACAGTTGGAGAAATCATTTCTCACACAGGCCAAGTCACAGCCTCGATCGCAAACCTATTTGAGAAGTTCGTCGAGTTATTCGATGAACCAGAAAAGGCAACTCTCTCAGAAGCTAGTGCAGCAGACAACAAAGTAGATCATCTGAAGCAACTCATCGAAGATACTTCAAAGAGAATGAATGAAGAAGGATCAAGTTCTAACGAATCTCCACAGCACGATACTTCAGTTGAGGAGGAGGACACATCTTCGTCATCACAGTCGAGCTCACATGTTGAGGGGGAGAACAGTTCTCAAGCTGCACCCGAAGGTGCTATAACACCCGAAAGTGCTACAACACCCGAAGGTGCGTCAACACCTGAAAGCTCAACACCACCCGAAACCCCTATAGCTCCGGAAACTCAAGACACATCTGAAAACTTATCTGTCGAGGGGGAGAATGCTGATATGCTTTATGATGATGACAGTCAATCTGAACTAGAAGAGATGGTAAACGCTGAATTGGATCCATCTTATGATCCAAATTACCCTCCTCTTGTCAAATGGACCAGAGATCATCATGTTTCCCAGGTTGTCGGTAATGTCTCTGAAAAGGTCCTGACCCGATCACAACTAAAGGCAAAACAAACTTCCTTATTTTCAAAAGTAGAATTCTGTATGTTTAACTCCTTCGTCTCAAAAGTTGAACCAAAGACAGTTAACACTGCTCTTGATCACTCTGATTGGGTTGAAGCTATGCAAGATGAACTGAATGAATTCGAAAGGAATAAAGTTTGGCGTCTCATTCCAACTCCTCAAGATGCCTTAGTTGTTGGTCTCAAATGGGTCTTTAGAAATAAGATGGACAAGGAAGGCAACGTGATACGAAACAAAGCCCGTCTGGTGGTGAAAGGATACTGCCAGGAGGAAGGAATCGACTATGAAGAAACTTTCGCTCCTGTAGCTAGGCTGGAATCCGTTAGAATATTTCTTGCCTATGCTGCACACAAAAACTTTGAGGTCTACCAAATGGATGTCAAGTGCGCATTTCTAAATGGAGAACTTGAAGAAATGGTGTACGTGGAGCAACCTCTTGGATTCGTCAATGAAAGGTACCCCAATCACTGTTACATTTTGGACAAAGCCGTATATGGACTGAAAAAAGCTCCGAGGGCCTGGTATGAAACGCTAACCAAATTTTTAAAGATGTCAAAATTCATACAAGGTTCGGTTGACCCAACCTTCTTTCGTAAGAAGGAAGGTAACCACCATATGATTGTTCAAATTTATGTCGATGATATCATCTTTGGCTCAACGAATCCTAGCTTAACAGTTGAATTCAGAAAGCTGATGGAGACTAAATTTGAAATGAGCTCAATGGGTCCAATTAACTTTTTCCTTGGTTTAAATATTAGACAGGGACCCGAAGGCATCTTTATTAATCAGGAAGCTTACACGAAGACTCTCCTCACAAAATTTGGCATGATGGGAGATTCAAAGATTAAAGTTCCAATGGCGTTCGACACCAAACTTACTCCATCATTGGATAAGCCAGCAGTTGATATTACGCTATATCGCCAGATGATCGGTTCTCTGATGTATCTTACTGCTAGCAGGCCTGATATAATGTTCTCTGTTTGTTACTGTGCTAGATTTCAGGCGAATCCACGTGAACCTCATATGCTTGCAGTGAAGAACATACTCCGTTATCTCAAGCGAACTACCTCTTTAGGCCTATGGTATCCATCCAACTCAGGCTTCTTTGTTCAAGCCTACTCAGATGCAGACCTTGGAGGTTGTGGACTAGACAGGAAAAGCACCACATGAGGCTGCCAATTCCTAGACGGGAAGTTGGTTAGTTGGCAATCAAAGAAATAGACCTGTGTATCTCTGTCTACCGCTGAAGCAAAATACATCGCAGCTGCCTCCTGTACTTCTCAAGTGATTTGGATCCAAAGTCAACTCCGGGATTATGGACTCAATATGAAAAAGATCCCACTATATTGCGACTCAGAAAATGCAATTAGGATCTGTCATAACCCAGTGCAACACTCAAATACTAAGCACATAGCACTGAGGTATCACTTCATTAAGGATCATGTGGAAGATGGGAACGTCGAAATTCATTTTGTTCGAACCACTGATCAACTGGCTGACATCTTCACCAAAGCTCTTCCTAAAGCATCGTTCAACAAAATTCTACAAGGGCTAGGTATGATGGAATCGGAGTCAGTACCAAACATTACCTCTCAAAATCAAAAGTAAGAAGCGAAATAGACCGAACGTTCGGGTTCGGGTCTTGTACTAATGTCCCGAAATGAACCGAACGCTCGGGTTCGGTTGAATAATCTGCTTTTCGCTCATCAATCAAAGGTAGTTTTCTTGGTTGTAGATCTTATGTAACACCCAAGTTTTGAAAGCCAAGAAAGGAAAGAAAATCTTAATGTTAAGGGACGACTCGGCGAGTCCAAGGAGGAACTCGGCGAGTCAGAGCGGGATCCGGGTCAAGGAGTTAGTGACCGACTCGGCGAGTCGGCCAAGGTGACTCGGCGAGTCTGGTCTGTGCGAGGAAAACCCTAATTCCGGGAGTTGTATCCTATATAAAGGGTGTTATCTCCCCCCCTCAGCCCCCATATCATCCCAGAGGACCTGCAAACCCCTATAATTCGTGTGAGCTTCCATCATAGAGAGAAATAGCTCGGAGGAAGGAAACTTTGGAGAGGAACTTGAAGATCAAGAAGGTTGCTTCAAAGGAGAGGTGTGTGCTCGAGATCTACTTCAGTTTGTGTTCATCTTGGAGGTATTAAGCAGCCATTTTCCCTTCTTTGCATCTAGATCTATTTTGTCATGAGATTTGGGGGTTTTATGGTTGTTAGAGACCCAAATCGGGTTAGGGGCTTAGATATGTTGTTGCCACTTCAGATCTATTGTTGGGTTGGTCCATTATGTCATAAAGCATCAGGAGATGAGTAGTTGGTGAAGCCCTTTTGTCCTTTAACCAAACCCTAATGTGTTTTGAGCCTAGATCTCTTTAGTTATACGTAAAGTTTGCAACTTTACGTAGGGATTAAGTTTTGGATGTATGGATCTATGGATTGGAGTCCCTGCATGACTCAAAACCCTCTGCATGTTTGGAGATCTGAATGGACTCGGCGAGTCCTTTGAGTGGACTCGGCGAGTACCATGAAGATGAGGAGGAACTCGACGAGTGGGATGAACAGCTCGTCGAGTCGGATGAAGATGGGCATGAACTCGGCAAGTTGGATGAACAACTCGGCGAGTTGGATGAAGATTGTCTTGTACTCGGCGAGTCTGTTCTTGGACTCGGCGAGTCAGGTCGCAAAACCCCAAACCCCTCGAGTTAAGACTCGAGTCAGCGAGTCGAGCAAGGACTTAGTGAGTTGGACAGGACAGGAATCGGGAATCAGTAGACTCGGCAAGTCAGGGGCTGACTCGGCGAGTCATGTCGTGAATGGAAGGACCCTGAGTATGTGAACTCGGCGAGTCAGTAGGTGGACTCGGCGAGTAGGTTGACCTGGAAGGTTGACTTTGACCAAGACTTTGACTTAGACCAGAGTTGACTTGGTTGTCTGTCGGGGATCAGTTTGTCTAAGTGTTGCATTGATATTGATAGCTCGGGAAGCAAGTAGAGCAGGAGTTCAGTGAGTGGTCGGGCAGCGGCTAGTGGGATCATCAGCAAGTTCAGCCAGTGCAGGTGAGTTTCCCTTTGTATGAATGGGTCTACGGCCACAATGCCGGCCATGTAGTTATGAGTAGAAGACCCGGGGGTCAGCCCTAGGCATAGTATGCTAGTATGATATTCAGACGAGGTCCAATGATACAGGGAGGGTGCCCAAGAAATGGTTTATGTGATAGTTTATACTTGTTGTCTGTGTGATACTTGTATGTGCCTGGTAGGGAGGTGAGTGTGGGCGAGGTCCCGTATCTCACCAATAGCAGAGTGTGGATGGTGCTCCACATCTCAGTAGCAGCAGTCCAGGGGTGAGGCCCAAGTTAGGAAAGGAGTGAGGGTGGGATGGGCCCGTATCTCACTATCAGCAGGAGTATGGACGAGGTTCCATGACTCATCAGTAGCAGGACACGGGCGGGGCCTAGAGATAGGCGAGGCCTTAGAACAAGAGCTATTAATATATGTTTAGCTTATGTGATGTTATGTGATATGTGTATGTGCTATTATATGTGAGCGGGGCCCTGTGACAGGCGAGGCCTAAGTGAAACACATCTGTATCCGAGCGGGGCTCGAAGCCAGGCGGAGCCTGGAGCTGCGGGGCCATTGTAGCGGGCGAGGCCCCGGATAGCGGGCGTGGCCCAGTATGTGCAGTATGTGGTTATGCATGGTATGTGGTAAGGTGGGGAACTCACTAAGCTTCGTGCTTACAGTTTCAGTTTTGTTTTTAGGTACTTCCGGTAGCAGAGGGAGGAGCTCGGGGTGATCGCATGGCACACACCATAGATTAGTCAGTCTGGGAATGTTTACTCTGATAATGAACATGTGTTTTGAAAACTTATACTTAGATTATGTTTTGGAATGATGTCTTTGCTTAAAGTAATGTTTTATTAAAAGAAATTTTTGGTCTTGAATTTTGGGACGTTACATCTTATGTATAATTGTTCCAAATGCATTTATCTTATAGTCAAAGTTATTCACTTTGTTAAACCTATTTTCCTTGGCAACCGAAATATACCGAACGTTCGGGTTCGGTTCCAAAATTTTTTTCACCCGAAATAGACCGAACGCTCGGGTTCGGTTCCAAAGTTTTTCACAACCGAAATAAACCGAACGCTCGGGTTCGGTTCCAATATTTTTTTTTCTCTTTCTCTGTTTTTTTATTTATTTCACTTTTAATTTTTTTATTTTTATTAAAAATTCCAAAAATATTTTTTTTATAAATTCAAAAACTCCAAAAATACTTTGTTCTTTATTTTCTTTTTGGCTTTAATTTTATGTGTGTGTTCGTTTATGGGGAAATTATTGAATTAGCTAAGTGTCCCTAGAAGCATGCTGTTGTATGTGTCCAAAGCCTCACATGATTCTGAATAGTAGGCCTTACTGACTTGGTATAAACAAACCTTGTCTTCCCAGTTAGGCTTTCTTATTTATTCTAATCATGAGCTACCTAACTCTCTTCTCACATGAGATAAGAGTTTTCTGCTTGGTCTTATTTTTCACAGCAGAGGTACTTTGATTTCTTACTCCATCTAAATTGCATTTCTCCATCACAATTGTTTCACAAACGTAACCCTTGAGACTCTCAGAAATTACCACTGAGGTTTATGGTTTCACAATTTCTGTGTTCATGATCTTAGTTTCGTGCCACTACGATCTAAGTGAAACCCAAGATTCAATACCCAATACGAATTGATGGTGAACAATTAATTTGCTATAGTTTTCACTAATGCATTGACGGACGTACCTTCTTGAAATCTCAAATTTTTCTTTTTGTGTGATTCCTATGAAATTGTTTAACACCCATAACATTTCTTCCCTTGGGATCCAGTTTTAAATTTTTGTTGAGATTTTCTATACATATTTCTGAGCTAAATTAAATTATCTCCAACCTACTTGTTCAATAGACTACACCAGTCTCACAAGTACTTCGTTCGCTTTCTATCTTATATCAAGATTAGGAAGTTTGAATCGAAACGAAAGCCAACCTAATAAGCCTTGTTAAAAGAAGCCTTTCAACACTTCTTAATAAGTGTTTGATCGTTATTCAACGGGAAACCACACAAACACTTTTAGGTCTCTCTTGACTTTGAAGGAAGAGATTCGTGCCCGGGATCATTTGTTTCGTGTCTTAATCGACATCACATATTTTCCCCAAAATATTGCTTTATTTCTTTTCTTTTACACCCTAAGCACGAAAATCTTTGATTTTCCTAAATTCAGGTTCTATTAATTACAAGGCATTTTACTTGGATTGGCAAATGATTAAAGGCTGGGGTTGATTTTAATCCACGTGGGGGCATTTTTCAAAAGATGCCGTTACAATTTAAAAGGATAAGATGAAGACATGCTGACTCAGGCGGGAGTCTAATCGATTTGATTCCAAACGGTGCAAGAAGGGCGCGTGTGAATCTGAACCGTCTCGTCTCCAAACGGCGCCTGATGGGAAGGCGCGTTATTAGGGACCTGACATTCTCTCTCATGCGTGATCATTGACAACCCCAACTGTCACGCATCAGTCAACTCCGGAAAAACCCTTCGTTTTTCAATAGAAGATTTGGGAAGATTTTTCTCTCTCCTTACACTACAGTATAAAAGGCAACCTCCTCCACCGTTTACCTCTTTACTGCAATTCAAATTCCCAGAGCGCAAGAAATCCCTAAATCTTCACTATTCATCATCTTCTCTACTTTCTTCAAGCAATGGCAGATTCATCTTCTGTTCATGCAACATCCCACATACTGCCCATTCGCCCACAACAAAGCCTAATCATCGATTTAACCCCTCATGCTTACGACGCCTTCATGTTCGCCATTATCGAGTGTTTGAAGTTTTCTTCGATTGCTCTTGCACTTACAAGAGCTGAATCTGTTCCGATGGAGTTCTTGTCACAGATCTTTGCGACCGCTCACTACAACAAGGTCGTTGACAGAATCTTCTTTGATGTCTTTCAGCACAAGGCATCAATTTCAAAGCAAAGGTTTTGCTCGCTGTTAGGGTCTGAACCTGATTCTACGAAGGTTAACCCTGAAACGATTCCAATGGGGCACTTTTTCAACATGTTCTATAACATGGGTTATATGGAGGTGCTTACTACGGTCACGAAGTTCAAGAAGTCGTGCCTACCTCCACAGTGGAACGGGATGTTCACTGTTCTATTCAAAGGGTTATCTGAAAGAAGTGCTGGATCTGATGGTGCCAGTCGGTTATTTCTGTCCATAATGTATGGTATCTACAATGGCATCAACGTAGATTATGGGTCTGTTCTATGGCAACAACTCATCCAGAGTCTCTCCTCTACCTCTAGACATTCCGAGATTTCATACTCTAGGTTCTGGACTCTGATCACGAAATGGGTGATGGACAAGTACCACATCCCCATTGTCGTTGGTGCTCCAATGTCTTCGATTGGTACCTTGCATACCACGAAGATCATTGTCTCGGACGCTTCCAAGTTTCCGTTCAACGGTTCAATTCCGGAAACTATGTATGGAGATGTTCCTGCTGATAGCCGGATTATCAGAACATATAAGGAATTCAAGCGTTCTGGTCCGAGGGATCTTACTCCGGAGATGTTGAAGTCCATTCATGACGCCGACAAGCTTGCTCCAAGAGGCAAGAAGGCTGATAAGGGGAAACAAGTGGCTAAAGGAGCTAAAGGCCCGTCTCCAAAGAAGAGGAAACCAACCAAGGTTGCTCAGTCTCCACAGCAAAAGAGATGAAAAACTTAGCCGAAGCGAAAGCTGATCATCGCTTCCTCCTCAAGCAAGTCTGAGGGTGAGAGTTCAGATTTTGATGACTCTCCACGAGGCAACACTCCACCCAGATCTCCCACCCCAGAAGTTCATGCCTCTACTTCTCCCATTAACTCTCCACCTAAAACCATTCCTATTTCTATTCCCCCCATAACTTCCACTACTTCAATACCACCCACTTCCATCCCAATACCAACACCAATATTCACCGACGCAACCACAACATCCACTGCAGATGTTAGAGCCAACGTATCTGATACAGGGGTTCATACTGATGCACCCGAAACCACTCCAACACCCAAAACCACAAAAGCACCAGAACCTACACCTATACCCGAAACAACCCAACCCCAACCTACCCATACTACTACACCACCAGCTTCACCACCACCACCTTCTCCTGGTCATGCTTCAGAGGTAGAAGAACGATTCCTAGGCGGGGAAGATATGACGTTTGACTCGGTCTACTATAGTCCGTTTCAAATACAGAGTGATGACGATGAAGACGCTCCTGTCACAAAACGACATCTCAAGGAGCTCCATGACAAAGTTGACTTGCTCATCGCCTCCTCTTCCACTTCTCAGTCACCCCTTTCTAAAGATGCAGTTCAGAAGATTGTTGATGCTTTCTCCAAGGCTCAGCAACATTCCATTGCTTCTGCAACCTCTGCCATCGATGCCTCCACAAAAGCCTGTCAGGCTGCGACCGAAAAAGTCGATAAACTATTTTCTGATGCCTCTTCCCTGTTAAAGTCTTTAGAGGAGAGTGCAAATGTTGCCAAGACTATGTTGGAACCAGTTGTTCAACAACTAGCAACGTCAGTCTCCACTGAGTTGAAGTCCTTCGCTTCTTTTCGTCAAATGCTTTCAGACGACAACTCAGCCTTTCGCACGACCATTGATGAGCGTCTCTCGAAGCTACAAGAAGATTTAGCTGCCGAGAACTCTCTTATGGATGTTCTTGCCAAGAAGACCACTGCTCTGAAGTTCAAGAGTGTTCAACTCTCCCACTCTCAACAGGAGATTGACTCTCTTCGGTCCGAAAGGGAGGTGATAAAATCGTGTGTTTCGGATGTCCACTCTGCCATCTCCAACATCCTTGAAGCACATGATCCCATTCTAAACTACTCTGTGTGGGGTACCCTTGCAGAGAAGCTCGCTCTCGCCCTTGCCCTGCTCAGCAAAATCGAAGGGCTACTTGATTTTGTGTCCATTCCGAAACAAGGGGGAGAGAAGGAATCTATGTCCCAACCACCTCCTACCTCAAAGGCAACTCACACTACCGAACCTCCTCCAGTAGGCCAAGCCTCCGGTTCTGGTGTGAAAGACAAAGGAAAAAATATTGCTGAGGAAGAAGAAGAAGAAGACAAAGAAACAATCGCCGACTTGTTGAAGCGTAGAAGTCGACGCAATGAGGCTGATATCAGTGCTCGTGTGGCAAGAGAGGCTGAAGAAGCCGAACGTAAACAGAAGGAAGCCCAAGACCTTCTTGAGAGTAGGAAAACTCTTTTTCCCGCCTGGACTCTCGAGAGGATGATAAAAGAAACCATTGACACACCGAGTATCTTGTGGCTGGAACCTGTAATCTCTTTTGATTGTTCCAACACTATTGACTCTCAGTTTGACATGCCACTGACCCGAAAGGCATTCATCTTTCATGTCTTCTCCAACGTTGCAGAGTTCCCTCATCCTCATCCACAGGTTGATCGGGACTTAATCAATTTCTATCTGAAGGCTACTCAACCTCAGTATCATACTTGGAGCGCTCAGAAAATTATCAACGTTCGGGTCTTGAAGCCGTATAGTGAAGGGAACTTCATCAACATTTGGTTCAAGGTACTTCGGGGATCTGCCAAAACCGAACATGCTATTTCCCTTACAGATCTTCCAAACCTTAATCCCCATGATTGGATTATCTTGCACAACATCCTTCTCACCAACGAAACTGAATATGGTCCGATGATCGGCCATCTCAAGAGGATGCTCATGTTCTATATCATGGAAGTTGCACTGATGGATCAGGAGATTGCAAGAGTATTTAAGAAGAAACCACAAATATCTCCTGTTGGCTCTGCCAGTGATCTCAACCAAATGCAGATGGGTAAAATTGACTCGAGAAGGAATTCGGTCATGTTCACCAGGAACGAAGGACATAAATGTCTTTTCGCTTTGGCTGACAAACACCTCTACACCACTGCTTGCTTAGAGCACGTTTTGGGGATCATCCACAGATGCAAGCAGAACTCAGCGGATGATGTCAAGTACTTCGATGACATGATACAATGGTACATTCGGTTCAGACAGACTATTCTCGCTCTTATCACACGTCTGTTTGATACTGTAAAGAAGGCTCCCGCTGCTGGCCCGAAGAAGAAGTAGTCTCGCTCCAATTTGACGCAAAGGGGGAGATTGTTGGGTCGTGTTTTGTATTAAGTGTTGCGTCCATTGGGATCGTTAGCTAGTCCATTTTTGTATCTCCGGTATGGGCCTGTCCATCCGTGAGTTTAGTAAGGTTGAATATAAATATAGGTGCTTGCATGCATCTTAGGTTAACGAAAGAATAGAATTGTCAGTGCATTATTCAGAAGTTTATCGTTCTTGTAACCCTAAATCCTCTACAGCGTAAGTTCTTAATCGAGCTCTGCTGAGGATTATTTGATCTAATCATTCGACATATTTTGATCCACTCTTGTTTTATTTATTGTTTTGAGTTCATCGTAATACCTGTTTCATAGATCTAATCGATCTTCACGTTTGTTATTTTAACCTATCATATACTGGGGAGGATCCTAACTTGTGAAGTATCTTATGGGAAATCTCCTTACTTATGAAAATGTTATAGTTCGTGTGTATTTTCTGGTGAAAAAATACCAAAGTGTGGTAATATAAGAAGTTATAAACCTTGTGTTATTTCAGGAGTAAGATCTTAACTTTTGATAACATAAAAATGTCATAAGCCTTAAGTAATCACGGGGGTAGGATCCTAATTTTTGGATAACATGAAAATATTATAAACCTTAAGGATCTTAACTTATGTTCGAAGATAAGAGGGTTGACATGTCACTGCATTGTGAAATGATCACGTTATTCGTATCCTATAGTTAGATATTGTGCGTTCAAGCGAGGTGTATAAACCTTAGTTCTTGTGAAAGAGGTAACTAACTCTTTAAACCTTAGAGGGGATTAAGTACCCTTAAACATAGGAGAGATGATAAGTCTCTAACTTGTGTATGTAATAGTTTGAAATCATATCGTTGATATAATTGAATTGTTAAGATGTTGAGATTTTTGCGTGTCAAGAGACTTGTGTTTCAGGATCTTCAACCTTGAGGGTCCTTATGTTTTGGGATTGTTATCCTCGAGGATCCCCATTTTTTTAGGATCTCTAGGATCCTTAGCTGTTTGTTGTTCTGCATAGAAAACATTAGCTAGGGGTGGGCATTAGTCTAGCTGACGCGCTTCTGATGCTTAAGTTAGTAATGTATTCGAGGAGGAAATAAGTAATGATGAATAGTTTAAGGAAAAGAGCGTGTGTACCTTGGTTTTGTTGAATATCAATCGATCTTATTCATATATAGTATTCTTTGAGATGTATGTCATTCCAGGATCTTGGCAAAATATATCCTTCGAGTGTTGCTAGCTAATATGCTCCTTTTCCCGCCTCAACATCAATGAGATATAGTGCTTCCCATTTAGGGGTTAGTTTACCTGTGCTAGGATCCTTGGTATTTTGGAATTTTTTCCTTAATACTAAGTCTCCTATTTGGAATCTTCTAAACTTTATGTTCTTATTGTAAGCCTTTGTTATCCTTTGTTGATAAGCAGCAGTGCGTATTTTGGCAAGATCTCTGAGTTTATCAATAGTGTCAAGATCCTGGGCTAGGATCCTATCATTATACTCTTGATCTTGTAACAAGTATCTTGCCATCGGGATCACTACTTCGGTAGGGATCAGTGCTTCTATCCTAAACACCAAAGAGTAGGGGGTCTGACATGTGGCTAATTTGGAGGTAGTCCTATCTGCCCATAAGACGAAGGAAGCTTTTCTTCCCATCTTCCTTTCTTCTTAATCAACCGTTTCTTCAAGTTGTTTACTATGATTTTATTGTTGAATTTTGCTTGACCATTTGCTTGGGGATGAACAGTAGTGGACATTATCATTTTGATTCCCCAACTCGTGCAAAAGTCTCTTGTCCTTTTGCTTATGAATTGGGATCCATTGTCGCATATGATTTCTGACAGGATCTTAAACCTGGTCAGGTTATTATGTTTAATAAACAAGACTACCTCTTTGTCTTTTACCTAAAAGAAGGCTTCGGCTTCGATCCACTTTGAGAAGTAATTAGTCATGACCAACATGAAGACTTTTCCTCCTGGGGCCATTGGTAATTTTCCCACTAAATCCATTCCCCATTTCATGAATGGCCATGGAGAGATAATAGATATAGAGGTTCTGCTCGTTGATGTAGGGTGTTGCTATCTCTTCAACAAGCATCTCACTTTTGAGCATGTTGAAAAGAATTTATCTTCATGGTTGGCATCCTATTCTTAGTATCTTGAAGCATAAGGATCTGCCCCCAGTGTGATGATCCCCAGCTCTCTGTTCCATTTTGGTTTGAAGCTCCATCTGTGAACAGTGCCCATTTTCCGAAGCTGTTTGGCTTCCATGTCTACTTCATTTTGTAGCTCATCACTAAAGTCAGCCACAAAGTCTGCTAATGCTTGTGACTTTATGGCAGATCTTGGCTCATATTTGATGTCAAACGTGCTTAACTTCACTGACCAATTTTCCATCCTTCCTAACATCTCTGGTTTTCTCATGACATTCTTAATAGGATAATTAGTTTTCACATGTATAGTATGTGTCTCGAAATAATGTCTTAACTTAGTAGAAGGTGTTACTAACGCAAGAATTCATTTTTCGAGATGATAATACCTGGTCTTAGGATCCAGAAGACTTTTTCTTACATAGTAGATATGATGTTGGTTTCCATTAAGATCCTTGGCTAGGACAACACTTGCTGCGTTTGAGGATACCAAGAGGTAGAGGAGAATTGGTTCTCCATCTATAGGCTTTACTTTTAATGGCGCGCAACTTAAGTATCTTTTGAGTTCCTGAAAAGCTTTTTCGTGCTCTTCAATCCATTCGAACCTCTTGGATATCTTTTGTTGAAGATGGAGATTGCAGCTCAATGATTGCTTTGATCTTCTCCAGGCTTGCTTCTATTCCTCTCCTGGTTAACATATACCCAAGGAACTTGCCTGACTTCATCCCAAAGTGGCATTTGAGTGGATTTAACTTCATATTGTATTCATCTAGAATGTCGAAGGCTTCTTTGAGACCCCTGAGATGATTTTCAGCTTTCATTGACTTCACCACCATTTCTTTAATATAGACCTCTATGGTGTCCCCCATCTTGTTTATAAACATCCAATTTGCCAATCTTTGATATGTTGCACCTGCATTTTTTAGACCAAAAGGCATTGCAGTGTAACAATATATACTTTTTGGTGTTATAAACGTTGTATCTTCTTGATCGGAAGGTTCCATTTGGATTTTTTGGAATCCTGGTGAAGCACTCATGAAGGTTAAGAGTTCGTAGCCAGTCGTTGTGTCTATCATAAAGTCAATGTGTGGCAGAAGGAAAGGATCCTTAGGAAAGCCTTGTTAAGATCTGTGTAGTCTACACATACTCTCCATTTTCCGTTTTTCATCTATACGACAACCACGTTAGCTAGCCATCTTGGGAACTTCACTTCCTTAATCATTCCTATCTCGAGGAGCTTTTCTACTTCTTCTTGGATGGTCTGATTCCTTTCAGGCTTAAACTTGCTTCTCGTTTGGTGTATTGGTCTGAAAGAAGGATCAATATTAAGTTTGTGAGTGATAATACTTTGTCTATGCTTGGCACATCTTCGTGTTTCCATGCGAATGTCTTGCTTCTGGTTCGAAGGAAATTTAACAGGTCTTGCTCAATTTTCTCAGGTGTTGAGGATCCTATGATGAATTTAGCTTCAGGATCCTTGATGCTGAGGGGCACTTCCTTCAGATATTGCTCCTTCGTTTCTAGAACATGTCGTGCCCCTACGTTAATTGTTATGCTTGTTGGGGTTTGATTCCCCCATGATCTTCATTGTTCCCTATGGAGTAGGCTTTTTTACACACTGATAATATGTTGATGGAACCGTTTTCATCTCATGAATTCACGGTCTACCTAGTATCACATTATAAGAAGATAAACTGTCAATAACATATAAATTTTGTATAGAGTTTACCCATTCTATGTATGTTGGTAGCTTTATCTCCCCAATAGCGTCTTCCGTTTCCCTGCTAAATCCTATGAGGACCGAAGATCTTTTGATTATCTCCGATTCCAGGATGTTCATCCTTTTTAGTGCGCCTAGGAGTACGATGTTAACCGAGGATCCTCTGTCAACAAGGATCCTTCTGATAAAGTGGTTGGCCATGTACAGTGTTATCATGAGTCTGTCACGGTCAGGATGCCGAATCCTTTTATGTGTTAGAGACATTGGCATGTCTTTTATCCTAGGAGTAAGAAGTACCACAAATGTTAGATCCACCTCAGATAACATTAATTATCTTGGCGTTTGGGGGTGGAGATCCTGGTTTCTCTGGGATCTTCTGGCCATCCTGGTTGTTCTCCTCGGACTTTTTTTTCTCCTGTTGATCTCTTTGAGGTGCCCCTTGGTATGGAGGTAGCTGATCTCCTTTCTTAGGGCTATAAAATACTCTGTCATGTGACCGAAATCTTCGTGGTAAGCACACCATTAGGACTTGTCTTTCCAACTGGTGGACTTGTTATCCTTCTTCGGAAATCTTGCTTTATCTCGAGATCCTGCATAACATGGATTATACATTAAACATCCACAAAAATCAATAGTCTGTGATCTTAGGAAGTTCCTCTTCTTCTCCTTCATCTTTGAGGGCATTAACCCTGTGATGATTCGGTTTCGAATACGGCTTCGATTTGTAGGATCTTGGGCACGAGGATTTGGCCTTCCTGTTGGGATTCTCATATTGACTTAAAGGGTTGCTCCTCTTCTGGATTTCCTTATCCTCTTCAAGCCTTCTGAATCTTAACGTTCGGCATCTAAGTTCATCCACTCTCTTGCATGGGGTCATCACAAGATCTTCATAGAAGGGTGAATCCTTCCTTAGACCCATCTTGAACGCCTCTATAGTAGTCGTCATGTCGATGTTGGGGATGCTTAGAGCTTCCCTGCCAAACCTGTTAACAAAATCTATAAGTCGTTCCTTAGGATCCTGAACCACCCAATAGAGATCACTAGTTACCTTCTTGAAGATTCTACTATAAGAAAAATGGTTATTGAAGATATTGAGTAAGTGTGCAAATGAAGTAAAAAAATATGGAGGAATGCTTAGCAGCCATTTGAGAGGTGATCCCATAAGAGTTAAACCAAATCCTTTGCATAGGCAAGCTTCCTTCAAGTGCACTGGGATGTGAATGATCTCCGTCCTTTCTCATTATTGTGCTACGTGCTCTTCAGGATCCATAGTTCCATCGTAAGGCTTCATGCTAGGAGTTTTGAAGCACTTAGGAACTTCTGTATCGCCTATCACGGGAGCAAATCTCGAGACCTTACGACTTGTTGGAGATTCTTCTGGTATGGGTTGGACTACCCCAGGTACGCTTCAGGTCATCCGTCTCAACTTCTGAAGTTCCCTAACCATGTTGGGATTTATTCCTGCATCAACATTAGTAGAGGTAGTATTGATAGTATTGATGTTTAAGAAGATACTAGAATCAAGATTTCTAGGTGTATTTAAAGGCTCATTGAGATCATTGAACGTAGATGCTCGATTGTTCATAGTTACCCCCCTAGGGAGAGACGACAGTAGCCGACGCCGTGTTCTCCTGGTGATTTCCTGAGGATCCTTCATTATCAAAGTTAAGGATCCTTGGTTGTACAATTGTGGGCGTCGTTTCCTGTATTCTCAAAAATTTTGCCTTCATTCTCTCCACTTCTTTAAGTAGTGCTCTATTGTCCTCTTGATGTTGGGTCATCTGTTGCGTCGTTTTCCTCATCATAGTGAAGAGTTCTCTAGTAGTGACTGGAGCACTCATATCCTAGAGTCCTGAAGATCCTAAATTTCCTTGGTTAGTGACCGGAGGCGTGTTTTTCTTGGAAGTGTCAGGTGCTTTCCTTTGACTAGGGGGTCCACTCGGAGGAGGTGGTAGATTTTTTATTGGAATGGAAGGAGTAGATGATGGAGAAAGTGTAACATCCCAAAAATACGAGCCAAAAATTTCATTTTTAAAACATGCTCTTAGCAAAACCTTAGGACTAAAACGTTCAACAATCATATCATCTCATAAAAGATGTTGCATGTCTAGAAAACATTTTTATAAAACATAAAAGTGTTAGAGTACAAATTCCTAGGTGATATCAAAATGCGGAATATAAAGCAGGTGTGTGATGTACCTCTACCGCGCCAGCGCCTTCCCCTTCGAAGAAGAGGTACCTGAAACCAAAACTAAAAACTGTAAGCACGAAACTTAGTGAGTTCCCCCATAATACCTCATACCATACAAACATACAATGAACAACCAGGAGATACGGGCCTCGCCCACACTCATGAAGATACCGGCCTCGCCCACACTCCACTAGCTGCGAGATACGGGCCTCGCCCACACTCCACTATCTGGGAGATACGGGACTCGCCCACACTCACTCTCGGAGAGATACGGGCCTTGCCCACACTCAGCCGCTAACCCATAATATACAAGTATCACACAGACAACAAGTATAGACAACTCTATCATGCTGGCATAAATCATAATCAACTCAACCAAGAGATATGGGCTCGGCCCACACTCTAATACTAACATCTCGTCTATACGGGCCGGCCTTGGTGCCTTAGACCCATTACTACTGGAAGGAAACTCACCTCAAAGTAACTGCTGATCTGTGTGGGAACTGACTGTCTGCTGCTGCTGTCGCTCCGGAAATCCTCCGGCTATAATTCCCACAAAACCCTTAGTCAAATACTGCTAACCGACTTCAGGGTAAAATGACCTTTTACCCCTAATCAACCAAGAATCCAAGTCAAAGTCAACTGCCAGTTGACCTGACTTGCCGAGTTGGCTTGCCAACTCGCCGAGTCCGTTTCCCTTAGCCTGACCATAAATCCGTCTCTACTCGTCGAGTTAGGCGTTGACTCGACGAGTTTTCCTTCTATACCCAAGGCCACTAGTCCTTCATCCTACTCGCCGAGTTGGATGAACAACTCGACGATTTCATCTTCATCCGAAGAACACTCTATGCTGAGACTCGCCGAGTTGCCTGAATAACTCGCCGAGTTGTTCTTGAGGCAAGAATATTGCCCTGAACTCGCCAATTCATGGCATTGACTTGCCGAGTTACTTCACAAGTGAGTCTAGCTTCCGACCCACTGAGTCCTATCCCACGACTCACCACTCCACCCCGCAAACACAAAAAGGGGGAAAACTTGGGGACTCGCGACTCGACTCGCCGAGTCAGATGAACGACTCGCCGAGTCGGCCACATGCAAATATTATACACGTGATTCTGCTTGAATCCAGATCATGCTATTCATAGATCTGGGTTTGTAGGGCATGAATAACACGTAAAGTTTCCAACTTTACGTGTAAATAATCACCAATGAAGGTTTTAGGGTTCAAAATGCACCAAAAGAGTAGATCTAGGGCTTTCATGCAATATGACTCCATAAAGGCAGTAGATCCAAGCTCCTGGAGCTCAATCCTACCCAGATCTAGAGGCTAACAACTTAAGACAAACCATAAGGCACAATCAAGCTTGGAGAAAAACTCAAGGACTTTCATAGAGCTAAAAGAGACTATAAGCATGAAAACAGAGGGAAATCGAGTTATACCTCAAGGAAAACACTGAGATAGCTCAAAGATGCCCGATCTCCTCCTCTTCTTCTTGATCTACTCTCCTTCCCAATCCAAATCTTCAAGAAAACACACCAAAATGCTTCAAACTCCCAATGCACAAAGTTTGAACGAAGTATAGAGCTCTAAGGGTGAAGGGGGCGAGCTTGGGGGTGGATAAAAGGGTTTAAATAGGGTGCAAACCCTTGAAATTTAGGGTTTCATCAGACAGCGGGGACTCGCTGAGTTCAGAATATGGACTCGCCGAGTCGCCAACTTAAACGTGTTTCGGATCCCGTCTCTACTCGGCGAGTCGGACCTACAACTCGCCGAGTCCAAGGCTAAAAATGAAAACACTAAGATAAATTTTACGTACCAGGAATCAGGTGCTACAAATCTCCCCCACTTATTTTAGACTTCGTCCTCGAAGTCTGCTGCTCGATCCTGAAACAGCTCGGGGTAATGCTCCATAATTTCTTCCACCAGCTCCCAAGTCCACTCGGACCCCTTTCGGTGCTGCCACTGCACCTTCACTAACTCCACCCTCTTGTTCCTTAGATCCTTCGACTTCCGGTCGAGGATTGCGACTGGGCGCTCAATGTAATTCAGACTGTCATCAACCTGTATATCCTCTAACGTCACCATCGCTGAATCACCCACGAGACACTTCCGCAGCTGGGAGACATGGAAGGTGTTGTGGATCTGGCTGAGCTCGGCTGGCAAATCCAGCCTATATGCCATCTTGCCCACCCAGGCTACAATCCTGAACAGTCCAATGTTTCTAGGGCCCAACTTGCCCCGCTTCCTGAATCGAATGACGTCTTTCCAAGGCGACACTTTCAGGAGAACCATATCCCCAATCTGGAATTCCAGGTCTGATCGACGCTTGTCGACATAAATTTTTTGCCAACTCTGCGCAGTCTGGATCCTGCTCCGAACCTGCTGGATTTTCTCGGTCGTCTTGACCACCACCTCGGTGCTCCCCATGACCCTCTGGCCAACTTTACCCCAACATATCGGGGTCCTGCACCTCCGACCGTACAACATCTCGAATGGAGGACGGTCAATACTTGCATGGTAGTTGTTTTTGTATGAGAACTCAGCCAAGGGAAGATAGGTATCCCAACTACCACCAAAGTCTAGCACGCATGCCCGCAAGATATCCTCCAAAGTCTGGATGGTCCGCTCACTCTGACCATCGGTCTGCGGGTGAAAGGCGGTGCTAAAGTGCAGTCGAGTGCCCAACTCATCATGAAACTTCTTCCAAAACCTGGAAGTGAACCGTACATCTCGATCTGATATCACTGACACTGGCACCCCGTGCCGCGCCACTATCTCCCTATTGTAGATATCGGCCAAATTTTCGGCCTAGATACTTTCCTAAATCGGAATAAAATGGGCGCCCTTGATCAATCGATCCACGATGACCCAAATCGAATCTATTCCTCGCGTCGTCCGGGGAAGCTTTGTGATAAAATCCATCGCAATATCCTCCCATTTCCACAAAGGGATGTCCAACGCCTGCATCTTGCCGTGCGGTATCTGATGATCGGCCTTGACCTTCCTGCAGGTCAAACACCGCTCGACGTACCACGCCACATCCCACATCATGCAGGGCCACCAATAGTCTAGGCGAAGATCCTGATACATCTTCGTCGCCCCTGGATGAATAGAAAATCAGGATTTGTGCGCCTCCTCCATCAAGATTTGGCGCACGCCTCCGTGATACGGTACCCACACCCTACGGTGTAATGTCAATAACCCTCGGCTATCATAATCGAAGGAGGTGACTTGGCCCACTATTCGCTCACTCTTCCGATGTTCCTCCTTCATAGCCTCCTATTGAGCCTCCCGAATCTGCTCCAACAGGGGAGTCAACACAGTCATCCTCATGCAAATATCCCTGATCGGCGCCGCCTTGCGGCAAAGTGCATCGACCACCACATTGGCCTTCCCCGGGTGGTAAAGGATCTCGCAATCATAATCCTTCACCACGTCCAACCACCGACACTGCCTCATGTTCAGATCCGGCTGATCCATGAGGTACCTCAAACTCTTGTGGTCCGTGTAAATAGTACATCGAACCCCGTAGAGGTAATGCCGCCAAATCTTGAGGGCGAAAACCACCGCCTCTAACTCCAAATCATGCGTCGGGTAGTTCGCCTCGTAACGCTTCAGCTGCCTCGAGGCGTAAGCAATGACATGCCCCTTCTGCATCAACACTGCGCCTAAGCCTGAGATCGACGCATCACAATACACCACAAAAACCTCCACGCCCTCGGCCAGGGCTAAGATTGGCACCTCGCACAATCTCTGCCTCAGGATCTCAAACGCTGCCTGCTGCTCAGGCCCCCATCGAAAGACCATGGCTTTCCTAGTTAGCCGTGTCAGGGGTACGGCTATCTTGAAGAAATCCTGAATGATTCTCCGATAGTAGCCTGCCAATCCTAGGAAACTCCAAATCTCGGATGGAGACTTCGGAACCTCCCACCTCATCACGGCCTCCACCTTGGCCGGGTCTACAGAAATCTCGTTTTGGTTGACGAGGTGCCCAAGAAACTGCACCTCGCGCAACCAAAACTCACATTTGGTGAACTTGGCGTACAAGCTATCCCTCCTCAATGTCTCCAAAACCTCTCTCAGATGCCCCTCGTGCTCCTCCTACGTCTTGGAATAAACCAATATGTCATCGATGAAAACTATCACAGACCGATCCAACATTGGTCTACACACGTGGTTCTTGAGGTCCATGAACGCGGCAGGGGCATTGGTGAGCCCAAACGGCATCACCATGAACTCGTAATGGCCATAGCGCGTTCGGAACGCGGTCTTCTGTACATCCTCCTCTCTGACGCTCATCTGATGATAATCTGAATGCAAATCTATCTTGGAGAACCAAGATGCTCCCTGCAACTGATCAAAGAGGGCATCAATCCTCGGGAGTGGGTGACGGTTCTTCACCGTTACGTTATTCAGCTCCCGGTAATCTATACACATCCGGTGCGACCCATCCTTCTTTACAAACAGGATCGGGGCTCCCCAGGGTGAACTGCTCGGTCGAATAAACCCCTTGTCTTGCAGCTCCTGCAGCTGCATAGACAACTCCTGCATCTCGGGAGGAGCCAACCGATAGGGTGCCTTGGCTATCGGAGCCGCACCATGAACTAGGTCGATCCTGAACTCCACCTGACGCTCTGAAGATATTCCAGGAAGCTCCTCCGGGAACACATTAGCGTAGTCTCGCACCACTAGAACCTCGCTCACCGTCGCCTTACTCGTCTCCCGGGTATCCATAACATACGCGACGTATCCCGCGCAACCCTGCTGGAGGTAGCGCCTAGCTCTCGCTGCTGAACATACTACAGGTCCATGTTGTGGCCTCTCGCCATGGATCATCAACTCTCCCCCACTCGAGGTCTTGATTCGCACTAGCTGCTGTGCGCAATCTATCACCGCCCCATTAGGTATCAACCAATCCATGCCTATAATCACCTTATTCCCCCGCAACGGGATGGTAACCAAATCCACCACATAGCACTCCTCAAATAACCTCATAACACAATCCCTGAATACTGATGACGCTCGCACCGATCGATCATCGACAATCTCTACCTCTAAAGGGCAATCCAAGAAGCCCGAAGACTCAGTAAACCTCTTGCTAAGCGCAAGGGAAACAAATGATCGGGTGGCACCCGAGTCAAACAACACCTGGACAGGAATACCGTTCACATGGAACGATCCTAATGCATATACACAAAGCACATATCAATATCATAACATCATAAAAAAAATAGGGGGGAAAAGAATCATACCCGTCAGCACATCGGGTGCCGCGCGTGCCTCCTCTGCCGTCAGCTGAAACGCCCGGCTCCTCACCACTGGAGCCTCTGCCTTGCCCTGTCGGCCATCTGTAATCCGGAGGGTAGCTAGAGCTAGTGCCTTAAACAACGCTGATGCTGTCAACTGGGGACAATTGGCCTTCTTGTGGCCCCTCTGGTTGCAGTGGAAACACAGCAACTCAGATGTCTGAACAACCGAGACAGGAGCAGTACAATCCCTGCTAAAGTGCCCTGCCTTGTCGCACTTGTAGCAGCCTGATGATCCCAACCTACATGCTCCCTCATGCGACCTGCCGCATTTCCCGCAGCGGCCCGGCCCTCCTTGGCCTTTCAGCCTCCCATCTGATCCTTTGGGCTTCTTCCCCGAAGCCCCAACCACCTGCCCCGCCTCTGCCTTCCTTTTTCGAATGTGCTCTAAATCAATCTCCCTTTCCCTAGCCCTGGCAATCATGGACTCAAGGGTTGGGCAAACTAAAAAGCTAACATGCTCCCGGATGTCAGCCCGTAGCATGTCATGATAGCGGGTCCTCCTCATATCCTCATCTCCCGTATACTGGGGCACCAGCAATGCCCTCTCCCGGAACTTGGTGGTTATCTCCGCCACAATCTCTGCCATCTGTCGCATGTCCAAGAACTCCCTGGCCAGCTGCTGAAGCTCGACAGCCGGCACGAACTCCGCCTTGAACCTGGTAGCGAAGTCCGACCAAGTCATCGCCTCGATAGCCGAGGCTCCCAACGAGTCCCCCACAGACTCCCACCAACCCCTAGCTCGATCTCGTAAACATCCTGCTGCGAACCTCACCTTCGACCCCTCAGGGCAGAAGCTAATCATCTGTGCAGACTCAATGTCTGCGATCCATCATCTGGCAGCTATGGGGTACTTCGCCCCGTGAAAATCCGGCGCACCACTACCCCGGAAGTCCTTGAAGGACATTGTGCGAGATCTCGACTGGCCAGATGCCATGTCGCTCCTGAATGCCTGGAGGCGATCCTCCATCAACTCCAATATCCCTTCCTTGATCGACCCGAAGATAATGGGGGTCGACTCAAGGATGCCTCTGGTGATCTCTGACACGATGAACTCGCGTAGTCCCTCATCTACTAGCTCGGAACCTGATCCCGAACCCGATCCCTCTCCTGTACTGCCAACTGCTGGCCTCGAGCGTAGTACCACCATTCTGAAACACATAAATAATAACCGTTAGTAATACTGATACCTCTGGAGGAATCAAACCTACTACATGTTTCCAGGTCTTATCTTGGCCTTCCTCGGTTCGGGTATGGATCCTCTGCTTTCAGTAGTACGGGCCCATACTACCTTCCACATCTATCCGTACCTTCTCCAAGCACTGCCTTGATTCCACCAGATCCCTGTCACTACCGCTGACCACGGCTATACTCATCCTAGGCTTACCCTAGGAAAATCTCTATCTCCACTCGACCCGGTCCTCAGCTGCTGAAGGCCTCCTTGTGATGCCAGTTAGCCATTACCTGAACACCATCACATGTGATCAGGCTCAGATAATCCTTCGAGTAACAGATTTGTCCCTATAACGGTTAGACTCAAACAAGAGCTGCGCAATAAGGCCAAATCCAGCACTCTAAGATTATTCAACCCTGATCACATGTGATGTGACGTATTCAGTTAATGGCTAACTCCCATCACTCATAGTCCCACAAAGCACAAAGCAAACAACATTTGGACAAAAGGATACAATCTCAAGCAACTCTATTCTCGTAGAGAAAAACTGAACTAGCGTACAATGCTAAACTCGTACTATCAAGCATAACGTAAACAGGCTATCCTACTGCTGTCTACTCATTTCTAGCATGCAACTTTTCATACACTGAAGCACATAAAGAAGGCACATAAGGCATCACTCCTAGATCCTTAGTCCTATTCTAGCATGCTATTCTGCTGAAACTGATAAGCATAACATAATATTGTATGGGTACTTTGGGGAATACTTACTTGAGCTTGGCTGGTCGCGCACATCACACACTTTGTTCTTTCTTAAAACCCTTTACTTAGCCTTTTAGAAAACATTTTCTTTTTCCAAAATCTTTTAATCCCCTGATTTGAGTTCCAACACCCCCGAAGGTGTGTCTGAATCCTTGAAACCAGGGCTCTAATACCAACTTGTAACATCCCAAAAATACGAGCCAAAAATTTCATTTTTAAAACATGCTCTTAGCAAAACCTTATGACTAAAACGTTCAACAATCATATCATTTCATAAAAGATGTTGCATGTCTGGACAACATTTTTATAAAACATAAAAGTGTCAGAGTACAAATTCCCAGGTGATATCAAAACGTGGAATATAAAGCAGGTGTGTGATGTACCGCTACCGCGCCAGCTCCTTCCCCTTCGAAGAAGAGGTACCTGAAACCAAAACTAAAAACTGTAAGCATGAAACTTAGTGAGTTCCCCCATAATACCTCATACCATACAAACATACAATGAACAGCTAGGAGATACGGGCCTCGTCCACACTCATGAACATACGGGCCTCGCCCACACTCAGCCGCTAACCCATAATATACAAGTATCACACAGACAACGAGTATAGACAACTCTATCATGCTGGCATATATCATAATCAACTCAACCAAGAGATACGGGCTCGGTCCACACTCTAATACTAACATCTCATCTATACGGGCCGGCCTTGGTGCCTTAGACCCGTTACTACTGGAAGGAAACTCACCTCAAAGTAACTGCTGATATGTGTGGGAACTGACTGTCTGCTGCTGCTGTCGCTCCGGAAATCCTCCGGCTATAATTCCCACAAAACCCTTAGTCAAATACTGCTAACCGACTTTAGGGTAAAATGACCTTTTACCCCTAATCAACCAAGAGTCCAAGTCAAAGTCAACTGCCAGTTGACCTGACTCGCCGAGTTGGCTTGCCAACTCGCCGAGTCCCTTTCCCTTAGCCTGACCATAAATCCGTCACTACTCGTCGAGTTAGGCGTTGACTCGACGAGTTTTCCTTCTATACCCAAGGCCACTAGTCCTTCATCCTACTCGCCAAGTTGTATGAACAACTCGCTGAGTTCATCTTCATCCGAAGAACACTCTATGCTGAGACTAGCCGAGTTGCATGAACAACTCACCGAGTTGTTCTTGAGGCAAGGAGATTGCCCTGAACTCGCCGAGTCATGGCATTGACTCGCCGAGTTACTTCACGAGTGAGTCTAGCTTCCAATCCACTGAGTCCTATCCCACGACTCACCACTCCACCCCGCAAACACAAAAAGGGGGAAAACTCGGGGACTCGCGACTCGACTCGCCGAGTTAGATGAATGACTCGCCGAGCTGGCCACATGCAAATACTATACACGCGATTCTGCTTGATTCCAGCTCATGCTTTTCATAGATCTGGGTTTCTAGGGCATTAATAACACGTAAAGTTTCCAACTTTACGTGTAAATAATCACCAATGAAGGTTTTAGGGTTCAAAATGCACCAAAAGAGTATATCTAGGGCTTTCATGCAATATGACTCCATAAAGGCAGTAGATCCAAGCTCCTGGAGCTCAATCCTACCCAGATCTAGAGGCTAACAACTTAAGACAAACCATAAGGCACAATCAAGCTTGGAGAAAAACTCAAGGACTTTCATGGAGCTAAAAGAGACTATAAGCATGAAAACAGAGGGAAATCGAGTTATACCTCAAGGAAAACACTAAGATAGCTCAAAGATGCCCGGTCTCCTCCTCTTCTTCTTTATCTACTCTCCTTCCCTCTCCAAATCTTCAAGAAAACACACCAAAATGCTTCAAACTCACAATAAACAAGGTTTGAACGAAGTATAGAGCTCTGAGGGTGAAGGGGGCGAGCTTGGGGGCGGATAAGAGGGTTTAAATATGGTGCAAACCCTTGAAATTTAGGGTTTCATCAGACAGCGGGGACTCGCCAAGTCCAGAATATGGACTCGCCGAGTCGCCAACTTAAACGTGTTCCAGATCCCGTCTCTACTCGGCGAGTTGGACCTATAACTCACCGAGTCCAAGGATAAAAATGAAAACACTAAGATAAATTTTACGTACCAGGAATCAGGTGCTACAGAAAGGATCAGTTGTAGACATGATCTTTCAAGGATTTTGAGCACCATGGCCCTATGGTGGATGCCAAATTTTTTTGGTAAAAAATTACACAAGTATTGATCAACCAAATTGAATGAGAGGTTGTGATGTTCGAATAATGTAATGTAGAAAGGTAAAGAGAATGAAAAAATGTTTACAAAGAAATACCTTCATCCTTGCTAGGAACTCCGGCATAAAACCTTGGGAGGCGATAATGATCACCTGCCTTGATGATTTTATTAATGTAAAATGATGATTACAAAGAGTATTCTATTAAGAACAAGTAAAAAAATTTGTAGAGTAAGCTAAGAGTTAGCAGAGAGTGTCGTGAGTGAGATACATGTGTCAATTTTATGTATAAACTAGTAACAAAATGTATGATATCCCCAGGATCCACTATGGCCAGCTTTGTGAACATTGGCTTGACTTGGTATTCCGGGTCTTTAGCATATTTGAAATGAAACTTTGTTGAGAATAAGTCTTCTCTTGACTATTTCTACACATGAGTTAGTTATGAACAAAATATAACCATCATAAATGTTAAATAATAATAACGGTAATAGCCGGGATCCTAAGATAGTTGAGGATCTTAAATATATGATTAGGTTTGAGGATGCTAAATGCTTTGAGGATCCTGGCCCCAACAGTGAGGGTTACAGGTTTCTACTAACCACAGTAAATATACTTTAAAAACAAGTTTGGAAAGTATTTCGTGTGTAAATAAAATCATGTTTCAAAGGTGCATGAAAAAACAATGAGAAACCAAATCCATGGATTCTAGATAGATAAACTAGTTAATGCTTATCATGATTTGTATAACCGACCTATTTGACTAGATATAGCCCCTTTCGACGCTTTATTAGACGTTGTGGATAAAGACTGATGATAATTATCACCCACTTTGATTGATCTATCGATGTTGTATCTAGTAAGCGTGGGGGGGGGGGTGTCAACCCGAACAGATCTATACATACGTCTATTTCTCCAAGGATTAACGGTTATAGGTGAGTACATATACTAAGAGATCAACTAAGGTAATGAATAGCATTTGAGTATAAAAGCTATTAACTATGATATACAATAAAGTCTTTTGGGTTTTATTTAAAAACTAGTTTCAAAAACTAATAATATGGGAAAACGAAACTCTCAAGTTTTATAAATAACATAAACCTTTTATCACCCACCAAGGATCATCTTGCATGTAAAAGAAATGTTTAAAACAAAACCATAGAAAGAATAAGTGGTAAAAACCTTTAAAGCACTTTGAGTCCTCTAGGGGAGGTTTGGAAGTTGATGGAGTGAGGATGAACCCTTGAGACACCAACAATGTTCCAACTTGATGTAATACTAGTTACAACTCTTAATATTTAAGTCAAAACAAGATTATGACTCAAATAGAGGATGCAAGCAACAATTATCTTCCAAGTGCAAGACTTGAGAGAGAATATGGAGAGGGGAGAAGAAGCTCTTGGCTTTTGCAAGGATGGAGTGAACCAAAATGAATCCACTTTCCACTATTTGAAGTAGAATGTTAATCCAAGAGTACTTAACAATTAAGAACTTTAGACAACCTTGTCCCCTAGCATGCACCATACCTTGAACACTTTTGATTAAACAAATAAGAAAGCCATGCTTCTTCCTTTACCCATGCATGGCCGGCCATGCTCTTATCAGAGAAGATTGAGTTTATATTTTATAAACTCAAAGTTAATAAGATATAAACTTTGTCTTTTTTGCTAAAATACAAAAGGCTTACCTAGTTCAAATATTGTACATGACTTATTAATTCATACATTATGAAGTAATATGTTACTTGTATTGAAAATTAATTATTTACTTGAAACAAATATTTTCCCAATTTATTATAAATGTGTATCAATATTTATTAAAATGAATTTCTAAAATAAATCGTTTGTATCAAGTTGTTTTTGGTGTGACCCTTAGGAACATATGTTATTTAGCAATATCATTTTAATATGACTCTTGAGCATACTAGATATTTCAATCTCCCACTTGCATAAGACTCATACCAAATTGATATCTATCTAGACATTTCACTACCCCCAATAACATATGACATAGTGCCATTCCATCAACGCCCAATTCCCCAGAAGCCCCAAGGCAACAATTGGTGAGTAAGGTAAGTTTATTAGTTATCCCTTTGCTACAAACATCATGTTGAACATGAGGTATGGATCGCAGTCAATCTCATATAAGTGTTCAACTTTACATCAGGCCTTAGATATCTAACTCTTAACGAATAACAAGAACATGTCCCATCTTGAATACATATGTCTCTTGCATGATTTACATCATGCCTGATAATAGCTTTTATAACCGCCTGATAAAAGAACAACGTTTGACTACATCAAAGCATAACATTTCCAACACTCAAGTCCCATATATGTATCTCAGGTGTTAAGAATATACATATATTACCTTTTATCCAGTATCATTAATGACAACGATCCATGAAGTGATCTTGAATGGGTCACTCCAATACTTACTCTCTAGTAAGTACCTATGAAACTGGTTACAACTCTTTGTCAACCATCCCATTTCATATTAGTCTTATTTCATTATTGTACCACAATAATAACGGACTATGGATTTTAGAGTGAATAGATTAACTTAAGGATTAAACATGTTAATAAAGACCACAACAAATATTTGATGAAAATATCAGATGCCATATATATCATAGTCATTACAATAGAGGATGTTATATAATGTTCCAATATTCAATACTAATACATAGATCAAATCCAATCACTAGAATAGCGGAGTCGTATTCATCGAGCATGTCCTTCAAATTTTGCATGAGTGTAACACCCGGATTCCCAGGTATGATATTTCGTTCCTTTATTTTTGGGTTTTATGAGGGAACTCGGCGAGTTGGCGTCTAGACTCGCCGAGTATGGTCACGGATTCGTATGCGAGTTCACAGCTGGACTCGGCGAGTCCACGCTGTTTAATGAAACCCTAATTTCCAGGGTTTGAGACCTATTTAAAGGGCCTTATGGCCGTCATTTGCGGCCACCAACCCCCAGAGAGAAGCCCTAAGGAGATCTAGAGCGTTTGTGAGTAAGGAGAGGCTAATCTTGAACTTTTGTGGGTGTTTTTGTAAGAAGGAAGTGTTCAAGGCAAGAGGAGGCTGAGGAGGTGCGATTTTGGTGGTTTTTGAGCTCTTGGAGATTGCATTGAGGTAGTATTCTCGGACCTTCTTCAGTTTTGGTGTTGATTCTTAGTGTTAGAGTTTTCTAACACTTTTAGAGGTTGATTAAGTGGTGTATTTGGTCCCTTCTCGAGTTTGTGTTCTGGATCTAGACCCAAAGAGGTCCAGAGACCTTAACCCTTGGAGCTTTATGAGTCATTTTGGGAGTCATGAGCTTGGAATGTCATTTTTGGGGCTAAATCACCATTTTGGACCATTTAGATGTTATATGTGTGTCATGGTCCGAAGTTTACGTGATTATCATGCTTGGGGAGGCGAAATCTATGATTGTATGGAACAGATCTGACCTCAGAAGTCGTTTTGAGTTTGTGCATGGCATGAACTCGCTGAGTCCGAAGAACAGACTCGAAGAGTAGTATGAAGGTTGCCTGTTAATCACTCAGTGAGTGGACTTGCCGAGTTGGGGGAATGACTCCGTGTGTCAGGGAGAGTCAGGGGTTTGAGTTCAAGTTGGAACTCACCGGGTTGTTCTTAATCTCGGCGAGTTGAGTCGGGGTGGCCCCGCAATTCATGCCAGGTGGAACTTGTCGAGTCAAGTTCAGTACTCAACGTGCCAAGAGAGGATCTAAGAGAGTCAGTGGACACGTGTAGACTCGCTAAGTCGCCCAAGTGCACTCGACGAGTCGGGTCAAAGTTTGACCGTTGACCTTTTGACTTTTAGGGTTGAGTACAATTATATTTATGACAGTATTACTTTATGTGATTAGGCGGAGGCTAGATCACACTTCTTCCGAGTCCGATATTTACCGAGACATCGAGGTGAGTCTTCTCACTATACGTTACCTGGAGTGGTACTATGCGATGACCAGAGGGTCTTATGTGTTATCTATGAGATTATGTGCTATGTGATATTTGTATGTTGTATGATGATATAGACCGAACCGGAGAGTCCAACGAGCTATGATCGGACCTAAGGGTCCAACGAGCTACGTGACTGGAGGGTCCCGCTGAGACACATCGACCGGAGGGTCGTATTATAGCCTCGAGTGGCGTATGTGCTGTATGTGGTATTTTGGGGAACTCGCTAAGCATTTATGCTTACAATTGTTGTGTTATGTGTTTCAAGTACTAGTGATGTGCGCGGGAAGGTGCTGCCATGATTCATACACATACGTATTGGAGTTTTTGTAGAGATTGTAGGGAGATGTTTTGTGACAATAACATTTGATACAATATGTTTGACAATATTTTATGAATGAATGTTTTAAAAATGAAAAATTATTTTGAAAATTTACGTTGTTACAAGTTGGTATTATAGCCTTGGTTTGAGGGATTCGGATGCATTTTCGGGCGTATCTGAACTCAAACTAAGGATTTGAGGAAAAAAATCTTAATAATGAAGTAAAACTTTTGAAAAGAGTAAAAAGAGTTTTGAGACAAACAGAGCAGAGCCGTGTGTACGATCAGCCAGTGCCCAAACGGTGAATCCCCAAAAGTACCCTTACATTATGTGTTATGAGATATGTTATGTTATGCATGCTAGAGCAGGCTAGGTATACATATTAGGACTAGGGTGGCCTGATTTGTGATGCCTTAGCCTAGGGGATTTCTGCTGCTGAGATGCTTGAGAGCAAGTAGATAGCAGTTAGAAGTTCATGAGAGTAGAGTACTTGTAATCCAAGATCCAAGGAGGAGGACTTAGAGTGAATACTGATGCGGAGTGGTCAGTAGTATTGGGCCCGTACTACTAGAAACACCGGATCAGTGGGCATTCCAAGCAAGAATCTTTTGGACAACGGAGGACAAGTAGGGTTGCGTCATCGAGTATGTGTATGCTTGATCGAGTCTCTGATAGTTTCTTTGTTGTATTTCAAAGCCATCATGGTTGGGACTCGACACACACCTGAGAGCAGTGGTGTCAGCGACGAGGAGATCCGTCGATTGATTCATGAGGAGGTGGTTGTTGCGATCCAGGCTGAGATTCCCGAGATGTTTGGGGACATCAAGACCACGTTGATTGAGACTTTTGATGAGCGGTACGCATCGTTGACTGAGGCTGCTACAGCTGCAGCTACTGCTGCTGTTGCTGCTGCCAGACCTCATGGAGGTGACTCATTGTTGTTCCGGGAGTTTAGAAACACGAAGCCACTAGAGTTCGACGGTACGCAGGACCCGATTGCCGTAATAAAGTGGATCTCTGACATCGAGGGATGTTTCTATATGTGTTCTTATCCAGAGCAGTTGAGGGTTCGGTTCGTCTTGAACCACCTCCGCCTAGGAGCGAAGGATTGGTGGAAGTTCGTGACGGCAAACTTCACCTTGGATGAGATTCCGAGGTGACCTGGGAGAGGTTCGACGCTATGTTCAGAG
This sequence comes from Lactuca serriola, assembly GCF_051521515.1. Lineage (NCBI taxonomy): Eukaryota > Viridiplantae > Streptophyta > Magnoliopsida > Asterales > Asteraceae > Lactuca > Lactuca serriola. Next base: position 100,683,626 of record NC_136412.1, on the reverse strand, counting down.
AGGAGTATGTTCCCCCGGTGGAGAGGGAACGATTGATTCAGGTGTTCTTGATCCTCAAGCAGGGTACTGATTTTGTGGCAGTCATCACCAGGAAGTTTCATGAGAGGGCGATGTTTTGCCTTGAGCAGGTGTCGTCTGAGCAGCTCGTATGAGCCGTTATCTAAGTGTGCTGAGGAGAGATATTCGGGAGTTCGTGGTGAAATCAACTTACCGGACATTTGTTGAGCTCCAGGCAAATGCCCGGAAGAGGGAGATCGAGTTGGAGACTCGGGCCAGGGAGGAGGCCGAGTCTCAGAGGATGGATCGGTGGTCGGCTTAGTCTCAGCCGGCAGCCAAGCGGGCCAGACCCGCTGATTTGAGATCTGGAGGTGCGAATGCCTGCACTTGTGGGAAGTGCAGTAAGAGTCACGACGGGTCGTGCAGGGCTGGGGTATGCTACAAGTGTGGGAAGGAGGCGTATATCGCGAGGGATTGCCCCAAGGGATTCTCGGTTTGCTCATTGCAACCAGACCGGCCATCAGAAGGCTGAGTGCCCGCAACTTCTTCAGGGATCAGCACAGGGATCTGTGCCTGCTGCTAGGGCTACCAAGGTTCAGCCAGTGAAGGTCGAGGCCCCGAAGGCTCATGGGAGAGCATTTCAATTGACCGCGGAGGAGGTCTGCGCGGCGCCCGATGTTGTGGCTGGTATGTATTCTCTTTCATCTTTTATTTGAGTTGAGTTTTTATGCTTATATGATGATATGTGTAGGTACTTTTCTTGTGATTTATGTGCTTGTGTTGGTATTATTTGACTCGGGTGCGAGTCGGTTGTTTGTTTCCATACAATTTAGTCAGCATATTAATGTCCGTCGAGAGGCGTTGGATCGACGGCCTCTGTGAGTTTCCATAGCTGATGAGCGAGCAGTGTATGCTTCAGATGTGATTCGAGGATGTGTCCTTGAGATTTTCGGTGTGGAGTTCCCGATAGATTTGGTTCCGATCGTGATGGGGGACGTGTGTGTTATAGTGGGTATGGATTGGTTGAGCCGATATGGAGCTGAGATAGACTGCGAGCGTTAGTTGGTGACGATTCGAGACCCTAGTGGGGGAGTTCTTACAGTGCACGGCGAGGGTACACGTGCGGGGTCAGCATTTTGTTCGGCCGCCAGAGCGAGACAGAGTCTACAGCAGGGCTGTAGAGGATTTATGACATATGTGATGGATGCGAGGGTTGTTTCAGAGAGACCGAAGTCAGTTGATGAGGTTCCGATGGTGCGCGAGTTTCCGGATGTGTTTCCAGAGGAATCGCCGGGTGTGCCTTCGGAGAGGCAGGTAGAGTTCGGTATTGAGTTGGTTCCAGGAGCTGCGCCTATCGCTAAGGCGCCTTATCGCCTTGCGCCTCTGGAAATGCAGGAGTTATCCTCCCAACTTCAGGAGCTGTTGGGGAATGGGTTTATCAGGCCGAGCAGTTCGCCATGGGGGGGCGCCTATCCTTTTTGTGAAGAAGAAGGATGGCTCGCTCCGGATGTGCATTGATTATCGTGAGCTGAATAAGCTAACGGTCAAGAACCGTTACCCATTGCCGAGGATTGATGATTTGTTTGATAAGTTGCAGGGAGGATCTTGGTTCTCCAATATCGATTTGAGGTCTGGGTATCATCAGGTGAGAGTGCAGGAGGAGGACGTCCAGAAGACAACATTCCAGACTCGTTATGGTATATTACGAGTTCGTGGTGATGCCTTTCAGACTCACCAACGCACCGGCGGTGTTCATGGATCTCATGAACAGGGTGTGCAGACCGATGTTGGATCACTTAGTGATCGTGTTCATCGACGACATTTTGGTGTATTCGAGATCCAGAGAGCAGCATGAGGAGCATTTGAGGGAGATCCTCGGAGTTCTGAGATCGGAGAGGCTTTATGCCAAGTTCTCCAAATGTGAGTTCTGGCTATGAGAGGTTCAGTTTCTGGGACACCTCGTTAACCAGAATGGGATATTGGTCGATCCGGCCAAGAATGAGGCGGTCATGAGATGGGAGATGCCGAGGTCACCCACCGAGATCAGAAGTTTTCTGGGTTTGGCCGACTATTATCGGAGATTTATTAAGGATTTCTCCAAGATCGTCGTGCCACTCACCAAGTTGACCAGGAAGGGTGTTGAGTTTTCTTGGGGTTCAGAGCAGCAGACCTCGTTTAAGATGCTTCACCAGAGATTATGCGAAGCCCCAGTGTCAGCCCTTCCGGAAGAGATGGAAGATTTTGTAGTATATTGTGATGCATCGATATCCGGATTGGGAGCGGTGCTTATGCAGAGGGTGCATGTGATTTCATATGCATCGAGGCAGCTTAAGCCTCATGAGTCGAGATATCCCACTCATGATTTGGAGCTAGGAGCGGTAGTATTCGCTCTCAAGATCTGGCGACATTATCTGTATGGGGTTTGGTGTACGATATACATGGACCACAAGAGCTTGAAGTATTTGATGGATCAGGCCAACCTGAATATGCGCCAGAGGAGGTGGTTAGACGTGGTCAAGGATTACCATTGTGAGATCCTGTACCACCCGGGCGAGGCTAATGTGGTAGCTGATGCTTTGAGCCGTAGGGCGGAGGGCGCCCTAATTCGAGATGTTTGTTTGAGATTGTCAGTGATGACCCCGGTGTTGGATGCTATTCGTGGGGCTCAGGCTGAGGCTGTGAAACCGGAGAGCCAGAAGAGGGAGCGAGTTTTCGGGCTGGTATCGGAATTTGTTACCGATAGCCCGGGGCTTATGACATTTCAGGGTCGGATTTGGGTACCGTCCGTGGGCGGCACGCGTACCATTTTGATGGAGGAGGCTCATTGATCAAAATTCTCGATCCATCCCGGGGCCACTAAGATGTATTTGAACCTAAAAAAGGATTATTGGTGGCGCTGTATGAAGAGGGATGTCGCATGGTTTGTAGAGGGGTACTTGACTTGTCGCAGGCTGAAGGCCGAGCACCAGTGTCCATATGGTAAGCTGCAGCCATTAGAGATTCCCGAATGGAAATGGGAACAGATTACCATGGATTTCATCACCAAATTGCCAACGACCGCAAGGGTTGTCGATGCAATTTAGGTGATTGTGGACAGGTTGACGAAGAGTGCTCACTTCTTGGCCATCAGTGAGAACTCTTCTGCGGAGAAGTTGGCAGAAATGTACGTGAGAGGGGTGGTATCGCGGCATGGAGTGCCGATCTCGATTGTCTCAGATTGAGATGTATGTTTCACTTCCAGATTCTGGAAGAAGTTTCATGAGGAATTGGGTACCAAACTGCATTTTAGTACCGCATACCACCCATAGACTGACGGGCGGAGTGAGCAGACAATTCAGACGCTCGAGGACATGCTCCGAGGATGTGTGGTTGATTTCGGCGGGAGTTGGGACACATACTTTCCTGTAACAGAGTTTTCTTATAACAATAGCCATCATTCGAGCATTAGCATGCCGCCCTTTGAGCTGTTGTATGGGAGGAGGTGTCGAACCCCTATTTGTTGGGGAGAAGTAGGGCAGTGTGTGATGGGCAGCATCGAGATTGTGCTTCAGACGACAGAGCAGATCCAGCAGGTCAGACAGAGGTTGTTGACCGCTCAGATTCATCAAAAGAGTTATGCGGACAGACGCCGGTCCGAGCTCGAGTTTCAGGTCGGTGACTTCGTGCTCCTGATGGTCTCTCCTTTGAAAGGAGTGATCCGATTCAGGAAGAGGGGCAAGTTGGGGCCCCGGTATATTGGTCCTTTTAGGGTGATCGCGAGGGTAGGCAGGGTAGCCTATCGTTTAGAGTTGCCAGTGGAGTTAGGTCCGATTCATGACACTTTCCATGTGTCGTAGTTGCGAAAGTGTATAGTCGACGAGTCGGCAGTGGTACCATTAGAAGATATTCAGGTGGATGCGAGCCTGAATTATGCTCAGAGACCGGTGGCGATCAGGGATCGGAAGATCAAGGTTTTGAGGAACAAGGAAGTGCCACTGGTGCAGGTCCAGTGGCAGCATTAGAAAGGGTCAGAGTTGACTTGGTAACCAGAGCGTGATATGTGGGAGCAGCATCCAGAGTTGTTTGCAGAGTGAGACTTCGAGGGCGAAGTCTGATTCTAGTGGGGGAGAATTGTAACACCCGGATTCCCAGGTATGATATTTTGTTCCTTTATTTTTGGGTTTTGTGGGGGAACTCGGCGAGTTGGCGTCTAGACTCGTCGAGTATGGTCACGAATTCGTATGCGAGTTCATGAGTGGACTCGGCGAGTCCATGCTGTTTAATGAAACCCTAATTTCCAGGGTTTGAGATCTATTTAAAGGGCCTTATGGCCGTCATTTGCGGCCACCAACCCCCAGAGAGAAACCCTGAGGAGATCTAGAGCGTTTTTGAGGAAGGATAGGCTAATCTTGAACTTTTGTGGGTGTTTTTGTAAGAAGGAAGTGTTCAAGGCAAGAGGAGGCTGAGGAGGTGCAATTTTGGTGGTTTTTGAGCTCTTAGAGATTGCATTGAGGTATTATTCTCGGACCTTCTTCAGTTTTGGTGTTGATTCTTAGTGTTAGGGTTTTCTAACCCTTTTAGAGTTTGATTAAGTGGTGCATTTGGTCCCTTCTTGAGTTTGTGTTTTGGATCTGGACCCAAAGAGGTCCAGAGACCTTAACCCTTGGAACTTTATGAGTCATTTTGGGAGTCATGAGCTTGGAATGTCATTTTTGGGGCTAAATCACCATTTTGGACCATTTAGATGTTATATGTGTGTCAAGGTCCGAACTTTATGTGATTATCATGCTTGGGGAGGCCAGATCTATGATTGTATGGAGCAGATCTGACTTAAGAAGTCGTTCTGAGTTTGTGAATGGCATGAACTCGCCGAGTCCGAAGAACGGACTCAGCGAGTAGTATAAAAGTTTCCCGTTAATCACTCAGTGAGTGGAATTGCCGATTTGGGGGAATGACTCGGTGAGTCAGGGAGAGTCAGGGGTTTGACTTCAAGTTGGAACTCGCCGAGTTGTTCTTGAGACTCGGCGAGTTGAGTCGGGGTGGCCCCACGATTCGTGCCAGGTGGAACTCGTCGAGTCTAGGGAAGTACTCGACGTTCCAAGAGAGGATCTAAGAGAGTCAGTGGACACGTGTAGACTCGCCGAGTCGCCCTAGTGCACTCGACGAGTCGGGTCAAAGTTTGACCGTTGACCTTGTTGACTTTTAGGGTTGAGTACAGTTATATTTATGAGAGTATCACTTTATGTGATTATGCGGAGGCTAGATCACACTTCTTCCGAGTCAGATATTTACCGAGACATTGAGGTGAGTCTTCTCACTATACGTTACCTGGAGTGGTACTATGTGATGACCAGAGGGTCTGATGTGTTATGTATGAGATTATGTGCTATGTGATATTTGTATGTTATATGATGATATATACCGAACTGGAGGGTCCAACGAGCTATGACCGGGCCTAAGGGTCCAACGAGCTACGGGACTAGAGGGTCCCGCTGAGACACATCGACCGGAGGGTCGTATTATAGCCTCGAGTGGCGTACGTGCTGTATGTGGTATTTTGGGGAACTCACTAAGCATTTATGCTTACAGTTGTTGTGTTATGTGTTTCAGGTAGTAGTGATGAGTGCGGGAAGGCGCCGGCATGATTCGTACACACACGTATTGGAGTTTTTGTAGAGATTCTGGGGAGATATTTTGTGACAATAACATTTGATACAATATGTTCGACAATATTTTATGAATGAATGAATGTGTTAAAAATGAAAATTTATTTTGAAAATTTACGCTGTTACAATGAGGAAGAGGCTTCCTGAAAGGATCCACCAAATATTGATCAGTGTGAACTTTGCGAATAATAATGTTACCTTCATTAACTGTATACCAGATGAAGTTGAATCTGCAGCTAATATGCCTGGTCTTCTTATGTGATCAGGGTTCTTTTTCCAAAGAAATAGCACCCTTATTGTCAGAAAAAAAAAGTCTAGGGGGTCCTGAATGGTAGGGACTACCCTAGATCCCTAATGATTTCTTCATCCAAGAAGCCTCTTGTGCATCTTCAAAAGTAGCAATGTATTCTGACTCTATAGTGGATTGTGAATCAACACTTTTCTTGGAGCTTTTGCAAGACACTTCACCCCCATTGATACTAAACACATATCCTGATTATGATTTGCAATCATCTCGATCTACTGTGAAGGAAGAATCTGTTGGATAAGGTGTCTAAGTCCATAAATATTTCTGGTACGTACTTGACCCGACCCGACATGGTCCATTTGGGTTGCATGGAACCATGCAATTGGTTAGACTAAATGAGAGACATAACACTTGCGGATTATTAATATATTATAAGTTCTAATATATTAATAATATTATTTAATTAGTTTGATCAAGAATTAATTTAGAATTAATTAAGTGATCAAAAGATAACTAATTAAATATATAGGTTGATTATGTAAATCATCCATAACTTGTATAGTGGGCTAAGAGGCTCCATGGATTATCAAGTTGGGTTCCACACATAGGATGCTCCATGGGAGTTACAAAACCATGGGTCATGGAAATGAAGACTCATGACACATTAGGGTTTACGTGGTGTAACCCTAGAAGTGACAACACTATATAAAAAACCCATTCTCCACCAAAATCAGCTACACATAAGAAACAAGAGGGCTAGGCCGATTTAGAAGTATGTATTCTCTCTAAAGTCATTCCAAAAGCATTTGGTGTTGTGTGAAGCATTTGAGCCATCACACTTGGGGTGCTAGGCTCATAAGGTTTCAAGGATCATAAGCAACAACAAGGTAAGTTATTCTATCTTTCATTCAACTTAAAAAAATTGTTCCCCATGTATGCTAGATAGGAATATAACCTTGGAATTCAACTTTGCATGATAATTAGACAAACATAGATCCAAGGTTATTAGGGTTGCATGTATACTTAGGAAGTGTTAGAATGCTCAAAACCCATCAGTGGTATCAAAGCCTAGGCTTGTTTGTTGATTTTTTTGTGCAAACTGTTGAAAAAAATAATTTTTCTATTTTCTGCTCGTATGAACTCGCCGAGTCCATGGGGGGACTCGACGAGTCCACGAACAAATTCAAGCTACTCGTCGAGTCTGTTCTTGCACTCGACGAGTAGAGGCTGCAGTTTTTCAGAAATTCGACTTTTGTTGCTGGAAATGGACTAGAAACATTACCCTAAACTGTTTTGGTACTTGAAAGCTTGTTTTAGATGGTGTAATGTTTATTCTAATCCATTTTCAATGGCAATTATCAAAATTTCAAAGTTTTTAAGTGTAATTTTTGATTCTTGAAAAATGTTCATATTCATGTTCTTGAACTTATTAAGATTAGATGATCATAGGAATTATTTGTAACCTAGTTGGTAGTTTAATTCATGATCATAAAGTGTTTTCATGGAGTCCATAAGTTGTCCTCAAGTTATGGAAAACCAAAAGACACATTTTTATTAAAGCCATTAAAAGAACACTAGAGTTATAAAAATGAAGAGTCTTCATTTTTATTACTCAATTAAATTCATAAGTTATAAGAATTGAAAAGTTTTGAAAGTTTACAAAACTTGCCCTCAAGTTTTGGAACAAGTAAAGTCTTGATTAAAACTTTAGTTCCAACCCTTAGAATTTTAAAATTTAAAATTCAACCCTTATACTTTATATTATAAGTTAATAATATATATATATATATATATATATATATATATATATATATATATATATATATATATATATATATATATATATATATATAAGATCAAGTCGTCTTACCGCTAGTACGCCTCATTAATGAAGCCGGTCTATAAGGGGGGTATAAGGTTGTTGCCTATAAAATGGCAACTTAATGGGTGTCCACTCTCACCCACCGCTTCCTTGATCGGTGGAGGGTCGTTAGCCGAACGGGTAAGACAAGGACTTATAAATTCTCATTAAAAGTATGATGAGTATTATAAAGTAACTAAATGTTTTATTAAATTCCCCATCTTAGTTACTTTAGGAAAAATGTGAATAAGGTGCTCATCCATGAAATTACACTTTACACTTTATTTAAGTCGTTGGTGGAGCGTTTGTGGTTAACCGGCACACTAACTTGGATTTAACAAGGTAGGTAACGGGTGACTTAAGGTTTATCAGAGTATCGGTGGAGCGTGTGTGGTTTACCGGCACATCAATTGAGTGATAAACTTTAAGGGTACCAAGTTATTTGCATGGTTACTTCAGACCTCGTTTTGTGATCCTCGGTATCCTAGTCACAAAACTTGGAGGGCACACTCGAGACTGAAACATGCCTTTGAAAAGTTCATTGAATCTCAAAAGACTCTAGGAATTTCTAAGAACCAATTAAAAACCTAATATTCAATATTTCGTTTTTTATGGTGGAAATTGGTGAATCGTCATTCACCTACCTTTCAAATATGTTATTGCTTAGATTACGACATACCTCTTCTAATTATAATATATTGTGATTGGATCCTAGCCTTAATATTACATTTGGGTGTTTTATTAAGGAATCTCTTAATATCTAAACAAATCTTGTCCTCTTGTTTCAGATGTCTTCAAACAATGCTGCTTCTGGCTCTAATCCTAATGGCTCCTTTACCCTTATGAACTTGTGTGGGAAAGTCACTTTTGATGGATCCAACTTCAATGAATGGATCAGAAACATCAGGATGATTACCCGCTACGAGGACAAAGAATATGTCCTTGACAAGGAGCTTAAGGAGATTGATGAGACCACTGCAACTCCCTAGGAGATCGCTGACTTCCAGGCACATGAAAGGGATGCTACCAAAGTGGCATGCATCATGTTGGCCATGATGACAGCAGAACTCCAAAAGTCCTATGAGGACTTCTACCCTTTTGAAATGCACCAAGATCTGATGGAAAGATACAATCAAAGTGCATGACAAGAGAGGTTTGAAATCATTTGCTCCATGATAACAACCATGATGAAGGACAGGGAATCCGTCACGAGCCACATGCAGAAAATGCAAAGGTATGTAGATCGGTTGCTGAAGCTTAATGTGAACTTCCCTGAGGAGCTTGCAATAGATATCATTTTGCACTCCTTACCATCGTGCTATGATCAATTCCGCATGACATATCACATGAATAAGGAAGAGCTCACACTCAACAAACTTCAGGGACTTCTCAAGACCGCAGAAACAAGTCTTAAGGGGAAGTCGGTTGTTAACACTCCTACTCCAAATTCCACCCTGGTCTTGGCAATCGGGAAAAGTCGAGGGAAGAAGATGAAGAGCTCTTCAAAGGGTACCAAGGCTAGGACCCTTGATGGCTCTTCTTCAAGTGGAACCAAGAAAGTTTCCGTCACTCTTTCTTCTAACCCAAAAGAGGTTGAATGCTTCTATAGCCATGAAAAATCACATTGGAAGCAGAACTGCTCAAAATACCAGCAAGATGTGAAGGATGGGAAAGTGAAACCCAACCATGTAGGTATTTACACTATCTTATCTAATAACTCAACCCATTCTAACTCTTGGGTCCTTGATACCGGTTGTGGTATTCATATATGTTCTGAGTTGCACGGACTAAGAAGAAGTGAGAATGTGGAGCAAGGAAGAATAAACTTAATCATGGGAATAGGAAAGCTTTACCTGTCACCAAGATTAGAGTTTATACTTTATCGCTAAGTAGTGGGTTTAGTTTAGATTTGAATAAGTCACTACTAGAAAAAAAAACCTTTTACGACGCGCAATTTATGATACGCATTGATTTACGATACGCAAAAGTGTGTGACCTAAAAATAATGTCATCTCTCTATATGTTTTAAGGATCTAGGGCGCGCATTTTTGTGTGCCCTTAAATTAGTGTCTAAAAAGAAAACACGGAAGGCGCCTATAATAAAATGTGTGTCGTCTGAGGATGTCGCTTTATAAATTTTAATAGAAATGCGCGTTCCATCCTTTAATAGTTAGGGTAAAATGAAATCCTAAAAAATTAAAAACCCCACCTTCCTTTTTCTTCCTTTCCCTCTTGCCCTAATTATCAACACTCCTTCCTTCCCCCTCCCGACATTGACTGCCGCCTACTTCTTCCCTCACACTTCCTAGAGGTCGACATCGATCAAGGCAGCACGCCACCAGCCAACAACCTTCACTCTCTCCTTCTCCTTTTCTCTGTAAACCCTAATCCGCCTCCACCACTACCGGATCCCTTTTGTTTATCCTAAAGGAATAACACAACCAAGCTCGTATCTCAGATCAAGTACTCCGGCGTGGAGTTAAAAATTGAGGGTCTGCTTCAGATTCACATCCTCGCTGACGTGCAAGTATCATTATCTAGGGCTTTTTCAAGGAGTACTCTACCTCTACTCACCTGTGACCTCGGCTCATCTCTTTCCACCGGCGACCTCGGGCTCACTTCACCTCACCAGAGACTGCAACGATTGCTCAAGTTTACAAGCCCTAGATTAGATTAAGGTAAATCTTCGTTTACAAGCGCTACTCAATCATGACCTCGACACTCCTCAACAACACCACTAATTGGATCTCCGGAAATGTATAGGGCCTTGGTATGCCCGTCTGATTCTGAGCTGATAATGATGTTCACTATTAAAGATGCTTCTAAATGATGGAGTATATTAAATGTCTCTCTTATTTGGCAAGATTGAATATTCTACCTTCTCGCTCTTCTCTGTAGCCTCACTGCAATTTTCACTATGGTGATTTCTCTTTTTGATTTTGTTACAGTTTCCATGATTTGTTGAGTTTCATGTTTTTGTTCCTTGGGTTCGTTTTAGAGCGTTACCTTTTTTCCTATCAGTAAAATTGAGAAGTTAAGTCGCTAAATTCGATTGATTCATAACAGATTTTGATCTCTATAGTTACTCTTGTAATAATTGATTAAAATGAGTAGTATGAAGAAGATTACTCATAAATTTCATGATTTTGTGACATCTACGGATGCAATTGATTCGAATTCAGCAAACAGTACAAGACTATGATATCAACAAAAGTATCATCTGCAACATGTATTTCTCGCTATTATTTTGTGTAAAATAGAATAATCGAATTCAGCAAACAGTACACTTTTTTTTTATGTATTTACCCTTTTGCAGATTCCTGTGGACAAAGTCAAAACATATTCCTTTCAGCTTTTCATTGAGTAATCAAATTGTATTGGTTGACCATAATCTTCACAACCAATGACATCTTTGTCAACCATATTCGGTTCATGAATACTTTTCCTCTGAAAATAAAATATCATCTTCCTCTTTTAGTGACTTTTTCTAGAGAAAGTTGTGCTTTTAACTTTGTTACATTTTTATATTTCATGTTCCAAAAATTTATCATTTTTTTGGTTCAACAGGTCAAGTTGTGACTGCAGGGTGGGACAAAAAGACAAAATGTTGGGATTTAAGGTCAACAAAGACTCTTACAGCTGTAAATACTCTTAATTCAGGTGTCAAATCTATATCACTAAGTGGTCCCTTTTCTTTATCCTCTGCATTTAGGGATTTGATATCTTCATCTTGCAGTGCCAAATTCGTTAACTTTGTGATGATGTTTTTTTTTATTGTGTAGATTATTTGATTTCAAAGGTGATCAAGGTTCTTCCACAGGAGATTGAGACACTAAGAAAACCAAAATGGGATGCAGTGTTGGTGAGCCAATATCTTTCTGATCTAAGAGAAGTCAAAAAACAGGGGCGAAAAGAGAGAAGGAACAAGGAAGCTCATGGTGTTCTTACAGCTTCAACTGCTGTTGCTGCAACTTCTTCCAGGATTTCATCTTTCAGGAAAGATACACTTGAAGAATCCGCTCACTATGAGGTAGTTGACTCTCATTCTGTTAAAAAAAATAGTAGAATTAGATGCAAGAAGTAGCAACATACTTTCATTGATCTGTTTTCATAATGAAATGAAGTTATATTGATTCTTATTTTGCGTTCAGAATAAGTTGAAGATAAAAGCTTTTGGAGGGAGATCTGCAGTTCATTGATTCTTCACAATCAACTTTAGATTACAAAGGGTATTCTAGGCTTTGTGATGTTTGCAGACAGGAGGAAACAGTTTTGAATCCGGTTATTATATGTTCTAGTTGCAAGGTTAGCTTAACCTTCAATAATGGAAATGAATAGTTCTAATCTCTTTTTTTTATCCTCCTAACTGTATTTTAATATTTTATCTCGTAACAGGTTGCAGTTCACATAGATTGTTATTGTAGTCTGAAAGATTCTACAGGTCCATGGTTTTGTGACTTATGTGAAGATTCATTGTCTTCTAGAAACAGGGGGGTCCCATCTTTCAGTTACTCAGAGAAGGCGTCTCGTGTAACCGGAATGTTGCTTATGTGGTGGCAATACTGGTGCTTTTAGGAAGTCAACTGATGGTCAATGGGTCCATGCCTTCTGTGCTGAGGTAATATTCTTTGATTGTGATTCTTACTTGTGTTCCTTTTGTATTATATGGTGATTAATAGTTCTTTTTCAATTTTGTATGTGAATCCTAATGCCCCTCCTGACCTTGGTAGTATGCTTAGTTTCTGATACAAAACAAAACATGAATACTTATCACTTGTCAATTGTCATACTCAATTGGAATCGGAATTCGCGATACCATTCCATGGTAAAAATCTTTACGTCAACCCGTGGTTGTCCTGCAAGAAGCTTAGAAACAGCTGTGCCAACTACTGCATGACCGGCTTCATGTCGAGCCACTACTGCTTTCTCAGTGCCTTGTAACTTGGTTGTTTTCTTTTCAATCCCTTGTTTATTATCAAAAAGTAAATCATATAATGCATATAAAATCTTTTTAATTTACAAGAAAAAGAATATAATTACAGCAATGGAACGCTCCACTGCTTGGATAAAATCCATTTTCTCTACCACTAGTTTACTTTGTCTCCCTGCCAACAAAGCCGCTTCATTTACTAAATTAGCAAGGTTTGCCCTGCACACCAAACCAAAAAATATATTTCAAAAAAAGAACAAGGGTAGTTTTGGAAATAAAAAAAAAGATGATTTTTTTATTACCCGGTGAAACGGTGGTCATGGAAGCAATTTTAGCAAGGTCAACATTCTCTCCCAAAGGGAGCTCTTTCTTGTAAACATGCACATTCAGAATAGCTTGTCTTCCAACCCTATCTGGTGTTTCTACCTAAAATAACAAAAACTTAAGTTACCATTTTTGTTGTTCTTTTTTTTTAAAAAAAATAATACGATGTTTGCCTTGTTTGCAGCCACAAAGTTGGCGCATGTATAAAGGTTGGTGAGATTAATACGAGTTTCTTCCATCCCATTTTTTATTTTTTCTTTTTTCATTAAACTTTATTTTTAATAATTAATCGTATCCTATAGTGCAATTATGGTCACTGTCAAAGCACATTTCATCCTACTTGTGGCAAAAGTGCTGGATTCTTTATGAATGTGAGAACAAGTGGTGGAAAAATACAACACAAGGCTTACTGTGAGACGCACAGGTGGAGAGGACAAAGGTAATATATTATTATTATTTACCATAACATTAATCACTGTCAACCTTCTTGTTTTTTTGTTTCTAATTTTTATCAAATATTATACTAGTTTCTTACAATACTTTATTTGTTGTTTATTCTAGGCCGAGACTCAAAAACATGGAGTTGAAGAATGGAATTCTCTAATAAAGTCAGGGTAAGTTATATTGATGTTTATAAAAACATTATTTGAATCCAAAATCATAATTTTTTTTTTCTTAAAATTGTCATGCAGGTTGAATTGGAGAGATTACGCCTCATCTGTGAAAGAATTATCAGACGTGAGAAATTGAAGGTAAGCCACATATTTGATTATACATACATACAAAGACTAACTGATGGGATTTTATTGATGATTGTAGCGTGAATTGGTGATTTGATCACATGACATGCTTCGTTGGAACAGAGAGTCAGCATGTTTATCTTCTTCATCTATACCCCCCCCCCCCCCGGTTGGGGTTTGCACTGGTTGTGTGTCACCGGATGTTAGTTCAGAATCAGCTACAACTTCCTTAAAAGGAGGATACACAAATAGCTACAAATCATGCAGTGAAACCATCATCCAAAGATCCGATGACAGAGCTTGGAAACCAAATTCTTTTCTTTACAAGTAACTATCTCTATCTTCTGGGATACGCATCTCACAACCATTTGTTTCTATGACCTCTTATGTTTAGAAAATAGAGAAAAGTGGAGCTGCTTGTTTGGATAAACTCGTTATGACAGTATGTATGATTTCCTTCTTCAAAACTCAGTTAATTTTATTGCACCATAACTAACTGTTTCCATCTACCAAATTGTTATCATATCTTGAGAAATATACAATCTTTTATGTAATAGGTAGAAAACTAGATCTCATGCTTATGCCTTTTTGTTGTAAATGACATATTAATTACATGTCTTGTGGTTTATTGTAAGTTATATATAATGTTGATTAGATTTTTTCTTAATTAACTAGTTGATTGTTCCTGATGCAATTTGATTTTCACTGATTAGGTGCGAAACAAAAGCTGGCAGAATTTATCTCTGAATCAGGTAATATGTGTTGTGCAGATTGTGGAACTCCAGATCCAAAATGGGTGTAAATCCTAATTTCCAGATGCATGCTTGTAGTTCAACATCAATAATAAACCCTCTCCTCTTTCTTCATAAACTCCATGTTTAGGTGTCCAGATCTGTAAGTTTTGGAGCATTTATATGCATCAAGTGTTCACGAGCACATAGAAGCCTTGAAGCATGGAGTTGATGCCTCCTGCAAGTGAATTTACTTAGTTGGAATTTGATGTACATAGTAGATTAGATGCAAATTTATATATGGTAAGAAATAGAATTGTAGGACATTAAATTTATGCAATGGATTCTATTTTTTGTATATGATATTTTATTTTCTATTATGAAACATTAAATACAAATTTAATTTGAGAATAAGTAAACCTATAAAGAACATTTTTTTTAAAACATTTAAAATTATGATACGCAAAAATGTGTGTCATCTTCATTTATGACATGGCCTTTCTTGACAGGGGCTTTCTTGATACGCATTGTGTGTCATTAACACGCGCGTCATAAGGTTACGACACGCGAATGCGTGTCGTCTTCCTTTATGACAGGGCATTCCTTCATACGCATTGTGTGTCGTAAACGTGCGTCGTAATTGCGCGTCGTCTCTCTTTATGACAAGGCCTTCCTTGATGCGCATTTGCGCGTCGTCTGAGCCTTTTACGACGCGCAATGAGCATCGTAAAAGGCTGTTTTTCTAGTAGTGAGTGTTGTTATTCGCCATAAATGGCAAGAAACATTATTTCCTTTCATGCATTGTATAAACAAGGTTTCACCTTTTCATTTGATAATGAAGTTGGTTCGATTAATGCTTTCTTTAATAATGTTCTTTATTTTAAAGCATTACCTTGTGATGATGTGTATGAAACAGTATCTGTGGTTGATAACTTAGGAAATAATGTATTCTGTATTGATTCTGTTAATGATAATAACTTGGATAAAGCATCATTATGACATTGCTGTCTTGGACATATAAGCAAGAAACGCATAGGCTAACTCCAAAAGGATGGAGTCTTGGAGTCATTTGACCTAAAGTCAGATGATAGTTTTGAATCATGGTTACTTGGATAAATGAAAAAGTCACCCTTCACATGTTCTTGTGAGAGGGGTGAAGGTTTGTTGGATCTTGTACACACGGATGTGTGTGGGCCCTTCAAACATGCCACAAGGGATGCTAATCGTTATTATTTGACTTTTACTGATGATTACAGTAGATATGGATATGTCTACCTAATAAAGCATAAGTCAGAGACTTTCGAAAGCTTTAAAGAATTTAAATAGGAAGTCGAGAATCAATTGGGCAGGACCATTAAGATGCTTCGATCCGATCGAGGTGGTGAGTATCTTAGTCCATAGTTCCTCGACTATCTTAGGGAATATGGGATTGTCTCACAATTGACACCTCCCAGGACACCGCAGTTGAATGGTGTGGCTGAGAGGCGTAATCGAACCTTGTTGGATATGGTTCGTTCCATGATGAGTCGAGCTTCGCTACCAATCTAATTTTGGGGGTATGCCTTAGAGACTGCCGCCCATATCCTTAATCTAGTCCCTACAAAGAAAGTTGCCAAAACTCCTCATGAGATGTGGACTGGTAAAGTACCCAAACTAGACCACATCAAGATTTGGGGTTGCGAGGCTTTCGTGAGACGCAAGACCCATGATAAGCTCGAACCTCGAAGCGATAGGTGTATTTTCATCGGCTACCCACAACAATCCTTTGGTTACCTCTTCTACAAACCTAGTGAAAATGTGGTCTTTGTAGCTAGAAGGGCTGTCTTTCGAGAGAGAGAGAGTTCATAAGCGAAGGAAACAGTGGGAGGCAAGTTGACCTTGAAGAAATTCAAGAGTCAAGCGGTGAAGGAACTTCAAACCCTAGCACTCAACTTGAGGAGGAAACTCCTGTTGAGCCAATTAACAAGTCTGTACCTCTGAGGCGTTCCACAAGGGTTAGGAATGCACCTGAGCATTACTATGGATTCCATATTACTGCGGAAGGTGATACACTTATCAGTGATAAGACACTGATGGGTTTGGATGAACCTAACAGTTACGTAGAATCCATGGCCGTCCCTGATTCGGCCAAGTGGAAAAAGGCAATGGCCAGCGACATACAATCCATGTATGACAATCAAGTTTGGAACTTGGTTGAGAATTTACGAAGTCGTAAGACTAAAGGGTGCAAATGGATCTTCAAGAAGAAGACCGACATGGATGGTAAGGTACACACTTATAAGGCACTACTAGTTGCAAAGGGTTTCTCACAAACTCTGAGAGTTGATTATGATGAGACTGTTTCTCCAGTGGCCAAGATTAAGTCTATTAGGGTTCTGTTAGCCATAGCCGCATTTCATGACTATGAAATATGGCAAATGGATGTCAAAACCGCTTTCCTTAATGGAAAGTTGGTTGAGGATGTTTACATGAGTTAGCCAGAAGGTTTTTTCAATACAGAGTACCCTAATAGAGTGTGTAAGCTTGAGAAATCCATTTATGGGTTAAAGAAAGCACCTCGCAGATGAAATTTTTGCTTTGATGAGAAAGTCAAGGAATTTGGCTTTTCTAGGAGTGAAGATGAATCTTGTGTATATGTCAAGGCTAGTGGGAGTATAGTTAGCTTTTTGGTGTTGTATGTGGATGACATACTACTCATTGGAAATGACATCCCAACTCTGCAGGAAGTTAAGTCCTAGCTTGGGAAGTGTTTCTCTATGAAGGACCTAGGAGAAGCTGCCTATATTCTAGGGATAAGGATCTTGAGAGACCGGAGTAAAAGACTAATTGGACTTAGTCAGAGTACCTACTTGGATAAAGCGTTAAAGAGATTCAACATGCAGGACTCCAAGAAAGGAGAGTTACCCATCCAAAGTAACGCCAGCTTGAGTAAGTCACAAGGCCCTAGTACTGAGGCTGAGATAGCAGAAATGAGTCAAATACCTTATGCTTCGGCTTTAGGATCGATCATGTATGCTATGACGTGTACTGGACTGCGGTAAAGAATATCCTCAAGTACCTACAGTGAACTAAGGATTGGGTCCTTACTATCGGTGGGAGTGATGACCTGAGAGTTATAGGGTATAGTGATGCTAGCTTTCAGACTGATAGGGATAATTTCCGCTCTCAGTTAGGCTGGGTGTTTACCCTAAATGGAGTAGCAATTTCTTGGAAGAGTTCCAAGCTGACAGTGGCTGATTCAACTTGTGAATCAGAGTATATTGCAGCTAGCGAGGCAGCAAAAAAGGTGATATGGTTGAAGAACTTCATTTGAGACCTTGGAGTTGTACCAGCTATTAAAGAGCCAATGGAAATTTTCTGTGACAGTGAAAGTGTTATTGCCTTAGCTAAGGAACCAAGGGATCACGGGAGATCCAGACACATCGACAGAAAATACCATTTCATTAGACATTGAATATAAGCAGGACTCCTCGTGGCGAAGAGGGTATCATCAGATGAGAATCTAACAGATCCCCTCATGAAGGGACTGACTCGAGTTAAGCATCTCCAGCATGCCCGGAGCATAGGGATGAAGGATGATATTAGATTTAGTAGTTAGATAACCTCGAAATTTGTAAAGTGTAATTGACATTAGATGATGAATAAAAGGTGTTTTATTTATGAGTAAAGTGTTGCTATCTCTTGTTGATCGTTTACTATATTTCTTTTGCATGTTTTGACTTCCAGAATAAATATGTTTGGTATAACATATTATTCGAACCTCCACAGTCAGTCATATGTCGGAAGTAGGTATGAATCAAGACTGTCATGATTGGTTGTAGAGGTCTAAGGTGTTGGATATGACTACAACAATCATGAGTGCTCATAAGTTCTGAGCATTAGACTCAACCCACACTCACTGGAATCACTTCATGGAATTTATCTCGAGTGATCGTGAGACGGTAATATCATATATGTCTTCAAACCTAGAGATATGATTTGTTACTTACGATTTGATTATGCATTGATTGTACGTAAACGCATTGGTAACATGATGTTATAAAACGTGCTTTTGTGTATAATTCAATGAGTGGTAGAGCAAACATATGAGTCGAAGTCTATCTGTTCCTTCTTGGATTAGAAGCTGATATCTGGGCCCCTCGATGATTTTGTTTTGACCTATGTACCAGGCCCGATCAGAACTAAGTTAATGTGCTCAATTAAGTTCTTTGTCAAACAAATCGGAAATCGGGAACCAAACTGCTTGACAATAAGTAAGACATTGTTCCATGTATTTGTCCGGATGATATCTAGAACAGAGGATTATATGGTCACTTATCTTAAATGGCATATCATCATCTTCTCAGTTCCAAGAGACCTTGAAAGAGCTACGATTGCCAATCGGTTCCTGAAGTACTGCAGTTATAGTTATTAGACTTATCCAAGTGGGAGACTGTTGGATAAGGTGTCTAAGTCCATAACTATTTCTGGTATGTACTTGACCCGACCCAACATGGTCCATTTGGGTTGCATGGCACCATGCAATTGGATAGACTAAATGAGAGAAATAACACTTGTGGATTATTAATATATTATAAGTTCTAATATATTAATAATATTATTTAATTAGTTTGATCAAGAATTAATTTAGAATTAATTAAGTGATCAAAAGATAACTAATTAAATATATGGGTTGATTATGTAAATCATCCATAACTTGTATAGTGGGCTAAGAGGCTTCATGGATTATCAAGATGGGTTCCACCCATAGGATGCTCCATGGATGGTCCATGGGAATTACAAACCCATGGGTCATGGAAATGAAGAGTCATGACACATTAGGGTTTACATGGTGTAACCCTAGAAGTGTGAACACTATATAAGAAACCCATTCTCCACCAAAATCGGCTACACATAAGAAACAAGAGGGCTAGGCTAATTTTAGAAGTGTGTATTCTCTCTAAACTCATTCCAAAAGCATTTGGTGTTGTGTGAAGCAGTTGAGGCATCATACTTGGGATGCTAGGCTCACAAGGTTTCAAGGATCATAAGCAACAACAAGGTAAGTTATTCTATCTTTCATTCAAGTTAAAAAAATTGTTCCCAATGTATGCTAGATAGGAATATAACCTTGGAATTCAACTTTGCATGATAATTAGACAAACATAGATCCTAGGTTATTAGGGTTGAATGTACACTTAGGAAGTGTTAGAATGCTCAAAACCCATCAGCATCAGTGTAGCACTTTACACTTAAGCTATCTTCCATGCCTCCATAGTCGAGGAACAAATCCTTAGTTCTTTGTAAGTACCTTAGAATGTTCCTTACATCTCTCCAACGTCTCTCCCCTAGATTTTGTTGGAACTTGCTTACCATGCTCATAGCATAAGCAATATCAGGTCTTGTACAATTCATGGCATACATGATGGATCCAACTGCAGATGCATATGGAATATCTTTCATTTTGTCTAGCTCAGCCTTTGTGCTAGGACATTGAGATGAACATAGTATAGTGCCATGTGCCATGGGTACAAATCCTCTCTTCGAGTTTTCCGTATTGAACCATTTCAATACTTTCTCAATATATGTACCTTGGCTTAAACCTATTAATTGTTTTGATCTGTCTCTATAGATTTTGATTCCAAGAATGTATTGTTCCTCACTTAGGTCCATCACTGAGAAACACTTTCCTAGCCAAGTCTTGACACCTTGTAAAGTTGGAATGTAATTTCCCATGATTATTATGTCATCCACATATAGGACCAAGAATGACTTCATAGCTCCTACTAATTTACATGTAAACACAAGATTCATCTTCATTTCTAATAAAACCATACTATGTGATTTCATCATCGACACGATGATTCCAGTTACGAGATACTTTCTTTAACCTATAAATGCATCTCTTGAGCTTAGACACTTTATCAGGATGCTTTTTGTCGACAAAACCTTCGGGCTGAACCATGTAGACATCTTTTTCCAATTGTCCATTTAGAAGAGCGGTTTTGACATCCATTTTCCATATCTCATAGTCATAACATGCAGCTATAGCAAGTATTATATTGATTTAATTATAGCGACCAGTGAAAAGGTTTCATCATAGTCAACCCCATGAATTTGAGTGAATCCTTTAGCAACCAATTTTGCTTTGAATGTGTGTAAGTTGCCATCCATGTCAGTCTTCTTCTTGACGACCTACTTGCTTCTAACAGTCTTGCTATTGGGAGGAATATCAACCAAGTCCCAGACTTGATTTTTTCTCATGGATTGCATCTTATCATTCATGGCTTCAAGCCATTTGTCATATTCAAGATTTAACATTGTGTATCGGTAGCTGACCGGCTTATCAGCATTCATCATTCCAAAGCAATCGTCAATGAGAAATCCATATCTCTCAGGTTCATAACGAGTTCTATCAGATCTTCGAACGCCTTGTGTTTCAGTAGGTTGAAGGACAATGATCTCTTCATCTTCAACAACCTTTTGTTCAATACTAGTTCCAACTAAAGATGCATCGGGTTGAGGTTCTTGATCTTCTTCAAGTTCCACACGCCTCCCACTAGCCTCATCCATTAGAAACTTGCTTTTCTAAGAATTCATCTTTTCATAAAATAAAGATCTTATTCTCACTAGGGATATAGAAGTAATATCCTAAACAATCATTAGGATGTCCTACAAAGATGCATTTGGTAGATCTAGGCTCAAGTTTGTTGGAAGTCTCTTGTCTAACATCAGCTTCACATCCCCAAACTTTCATATAAGACAAGGATGGAGGTGTTCCATACCACATCTCATAAAGTGTTTTCTCTACCTTCTTAGTTGGTTCCATATTCAAGATACGGGTTGTGGTGAGTAAACCATAACTCCAAAATGATAAAGGAAGAGTACTTCAACTCATCACAGATCGAACCATATCAAGTAAGGTCCGATTTCTCCTTCAGACACACCATTAAGATGTGGTGTTCTAGGTGCAATGAGTTATGAGATAATCCCCCGACTCCTTAGATGTTCTTGGAACTCTTGGCTCAAGTACTCGCCACCTATATCCGAACGAAGGATTTTGATTATTTAGTCAAGTTGATTTTCAACTTCATTTTGAAATAATTTAAACATTTCAAATGCTTCATTTTTATGTTTCATCAAATACACATAACCAAAATAACTAAGTCGTCGATGAAGGTGATATAATATCACTCACCATATCTAGACATTGTTTTGAAATGTCCACATACATCGGTGTGTATGATTCCTAATAAAACACATGACCTTTCACTTGTTCCAAAGAAAGGGGAGTTTGTCATCTTTCCACATAAATAATATTCACTATGTCAAATGACTCAATGTCATACGCCCCTAAAAGTCCACTCTTTTGGACTTGGGATATGTGCTTCTTGTTTATATGTCCAAGGAGACAATGTCGTAGATATGTTTAGTTCAAATATGGTTTGATCCTTTTGGTGTTAACATGATAAAGAGACTTATTGTTTGATGTGTCATCTAGTTTTATTTCATAAATTCCATTTATTGTTCTAGCCTAAAAACAGAATATTCCTTTCAAGAATGAGCAAATGTTATCATCAAAAAATTTGAAATCATAACCTGATTTTGTCAAATGTGAAACTGAAATGATATTTCTAGTAATAGAAGTAACTAAACACACATTGTCTAATGTCAAGTATAGACCAGATGGTAAACATAAATCAAAATTTCCAAAATCTTGGACCGCAACACGTGCTCTATTTCTGACATCTAATACCATCTCGTCTACTTTGAGTTCCTTACTCTTTCTAAACCCCAACAACGAATTACAAATATGAGTTAACCAGTATCTAATACCCAAGTGTTATATGAAAAGTAAATAGTCTAATTTCAATCATGAAAATTGATATACCTGAAGGACCTTCCCTAACCTTCTTGTTTTTTAACTTAGCAAAGTACATAGGACAATTCCTTTTCCAATGATCAACAACTCCACACTCAAAGCATGTGTCATCTTTGGCAACCTTTTCCTTATTCTTGGGTGGTGGGTCTTGGGGATCTTTATTCATGTTTTCCTTGCCAACTTGTGGCTTTCCCTTGATGTTCTAACCTTTGTTATTTTTTACCTTTCCTTCCCTAATCATGAGCACTTGGGGGGGTTTTACTTGGGATATTCTTTTCTGCAGTTTTTAGCATCTTGTGCAAAAGACACGAAAAATCAAGTGAATCATCTATATGCTTTAGCCATGCACCATGTGCAACCTTTGGGAGAGCAGGTGGTTCATCAGGGATTTGTTTTTCAAGGACATAGTGTTTCTATTCATGTTTCAAAACGATTCTTAAATTTCAGTGCCAATCCAAAAAGTTGGAGTTGTTGAGTTTTTTTTTTTTTTTTTTTTTTTTTTTTTTTTTTTTTTTTTGTAAAGAACTGACCGAATGTTAATTAGATGGTGTGTTAGAGTAGTTGGTGGAGCCATCTACAAAAGTTTAACAATGTTTTCATTTACTATTTATTTTTTTAAATATTAATACCCTTTTTCTTCCAAAAACATTATTTATTTAAAGTTTAGGATCCAAGTTACAAATCAAATAAATGGATAGGTATCCTTTATCCCATTTACTCAATTCTAACAAGGTAAATAACTTGTATTGATTACACCATTTGTAATTCCTAGATGTATGAGACCCTTAACAATCCATTTGTTAATTTAACATTTTTGGTCTCATCTACCTTGGAACACTCTTGCTTAAGTAAATGGGATAAAGGATACCTATCCATTTATTTGATTTGTAACTTGGATCCTAAACTTTAAATGGATAGGTATCCTTTATCCCATTTACTCAATTCTAACAAGGTAAATAACTTGTATTGATTACACTATTTGTAATTCCTAGATGTATGAGACCCTTAACAATCCATTTGTTAATTTAACATTTTTGGTCTCATCTATGCCTTGGAACACTCTTGCTTAAGTAACATTTATCACAAGAGGTTTCCAATCTAGTCATCCAATTAGAGAAACTTGTATAATTGGCCTACAACTTGGTTATAGAAATCCCAAAAATACTTTGAACATCAAAAGATGATACTAATGGTTAGGTATCATTTATCCCACTAGCATTATACAGTGATGTGCAAATTGTTTCTAAAGTTGGATAGCATAGACTTGCATTTCTAAAAGAGGGATTTTAATTCTTTATTATTCTATTTAAAACACGTGATATCATGACAATTGCATGCATAATACGTCATGGTATCGATTTTCTAAAAAATCACTTTTAAGGTTCTTATAAAAAAATCAGGTTTTTATATTTCGGCTTGGTTCAATTTTGAAACTAATACCTAGTATTAAGTTCGTGTTTGACCCATGTAGAACCTTTTAATATTGTTTAATAAAAATTCTTTTTATTAAATAATACTTTGGAGTTTGAATAAGTTATAAAAACATGATTTTTACACTTATAATTAAATATTTCAAAAGTTGACATAATTAACAATTTTATAAAATTCGTTTTCTTATTTTATGGCTAGAATATGTTACACCCAATGTCCATATTTTATATTTTGAAATCTAAACTCCATGTGACGTTTATCTTGTCTAAAAATAGTTTGGGTTTGTGAAAAAGCTAAATTATCAACCACACAAAATATTTACTTGAAAAATAAACAACACAAGTGTGCATTTTACATAAACAATCCTTCAACTACATAACACTTTTGTTAGCTAACATAAAAGTGTTAAGTCCTTCTTAAGGGAAGAAGGGACAAAATATGACAACTTGTTCTTCATCTGATATTCAAACTCCCACTTGCAATGCCAACCAAATTTTTTGCATCTTTATAAAAACTTTATAAAAGTTATAAACTTCTATAAAATCTTTATAAAATCGTGGGTCTCCATGGTTCTTCAAGAAATGACCTCCATCTTTATCTTCTTACATTTTTCAAAAAATAAATCTAGTCTAAAACTAATATATTACATAAAAATAACAAGAATAAAAACTAGCTACATTTATTACATACTTTATGAATAAAAGAATATTACAAACCATTTTCAACCAAATCACACAAAAAACAACACAAATGGTCCTAAGCTTGTTTATGCACTCATATAAACATAAAACTACATTTGTTTTTCTAAGACAACTTTAAGTGACAAAAATGCATGTAAGTTCTTGGGCTATAACTGGCTGTCTTGTTTTCTTTGTTGTGATTCTCAGTCTCTTCACCTCCACCACTTGGAAGGACGGAGTTAAGCCTGTGTCATATCACAATAGTTGGCACCATCCATACGTACACCCAGTGCATCACAACCCGAAAAACAAATACACGTGCCTAGAATGGTGAGCATTCGCACTACGTTGGCGCAAGACGAAAAAATCGGGCCATACAGCGTTGTCAAGCGCAGTACGGCGACCACCAAGTGCCAATTGATTACTTCCATAGTAAATGAAGCACTGACACACGAAAAAAGCAATATGGAGTGTTCACGGTCAACAAGTCGTGCAGGAAACGAGAATGTACTCAAGCAAACCACGAAGTGCAAGCACTGACCCGATGGATCAACAATATTAATTTTCAACCAGACGACCCGAGACCGCCATAATGGTATTCCACAGACCCAATCCTCATAACCAGATGCATAAAACACAAACAAATCCACTGAGTCTACATAGATAATGGCAGTAGCACGGACATCTTATAAGAACATTGCTTCTGAAAATTACCAGATTCATGGAAGAAGATTTGAAGCCCCCAGCAGGTGGACCCCTAGTCGACTTCACAAGGCATAGTCTATGGGCTCTCGGCACAATACAAATCACACTGATGCTAGTCAGCCACGATGGGAGAGAGAACAAAACACGAACAATCGAATATACTATTAGGGCGCCCAACACTCTACGAGCTACAGGTCGTACCGTCAACAATTCACGTCACAGTCAAATTCGGCACAAGGACCGAATCAACAACCATCGTCAGCAATGCCCCATACAGACGGACATGTCACGAAATCATGGCGACTGCAGACTTGGTTAGCGCCCCCAAGAAATTCCAAGAAGACCACCTGCTAGAAAAGCATGTCATGCACAATGAACTCCCCCAACAAGCAATAAAGATTGGAGCTAACCTATCAATAGGACCCAAGGACCAACTAGTCGCGTTACTAACATGGTTCACCATGGTCTTCACATGGCAACCCACTGATATAACAAGTGTAGACCAAAGGATCATCAAACACTAACTTAACATCCTACCGGGCAGCGCTTCGGTTAACCAAAAAAAGGAGGGGGCAGGCGAGTGATAGGAACAAAGCGATTATTGAAGAAGTTTCGAAACTTGTGGTTACAGGCCTTCTCCAGGAAGCAATGTTCCCCAAATGGATAGCGAACCCGATTATGGTAAAGAAGCATGATGGCTCATGGCGGATGTGCATCGATTACTCAAATTTTAACAACACATGCCCAAAAGACCAATATCCCCTCGTTGAAATTGACCAAAAGGTCGAATCCCTATAAGGTTTCCAACTAAAATGTTTTCTTTTTGCCAACAAAGGCTGCCACCAAGTCCAGATGCGGCAGGAAGACGAGGAAAAGACAACTTTCCACTCCGATCGAGGCATGTTCTGCTACCAAAAGATGTAATTCGGCCTTAGGAATGTCAGGGCAACATATCGGCGCCTACCGGATAAAATCATCGCAAAAAAGATTGTATATGTCTATGTTGACGATAAGGTCATTAAAAGTCGCAGTGAGGCAACATTGCTCCATGAAGTGGAAGAGACCCTCCAAACGCTAACACAAGCCTAGATAAACCTTAACCTGGGAAAGTGCACTTTCTGTCTACAAGAGGGCCAGTTCCTAGAATACCACATAACCAAAGAGAGAATCAAGCCAAATCAAGTCAAAATCCAGGAATTCCTAAACTCCAAGGTCCCGCACGGTATAAAAGGAGTCGAAGAAATCAACGGGAGGCTAACCGCGTTAGGCATGTTCATTAGCAAGTCAGCAGAAAAAGCCCTACCGCTTTTCCAAACCCTGAGAGGATGTGTCAACAACAACCACTTCAAATGGACAAAGGAGGCCGATGCAACCCTCCAATGCTTCAAGTGGGCCCTACATCAGTTGCCAACAACTGAAATCCGCCTCCCAGGCGAAACCTTACAAGTATACCTCGCAGCCGCTAATGAATCCATC
Organism: Lactuca serriola; assembly: GCF_051521515.1. Taxonomy (NCBI): domain Eukaryota; kingdom Viridiplantae; phylum Streptophyta; class Magnoliopsida; order Asterales; family Asteraceae; genus Lactuca; species Lactuca serriola. The sequence continues at coordinate 100,656,998 of NC_136412.1, read as the reverse complement.
TCGTCGGTTCTGGCAGTAGAGAGAAACAAGAAGCAATCGCCGATACATTTCGTGAGCAGGGCACTTCAAGGCCCCGAAACCAATTACCCCATCCTGGAAAAACTGGTCTTGGCGCTAATCTATACGGCCAGATGCTTACGACGCTACTTTCAGGTACAAAAAATTGAAGTACTGTGACAATTGTCAATTTCTAGTCAAGTCAAAGTCAAATAAAGTCAACAAGTCAAACCGGTCAACTCAACTAACCCTTGTGTACTAGGGCTTATGTTAGGTAATTACTATACAACTCGCTATTCTAATGAGAAATCATAAATTGAAAAGTACGTACATCTAGATTTCCTTAACCAAAAACTATGGTAAGTAACGAACCAAACCGATAAAACAATGTTGCATACTCATCAAGAGTGTGTAAGATCCTTAAACATGGCTTAACGGGGTTTACGGACCTTGCGTTGCGAAGTCGGACACTCACAAATGTCACATACGAAAACTCTCTCAATCGTTTTCACTCTATCTCTCTCTATTTAGAATCTCTTCCAAATCTCTCCATGTATGTTAAATCTCTCCCCAAAATCTCTCTTTGTGTGAGAAATATCTCTAAGTATGTGAAATCTCTCCCAAATCTCTCTAAGTATGTGAAATCTCTCCCAAATCTCTCTTTGTATGAGAAATCTCTCCAAGACTGTGAAATCTCTCCTAAATCTCTCTAAGTATGTGAAATCTCTCCCAAATCTCTCTAAGTATGTGAAATCTCTCCCAAATCTCTCTTTGTATGAGAAATCTCTCCAAGAATGTGAAATCTCTCCCAAATCTCTCTCAAAAGTTCCTTAAACTTTTTATAGTCTTTCGGGCCATCCCGACCCTTAACCAGGTCAAAAACGGCTTGAAACGGGGCAAAAACGAGTAAAATAGACTTAAGGACCCGAAACCCCTCTTAAGGAGCCGAACACTCTTAAGGAGCTGAACCCTCTTAGGAACCGAACTTGTCAGAAGCGAAGGTGTCAGAAGCGAACTTGTCAGAAGCGAACCCTATCTCGGATCGAAGGCTCGCATAGACCGAACCCGAAGGTCCCTTCGGACCGAACCTTGCATAGGCCGAACCATACCTTCGCCTTCGCCTCCTACCCCCTTTCGCTCCATTTCGCCTTCAGCCCAGCAGCAGAAGGGACCGAACCACGGCCCAGTACCAAGAGGTCTCGCAGGAAGCCCTTTTTCACCCGGTTTTCGACTAGTTTTGCATTGTAGGCCCGTTTTTAATAGTTTGAACGCGGGATTTTGACCCAAACCTTTATTTTACCATTTAAGGCCCCATATTTATTAATTAATCACGTTTTTGGGGATAAACCCTATCCAAGAAGAGTGGGTGAAGTACAAGAGGTGGAGTGTTGACTTTCCTTTAGTTAATGACACAAGCAACCACCAAACCCACTCCATTACTAACCCACATACCTCCCCACCATACCATGTCACTTCCTTGTACTTTTTCCCTCTCTCACAAGTTATTCTCACGTTCTAGAGGCTGGGAAAAATCCACCTCTCTCCTCACTTCATTCATTTTCTCTCATTTCCACCCAAAGAGCAAACACTCTTCTCTCAACTTCTCTCTTTCAATTCCGATTTTTCCAAGACTTTTTCCAAGACTTTTCTTCTTCACTTGGTAAGTATATTCATTCTCCTTATAATTATTTCACTTCCTTCTACTCAAATCATAGATATTTTACACAAACATCATCACATTCATGTTAGATCTTCGAACCTTCAAGGCCTCTTCTTAGTCTTCTTGAGTGGAACACTACCTTTCTCCATCATCCATCTACTGAAATCATATAAGGTGAGCAAGGTGTATATCTTTATGTGAATATATGTTTTTGAAAATAGATGAAATTTTGCCTTTGTTTATAGTCATACATCAGAAAACAAATGGATTTTCTTTTTACCTACAAAAGTGTGGTGATTAATTAGTTGTTATATTGCATGTTGCTTCACTTTAGTAAAAGGTATATCTACATATCGGTAAACAAAAGGGTTTTTACCTCCACAAATACAGTAGTTAACCATAGTAAACAAAGTTATAACTATTACATTTAAACGTTTTGATAAACTATAAGAGGTATGGTTTATGTTCCCATTAACACAAAAAACACATTTCGGAAGGTTTAGTTTTCACAGGAAAAAGGTTTTACACTCACGCACACCATACATAAACTTGTTAACTTAAATTGTGAGATATTCTTCTCAGTACTCCTAGAGTACGGGTTAATATTCCTGGTAGTTATAACCAGAGTCTCTTGTAGGGAGAACATGATAGTTGTGTATAGATCTATATTGGGTTTAACACCCCACACCTTGCTGCTAGCTATAGTAGGACCTGCAGGTCTACGGGTGACAAGTGTCATATCAGTTTTCGACGCCTGAGAAACGTCGTGGCACGTTCATTCAGTCATAGTATGGTTATAGCGGCTCACATAGGGAGTTAACAACACATAGAGTTTACGGGGATTTTCATAAATCAAAAGGGGTTTTATGTCGATTTAATATCACTTTTTATATCGATAATTACATGTATTATTGTATACTTTCGGTCTTGGTATTTAAGACTACACACCATTCATTACGGGATTTTTCTCAAATTAGAAAGGGTTTTACGCCAATTTAAAGCGACTTTTATATCTTTAAGTATGACAAATACTTGTTCATTCTCAGTCCTGGTATTTACGACCACATAACTTTTATAAGGAAAATATTGGATTTTTCTTGGAAACATACAAGTCATTACAAAGATTGATTTGCAAACTTTTTACTATCAAAATCTTATGAACTCACCAACTTAACTGTTGACAGTTTTTCAAAACTACTTGTATTCTCAGGAATTCAATGAAGCAGGAATTCAACAGCGTTTTGAGGATGGGACGATAAATCGTCAAACAGCTCATTTTGTCATCATAATGTAATTGATTTGAATCATGTAAACATATCCTTTGGTGTAACTTTTTCAATTATATTTATGATTGGTTGTATTTACTTTGAGCACTATCATACTCGTTGTTTTGATATTATACATGAAGTCCGCCACCCCCGGATGTTTCCGCCATCCTTGGTTTGGGGGTGTGACAGATTGGTATGAGAGCATTGTTTATAGTGAACTAAGTATATCGAACCACATAAAATATACAAACTATAAATACATTGGGACTAAGGTCTCTGATTTAACATTTTCCAAATAACTATACTTTTAGAAATAAATAGTTTCTTGTTAAAAGTATACATGCATGCATACATACTAAGGTCAACATCATTCTAGAACAAAAAAAAAGTAATGATTGTTGAATATCATAGGTAAGCTCGGGGATGTATGGTCAGTCTTGGGAGTGGCATAGCCTGATCAACTATGCTGGTCCGAGGAGTGATTAGGACATGCCCAAGAATGGTTGTGATATGGCGAAAAGTCTAAAAACTTACCAACACTACCACAATGAGAACATTAGAACAGAACATGAGTTTAAAATGCGATGGGAGTATTTTCTATTACTATAAGTGCTTACATGAGAAATAAACATGTCTCTATCAAGTAGGTCAATAGTTGTTATGTGGATACGCTAAGGTTATATGAAATTTAGGCGTTATAGACTCAGAATCCGTGACCGTTGCTTTACTTCCTGTGCTGGTTGGATTGTGGATTTGGAGTTAGAGTCACCTATTCGAAGGACTATCCTGCCTTGATTTCATATAATTGGTATACACTACACAGGTATTGACATAACTGATACATATCATCTAATAATTATCTACATAGTTCGTCCAATAATTATCTTCTTACTCTTATTCTCGCTTGTGTAACATAGCAAGATCCTACTTACCAGACGACCCCTACTTTCCCAACCCGAACCCAAGAAATGGTGAATGGTTATGAGAAGAATCACAAGCGGAACCGGAGGTAATCAATCCTCCATGCATAGCAAGGATTCCAGCGAACCGTTTCGACTACATCAAACTTGTGCCCCGTTGGACAACCGTGATCGAGGGTTGAAGTCGACAACAATGACAGCAACCACCATGTGGAGACCAACGAGGGTGCTATGACCTCAACCACTGGGGACCGACTGACAGAGCCCTCTTGGTGAAGACCCGGCAGATCGCGAACATCGGGGATTAAAACAAGAAGACTACAACCTGAGTTCGGAAACTGCGTGCTACTACAGACTCTACCATCTCACGTACCAGAGACTTGGAAAAAGACTGCTATTTCAGAGACCAACTTTCTTATTTTTAGGACCTTAACGCCACTTGGGCAGAGGCAAGAGAGTAACAGGGTAGACACACGGCATTCGAAGAAAGGATGATTGCAGCCAAGCATCGATTGGCAGAACTGCAAGGTGCATCGAACTTGTCTCAGGAATTGCAAGGGACGGATCGTCGTGAGTGGAGTTCATACCGCTCACAAGACCTTTAAATTAAGTTCATGATTATGCGTTGGTACTACTATATTCTAGGTGAAAGCACGACACTGTGATTTAAGCGGTCATACAAATCAAGAGATTTAGTTGCTATCAAAACTCTTCCTTAAAATAATATGGTGTAGGCCTACATCTAGGTCAAAACTTTCTCTGAAACCAAAATTTCTAGAATCATATTAATAAAATGGGTTTATGGCAGATCCATCATACTGAAAGGTCTATTAAGTCATAATCATACCATTAAGCATACATCAAATGGTCGTAAGAAAGGCCTAGCTTGGATCAAATTTCAAGGTTTCACTTGGATGTAGAACTACTAAAATACATGAGTTTATCATTTATAGGCTCTCGTTATGAAATGTTGTCAGAACACCATAAAACAACCAAAATACGTTACAAAATGAACTAAGATAAACTTAGTTAGAAATCGCGACGTATAGCCATTCTAAAGACTCGTTACCGTCTCTCCCCTTAAACCTTATGATTGAGGGGATGCCTTCTTCGTAGACCTGTAGGGTGCGATCATACCAGCGCTAATGCACCGGATCACATCAAAACTCCTCAGTTAAGTGTGTGGACAAACATGATCCTAAGATGAGTAAAGCTTAACGCCCGTACGAAACCTACTTATACCCACTGCCATAAATCCGTCTATGGAACATTAGCGGATACACTAGGAATAGTACGGTAATGTTCAAGAATTTATATATGTGAATATAAATCGTAAGAATGCACTTGAGATAATTATTTCCACTCACGAAGTCGTTTTTCATCATGAAACAGAGCAATGACTTCACTAAGAGGCAACCAACCAACTAACAAGGCGCCAACCCTTCAGATAGACTCTGCTACTTTTCAAGCTGCAGTCACGGCAGCCGTGACAGCCGTCATGGCGCAACTCAATGCTAACAACGCCAGCAGAGATGGAAGCGGTACCGACAATACAGATTGTGGTAACAATCAGGAATACCAACGGGTGTCTACCAACGAAGGTGCCTTAGGCCACAAACGTACGAACAAGAAGCAAAAGTTTTGGGACGAAAAGAAGTGTAACCTACCTCAAAAATTCACTAGAAGAAAGCAATCCTTAGCTGCACCTGCCATTACAACAGTAGCCACGACACATGCCTCGACACTAGCCACAAGGTCTGTCACCCAAGTGCCGGCCAGACCATATAAGGAATCACTCCCAAAGTGTATCCAGTGTGGCTTCCGTCACAATGGGGTTTGCCGGGAGATGCACTGTAAAAACTGCAACAATAACGGGCATACCGTCCGTTTCTCTAAGGCCCCGACACAGTACATCGCTTCAACCCCCAATACCAATGTTAGTCTAGTGTGCTTCCAATGTGGCGAAACAGGACACTTCAAAAGAGACTATCCAACTGAGAGGAATGATGGGGGAGCCGGAGGAGTGTGACAAACTAACCGGCAAGGGTAAGAGGGAACCATATTAGGACTTTTGTAATGTTTCCAACGACAAAAACGTTTAAGTACCATATGTTTGTAATGAATTTGGTATGCTTGCCAAGATCACCATCTTTCTAAAAGTATTTAAAATACTCTGTCGTTCAAATCAAACCAAAGACACCCATATATGACATTAGGATCATTACCTGTAAGCTATGATGACTTTGTACATACATCAGGGTTAATTATAATCAAAATACTAAAGTCTTGAAACAAATAATTCCATCCTGACTCCTATTCCATGTCTAGTAGTAAGAATTGAGTGGGGCCACCCACTCGATGATTTCACCAACATCAAATAACATACGACGTTCATATACCGCTCGATCATAGAGAGACCTATCAGGGATCATGATATCAAGTATCATTACTAGCTATCGAAACACACCCACTACCAGTGCTAGACACTATGGTATGAATCATCTATAGTAATAATAATATCGAACAAAACGGAACACACTGAAAAGAAACCCAAGATACTCTATCACTCTAATGAGCACTTCATACAAATACAACTTAACACATGTTTTACCTAAAGAGATACAGTTGTCACCATTCAATTTCGATTGGTATAGTCCTCATCTTCCCGGTTTAACGACTACGAAAGGACCATTCACCTAACCCACCAAATATCGAAACCTTGTCCCCCATAAACACATTTAGCACGGACCTCCGGGTCATCTCTCGCTGTGAAACTCCAAAACACGCACCAGAGGAGTGTTATACTTCCCGAAACCTTATCACAAGTATTTCCAGGAGACCCTTCGGGAATGTCACACATACAACAGACAAGGTTCAAGCACAGAAGCTTGTGATGGATACGGTTAGTCTACCACTACTACGTGTATACGTGAGGATAATGTATAATTAAGATTCTACGGACATTGGATGTGTGCTTCCGCCCTATTTCCAGTTCCATGTCTGGTTGTGGACTTGGGGCAGAGTAACCCATCCAACTGTCTTGCCAACCTTAGGTACATACGAACTATATACACAAGTTAATGATAGATGGACCAGGTACGAGTCCTGTCATGAACTTCGAGCCAAGGTTGCCCAGGAGGAAGAGTGAACGTCCTACCATCCGAATAAGTCTAGTCGCATAAACCAAACCCTCATGCTTCCTACCGAGCTAAGCAATCGAGGAACACCACAATAGGCCCTATGCAGCGCTCTGAGGAAAAGTTATTACTTATGACTTAAGACAACTAAAGACGTACAAGGTCGGCTAGATAACACATGACCTCAAACTAGGAGCGGTAGTGTTCGCCCTAGAAGTCTAGAGGCACCATCTCTACGACACGAAGCATACAATCTTCACTGATCATAAGAACCTAGAGGGCATGAACGGTGGGGCATGTCATCCCATGGACTGGATCTGGACACCGAGGTTGATGGATTTAGAAAATAATGTCACGAACGAAGCACACGAAAACTCGCTACTCCCCTTCATCCAGGCTCGCACAAGATGTATACGGACCTCAAAAAGTACCATCATAGGCAAATAGGAAAGCAGACATCGTTACACATGTGGGCAAATATCGGACTTGTGCCAATGTCAAGAGAGAATAAAGGAAGCCTTCGCATCTCCTACAACAACCAGTGATACCTGAAAGTAAGTGGGAGCGGCTAACCATGGGCTTCATAACCAAGCTACCCAAGGCAATGGATGGTCTCGATACCATTTGGGTAACCGTCGACAGACTGGCCGAATCCGCACACTTCCTACTAATCAAAGAAATCGACAGGATGGAGGAATCGACTAGAACGTACATCAAAGATATTATGCGACCATAGGGTCTGTTAATATCTGTTATCTCTATCAGAGATAGTAGATTCTTTTCGCGACCCTGGCAACGCTTGCAGGGAACTAGGTTAGACTTGAGTATGGCCTACCAACAGCAAACCAACGGGCAGAACAAAAGGGACTTTTCAAACCTTGGGCGACATGTTAATAGCTTGGGTGATTAACTTCAGTAAAGCGTGGGAATGCCCACTTACCACTTGGCGAAATCGAAATGAACGAGAATCTCCACCTTGTAGCGGAGAGCCTAAAGGCATTCATAGAATACACTATCATTTCAAAACAATAACTCCTTTAAATCAACTTAGCTCAAGTTGCAATAAGAAATTCCAAGGTTGTCATTTAACATCAAACGGATTTGGTCCCTGCCATACCAATTTCTTGTACTACGAAAAGTTGCCCCCATGTTTTCTCCAAATTCATGAAGTCCCGGTAAAAGTGCTAATTTCAGGACGAAATTCCCTCTAACAGGGGGATGATGTGACAACTATCAATTTCTGGTCAAGTCAAAGTCAAATAAAGTCAACAAGTCAAACTGGTCAACTCAAATAACCCTTGTGTACGCTTATGTTAGGTAATTACTATACAACTCGCTATTCTAATGAGAAATCATAAATTGAAAAGTACGTACATCTAGATTTCCTTAACCAAAAACTATGGTAAGTAACGAACCAAACCGATAAAACAATGTTGCATACTCATCAAGAGTGTGTAAGATCCTTAAACATGGCTTAACGGGGTTTACGGACCTTGCGTTGCGACGCCGAACACTTACAAATGTCACACACGAAAACTCTCTCAATCGTTTTCACTCTATCTCTCTCTATTTAGAATCTCTCTGAAATCTCTCCACGTATGTCAAATCTCTCCCCAAATCTCTCTTTTTATGAGAAATCTCCAAAAGTATGTGAAATCTCTCCCAAATCTCTCTAAGTATGTGAAATCTCTCCCCAAATCTCTCATTGTATGAGAAATCTCTCCAAGAATGTGAAATCTCTCCCAAATCTCTCAAAGTATGTGAAATTTCTCCCAAATCTCTCTAAGTATGTGAAATCCCTCCTAAATCTCTCTTTGTATGAGAAATCTCTCCAAGAATGTGAAATCTCTCCCAAATCTCTCTCAAAAGTTCCTTAAACTTTTTATAGTCTTTCGGGCTATCCCGACCCTTAACCAGGTCAAAAACGACTCGAAACGAGGCAAAAACGAGTAAAATAGACTTAAGGACCCGAAACCCCTCTTAAGGAGCCGAACCCTCTTAGGAACCGAACTTGTCAGAATCGAAGGTGTCAGAAGCAAACTTGTCAGAAGCGAACTTGTCAGAGTCGATCCCTATCTCGGACCGAAGGCTCGCATAGACCGAACCCGAAGGTCCCTTCGGACCGAACCTCGCATAGGCCGAACCCTTCCTTCTCCTTCGCCTCCTAACCCCTTCGCTCCATTTCGCCTTCAGCCCAGCAGCAGAAGGGACCGAACCACGGCCCAGTACCGAGAGGTCTCGCAGGAAGCCCTTTTTCACCCGGTTTTCGACTAGTTTTGCGTTTTAGGCCCGTTTTTAATTGCTTTAACGCGGGATTTTGACCCAAATTTTTATTTTAACATTTAAGGCCCTATATTTATTAATTAATCACGTTTTTGGGGATAAACCCTATCCAAGAAGAGTGGGTGAAGTACAAGAGGTGGAGTGTTGACTTTCCTTTAGTTAATGACACAAGCAACCACCAAACCCACTCCATTACTAACCCACATACCTCCCCACCATACCATGTCACTTCCTTGTACTTTTTCCCTCTCTCACAAGTTATTCTCACGTTCTAGAGGCTGGGAAAAATCCACCTCTCTCCTCACTTCATTCATTTTCTCTCATTTCCACCCAAAGAGCAAACACTTTTCTCTCAACTTCTCTCTTTCAATTCCGATTTTTCCAAGGCTTTTTCCAAGACTTTTCTTCTTCACTTGTTAATTATATTCATCCTCCATATAATTATTTCACTTCCTTCTACTCAAATCATAGATATTTTACACAAACATCATCATATTCATGTTAGATCTTCGAACCTTCAAGGCTTCTTCTTAGTGTTCTTGAGTGGAACACTACCTTTCTCCATCATCCATCTACTGAAATCATATAAGGTGAGTTCATACCCATACATTTTCATGTTTTCTTTAGTTTTAGGGGGGGGGGGGGGAATACAAGTTAAAACACCAAGAACACAACTAAACTTTCTCAACAGCTTTCATCAAGAAAGTTTAACTCCATTCACGGACTGTTTTGGGAAACTTAAACATTTTAGTTTTCAAACAGTTCATTTTTTCATCATAATGTAATTGAGGATGGGACGATAAATCGTCAAACAGTTCATTTTGTCATCATAATGTAATTGATTAGAATCATCTAAACATATTCTTTGGTGTAACTTTTTCAATTATATTTATGATTGGTTGTATTTACTTTGAGCACTATCATACTCGTTGTTGTGATACTATACATGAAGTCTGCCACCCCCGGACGTTTCCGCCATCCTTGGTTTGGCGGTGTGACAATTACTGACCAACCACTCAATAAAATAGGTCGTCCTGCATCCCGAAAAGTTGGGACGGCTGGCGAAATGGGTAATAGAATTGGGGGAACACGACATGGAATACCAGCTGCAAACATGTATCAAGGCCCTAGCCTTAGCAGATTTCCTGGTAGAAATACCAGACATGTTTATGGGAATACCAAAGGCCTTACCTGCAGAGTCGTTGGAGCCCGAAGAAAGCAAAGACGTTTGGGAACTAAACACTGATAGTGCTGCAAGTAAGGAGGGTTCAGGCGTAGGCCTGATTCTAAAAAACCCTATGGGGACGAAATAACTTACACCCTAAGATTCGATTTTCAGTTTTAAAATAATGAGGCCGAATACGTCCCTACGGGCCTTCGATTGGCACAGGAAGTCGGGGCAAAACACCTCCGAGCGTTTAGCGATTCGCTACAAATAACAAACCAGGTAAATGGTACTCACGAAGCCAAAGATCGGACAATCCAAAGATACCTGGAAAAGACGAGACAGCTAGCACATTCGTTTGATAGCTTCGAAATCAAAATAATACAAAGGGGGGAGAATACAAGAGCCGACTCTCTTAGTAAATTGGTCTTAATGTCCTTCGACCATTTAACCAAGAAGGTGCTGGTAGAAGTACTCGGATAAAGGAGCATCGACAATAAGAAAGTTGATGTCGCGAAAGAACTACCAGACTGGACTAAACCATACCTAGAGTACTTGCATCATGGGATCTCCCAAATGTCCCAGAAGAGGCCAGGCAGATAAAAATCAATGCCCCCCAGTTCGTGGTGAAAGGTTCACAACTGTACAAAAGGGGGTATCTAGCACCATGGCTCAGATGCATGTCGTGCATCAAAGGCCAAGCTCTCTTAGAAGAAAGCAACTCAGGTGAGACAGGAGTGCACGAGGGGGCGCTAGCACACATAAGGAAAATACTACACCTAGGGGTATACTGGTCTAATGTGTACAAGGATGCAACGAAAGTCACGAAGAAATGCCCAGAGTGTAGGCATTTGCCACATTCCAAGACCTACCAGCGACAACCATGACCAACATCTGCAGTCCATGGCCTTTACATCAATGGGGCATCGATATCATGGAACCATGTCCAAAGGCCCCAGGGAGATTAAAGTTCCAATTAATCACAGTCGACTACTTTACAAAGTGGATTGAAGCAAATCCTTTGGACACAATCACGGACAAACGGATGTTCAGATTCATCTGGAAGAAAATCTTGAATCGATTTGGAAGTCCTAATGTCCTGATAAGTGACAACGGAACCCAGTTTGAGGGTAGCCCCTTCAAAGAATGGTGCGAGGAGAAGCGAATCCACTGTCGCTTTACCTCAGTCACGCACCCTCAGGCGAACAGAAAAACCAGAGTATCAAATAAGACCATCGTGAAATGGACTTAAAAAATGCCTAATGTAAACATAGGGGGCCTGGACTGTGGAGCTACCAACGGTATTGTGGTCATACCACACCACCAAGAGGTCAGAAACTGGAGAAACACCCTTCAGTCTAACATACGGCACAGAAGTGGTGCTCTCACTCGAGATTCTGAGTGAATCCCTACCGGTCACGAACTTTGACACAAACTCGAATGAGGAAGAGCGACATCAAGACCTGGATATAAAAGACGAGAAGCGTCAGGCAGCATACTTGCAATATGCAACCTACAAAGCCCACACGGAAAACTTCTACAAAAAAATGGGTGCGAGTAAAAAAAATTCAAAGTCGGAGAAAGGGTGCTGAGAAAGAATGAGGCCAGCCACTCCGAGGCATAGGGCAAGCAAAGCACGACCTAGGAAGGCCCGTACAAAGTAGTGAAGATGCACCGAGATGGAGCATACACACTGGAAGCCAATACGGGAGACTAATACCCCAAACATGGAATGCACGCAACCTACGACACTTTTACTTCTAAATAAATTGGTGAATAACATAGAAAAATCAAAAAAGGGAGGACAGTGTTGCTCGAACTTTCAGACTCAGGGTTGCGCCCAAGTCAAAGTGACAACACGTAAACCTTTGAGATTTTCTCCAAGAACTTTCCAAATAGTAAAGTATTGCAAGAAAATAGGACCAATTCTACTCGGCAACATATACACAAGCGCATGTAGATGGAATTATAAAAAACAAAACACATAGAAGGGTTGTGTGAATTCACCAAACAAAACCGCGGGCTGATCACCCACGCCGATTGGGCAAACCTAATCGCCAGCACCCAACCACAAATCTCGAAAAGAGATGAACCCTCAGGGGACACGTCGGTTTGGCCAAACAACAGGGCTTCTAAGCTCTCGGACCAGACATATACAAATGGTATGAAGGATCATAACCTTCCCCTCAAAATAAAAATCTAACAGACGCAGGTCCAAGGAGGTTGGAGGTGACGACCTTGACTCACCTTAAGCGACCACAAAAGGAAGGCAGTAGGTCACCCGACTCAGGGATGAGGTCTACACCTACAAAGTACATCCTGGGGAGACGCTCCCCTGAAACAAAGGCAAACATGATGATATTTCAAAAACATACAATAAAATCAACATTGAAAGAATCTTGTGGTGTCTAACAAACTTCAAATAACAACGTCAAGCGTACAAAAAAACTTCACACACTGTTAACACGCTGTCGCGCATGTATTAATCAAATAAATTTATCATTGCTGGTTAAACTAAAAATATAACACAGGGAAGCACGGTTGAATCCTCATGGACACAGCCTAATGGTCAATGCCTTTTTGCATCAGGCACATCTAGTCAATACATAAATATAAAAGAAGGGGGTTTTAAATTAAACTAAAAACTAAAATTGTAGTGATATTAAACTAAATGAAAATCAATAATAAAAACGGCTTCAGTTCTGCTGCGACTTTCCTAATCATGTGACTGATCCATATCTGATTATTTGACATGCGTTCTATTTAAGCTGGTACTGAGAAAAAACAAAAAAACTCTAGTAATTTCTCTTTTACCTAAATTATTTAATCAAAACAAGCTCTTCAATTAAACCTAACGTTTTACTATTCAATCCAACAAGCTCTTAATTAAGATCGAAAAAGTTGCATTATAATCTATGTAAAATTCTCAGCAATACCCAATACTTCTCACAAGCTCGGAAGCGTAAAGATATGATGTTTCAGTTTATACCAGAGTTAAATCCCAAAACGGAACCAATATGATACTTGTTACTTTTACCAATTTATTAGAACAATTACGGATTCTATTAATTGATTAACTAGAATGATAAAACCCTAGCTAGGTGATCAGACTAATAAGAATTCATATCAAACATTCATTAAGACCAAAACTGAAGAATCTAGATAGAAACACAAATCCAAAACCAAATCTAATGATCAATCACATGAAAAGTACTTGTCTTTGAAGAATTGAAAACTAGGGTTTTAGCCAGACATGGCTAAAATCTGATAAAAGCAAATGAAAAGAGACATCAATCAACTAATCTTACTAATCTACTTGAAAGAGATGATCCACAGTCTTCAGATCTTCAGAAATCGTTGAAATCGGAGAAGAAACACCTCCAAAATCGTCTTTTCATCGTCTGGTACCTCTAGAATCGCCAACTTAGGTTACAGGGATGCTATCAGGGTCTATTTATATGTCCAACAGCAAAAACGGTGCACCTGCGATCGCATGTGCACAACCTACGATCGCAGGTTTTGAAGAAAATGTGCCGTATGCCTTTTTAATGAAGTAAGATGCTATTTTGACACTTTTTGGCCGACCTGCGATCGCAGGTATTGAGTTTTCCCTCCCGGGTGAATTTTAGGCACAAAAGAACCTCGAAGACAAGTTGCAACCCAACCTACGATCAAAAAAAGGCCCAATGAGATTGCATGAAGGCAACCTACGATCGTATGTTGTCCCTAATTCGTTCCAAATTTTGTCTACTTTTCAGATCATTTTGAATCCCGTCAATTGGAGTTACAATTCTCGAGATATAGTCAAAATACTGACAAGGGGTCAAAGCTGCCAGCAACATCCTTTAACTTTAGATTGCAATTTCTATCTTCGTGTGATCAATTAAATTGAATGTTTCTTGACCAAAGCATCTTCCAATCATTGTTTAACATAATCCATAAGTCCCAAGCTCCATTTTAAACTCCAAACGCGCATCCAATTGCTCCCAAAGCACTGCTTCGCTCGAACTATATGAAATTGACATAAAAACATGAGCAGTGCGGGAATTCTCACGAAATACATGAGCTGAACATTGTTTATCTAAATGACATGAAAATGTACAAAATATGATGCTAAAATGATAATAAAAACTACCCAATAAGATGCATAAAATGGCATCTAACAAATCTCCCCAAGCTTAAATTTTACTTGCCCTCAAGTAAGAAAATGATAAAACATTATAAACAAATAGAAAGATGTAGATGACATAAAAGGGATTTAGAATAAAATAAAGAAAAAACTTAAACTAAAGTACCTTACTCTTTTTATTGTTCACATGATCAGATTTCATAATGAGGAAGCTCCAATGAAATCACTACCTAGATAACAGTCTCAATATCTTATATTAATGATTCATATTTCATATTTAATAAGTCAAACCAAGCTTGAGAAAATAATTTTTACACCGAATTAAATTTGTGAAAACGGTGTATTTTTAAAAATCATTTCACGAAAATTCGTTTATAAAAACTTAGCTTGACTAACACCTCCTACTTTTCCGAACTCGTCTAGTAAACGCGGTAAGCTCCATTACGGACAGAAAATCCAAGCTTACCCCTATGAGTCCACTATCGAGGGATCAATCTCATTATACCACACATCTTATTTGTCTTGATCAACTCTTCATATTTAACTTGCTTGCTTCTTGATTTCGACTTGAACTTGACTTGGATATGACTTTGACTTGCAGATTTCTTCAAGTTGCTTGATGTACCATTGCTAACATATATATATATATATATATATATATATATATATATATATATATATATATATATATGACTCGGCGCAAATTTTACTTTGAGGTCCACCATATCTTCAATACTTCAAAAATGATAACTATTATAGGTATAATGAGAGTTCCCTCCTAACCTCAAAAAGCGTAGAAACTAAAGGGTTCGGTACTTCACGGAATGATAAGGGTTATCCAATCTAGGTTCTTTTTAAGGCATTTAAGGAAATTATTTTCAAAACACTTTTCGTTTTCCATCCCACACTTCCATTCTAAAAATTATCTAACTCTTATGTTGGTTCATATTGAAAACATTTAAAGCACTTGAAAAGATAATTCTTAAAATTGATTGTAATGAAACCGTTATTTTAGGTAACTATCACACATCACCTTAAAAGAGCTATCGAATGTAAAAAGATATCTTCATCTCATGTAATTTTTTAAAGATTTTTAAAGATTTTTTTTAATGCAGAAAATAAAAATAAAAATAACTAGAAATAAAATCTTTTTGGGTTTTTTATGAATACAGAATATATATATATATATATATATATATATATATATATATATATATATATATATATATGGAAAATATTTTTGGATTTTTTAAATTTTTTATATGCAAATGCAATGCAAAAAATAAGATGCAAAAATAAAAATAAAATTTGAAAAACTAAAAAAAATTTAAAATTCTTAATGAAAAATGCAAAATTTTTACACTAACCCCCTCCGCAATCTTAAAATATTGCATTGTCCTCAATGCTCAGAGAGGAATGAACAGCTCAATAAAGAATATAAAAGCAAAAATATGCAGCTAGGAATGAATGTACCTGATAGATTGCAGAAATTCTAAATTTGACGATCAATGTTGACGAAAAATTTGAATTTTAGCAACTCTGTCGATCCTCTGATTTCCCCAAGCTTGCTTAGAGCTGCGATCATCTCTTTATTGAAAACATAAAAAACTAAAAACTACTCATCCGGTTGCCTCCCGGAAAGCCGCCCATTTTTAAGGTCGTTGGCTCGACTGTAACACCCGCGGTTCCAGGCTAGGCATTATCGTTGATGGAATAGTCTAGGTTAATCTTGTAACTCTTTTTGAAGTATTAATGATGAAATATTTGAGTATTATGTGAATTACGTGTTTGTTTTCTTAATTATTATAATTTAATGAATTAAGAATAAAATAAGCATCAAAAGTAAAGTGTGAGATAAACCCGATATCTTCGCTTGAAGATGTAGTGGTTGAAACAAGGATTCCTGAGATATAAAGAATGTCAAAATCCGAGTTATAACGAAGAAGTTATGACCTGTCGAAGTTTCGCGACTGGACCGGAACGACGTTGAATGAAGTAAAATGTGAATTTGAGATAGAGCGATATTTAGCCTTAGTGATCTAAACAAATGTTGTAGAGTTCATTAAACCGAGAGCGTGCATAAAAAAATCATCCAAATCTGACTTCGTATGAGGAAGTTATGATTTTCCGAAGTTCAGCTTAGCAATATGCAGCCCGAAACTCGAGTGTGATCGTGTGATTTCTAGCAGAAGCAATCTAAACGATAATCGAATATCTCGTCATTAGTAGTGCACCGATAAAAAGGCAGATGAAAATGGACGTCAGATGAAGAAGTTATGAATTTATAACGGAGTTTTTCTGTCCCGGCCTACTAAAAATAAATAATAAAAATAAATTTGATATTAGCCGACGGATTCTAAACGAAAGTTATAGAGCGTAATCTCACCTACGCGTGGATATAAAGAACGTCGAAAATGGATTCCGTATGAGGAATATATGAATTTTTGAAGTTTATTAAATAACTAAAATATTAAATATAAATATAAATGTCTGATATAAAGAACGTCGAAAACGGAGTTCGTATGAGGAAGCTGTAGAGCGTAGTTTGCCGCGAGAAGCCCGGTTTTTGAGAAGATCTCCCGTTTTCACCGAAGAATACTACTTCCACAAGCCGTAGTGCATTCCGATTACCTTCTGATCAATTGAGTGTGTAGTTACTTTCTTCTAATACATAACTACGAAGTATTTACTATGAAATATGTGTTATGTGTTTATATATTGGTGTTGATTTGAAGGGGGTACATAATATCTTTCAAATGCATGATTTTATACAAGTATCGATTTAATGTATTAAGTATATGTGTTATGTGAGTGTATCGATGTTACCTTCTAATCTCATAAGATATGATTCATTCTCTATGAAATACGTGTTATGTTTATCTGTCTCATCCTTTATCTGCAATGTGTTTTGAATGAACATACTATACAGGTTTTAAACTATGTATAAAAATGTATATTTTATCTACTAAAATGTTGGGTAGAACATGGGTAGATAGTTTTCTTGTGATAAAAAGATGAGAGGCCTCCATGTTTTTGATTTAGTCGTCTAGTGGAGTTAGATGACGACCATAGACTTTTCTAGACAGTCTTGTGGAACGCCAGCAGGTTCACCACCTATAGGTGATAATGAACTTGGGTGTTCATTCGTTGTACTCCATCCCCCTCATGGTTGCCTTATTTGACATATATTGCTGGGAAACCCCCGAATGCATGTGTTGTCGCCCCGATAAAATATTCTTAGACTAGGTCCCTTATGTTAGTTGTTTTAGGGACGTAAACTGAGAATAACTGGATTGGGTAATTGGGTTATTGTTGGTTGGTGGAATTAAATATAATTATTTATTCTGGGTTGCAAACCTTATATGCTCACCAGGCTCCCAAGCCTGACCCACTCAGTTTTCATTGTATTACACATAGTAGCGCCAGAGCATAAGTTGGATGACTTGTCAAGTTATTTTTGGATTATGGACCTGTTGTTTTACATAACTATTGTAAGGTCTGTAATGTAATGTTTATGCTTTTGGTCTGTTTATCGGAACATGACATCTCGAGTTTTGTTATACAATGAAAATACATTTCTTTAAGGAATGCTTTGGTAAATCTTATTTTTATCATATTTCGTTTTGGTAACGAATTCCGTAACTCTTTTAATCAAAGGATTACTTTGAAATTGTTTTAAAAGCATAAATTTAAGTGGTCTTTTCTGGCTGTAATTTTAGGGATGTCTCAGTTGGTATCAGAGCATTAGTTTAAGCAAACTAGGATTTTGTAGGATTTCTAGACTTAAACTTAGAATGCTAAGTGAAGATTTTGAGATAGTGTCTGTTATATTATAGACACGAGCACTAGTATATATTAGGAAGGTTGCCTAATATGATTTTATGTGCTAAATGGTATATGTTGCCATAAATGATATTATTTGCTCTGATCTATGGTCTGTTGCTGACCGGATCGAGAAATCTTAGGTGTTTAGGATTCTAAGCGTAGGATTACGGTATTAGAACTAGCATGTAATCGTTTCAGAGTGATAAGGATGAATTATATATCTATCATGATTGAGGATCTATATTCACCTTATTCGGTGTGTAGATCAGAAATGGTAAGAACCAGAAGTGGAGTTGGAAACGTAAACGAAGACAGGAATCAACCACCTGTGGTTGAGCGAGTACCTGTTGTAGCAGCAGCACCTGAGCCAATAACAATGGCTGGTGTTCAATTGATGATTTAGACAATGTTGGATCGTCAGATGGAGGAGACTAGGCGGTTGCTTCAGCAGAATCACGAAGAACCTTCTATGCCTTTTGAACAACCCAAGTTAAATAAAGGGCACTCTGAAGGAGGAAACTATAGTGGTGTGACAACCCGAAAAACTTCTCGCATGCACTCTTCAATTCTTTCTAATATTAGACTTATTTTACTATATAGTAGTACCCTTTAGAGTCTAATGAAGCATTCTAAATATGATATAATTAAGGTAGGAGTGTTAAAAAGGGTTAAATCGAAGTGTAGGAATCAAAACCGGGCCAAATACTCCAACACATGGAGTGTGCGGCTACACACTTGAGTGTGCGGCCATACACTCTTGTTTGCAGCCTCACACCTTCCCAACCGCACACTCTACATATATATGTCACCCTTAGATCATTCTTGAACATTTCCTTCACTTCTTCAAGCATAGAACACGAAAAACCCTCTCAAGTATCATCCATTCTCCTTGAAGATCTTCATAAAAGGTACCAAGAACACCAAGAACACCAAGTTCTTCATCTGGCAGCACACATAGCAACACACACCACATGGCAGCACACATGGCCACACACAGGGCCGCACACATGTGCTGGCAGCACACTAGGCCGCACACCTGGCCGAACACACACATATAGTGTGTATTTTGGCCATACACCCTCTTGTATAGCCTTGTAAACCCTCATACAATCATATATGATTATAACACTTCATTATAAGTGTTTACTAGTCCCTAAGGTGGTCCCAAAATCATCAATTAGTTGTTCATAACACTAATTAAATCCATATATGTGCCAATATATGCTAAATAGGATTTGCGCGTGTACTCAAGTCACCACTTGACACTTAGCACCAAATCCAACATTGTCATCAAAACCACTCACTACAGGTGAGTTCATACCCCTTTAATTAACCTTTGAAATGATTTTAAATGTTTTAAATAATTTATAGGGGGATACAAGTTAAATACTTATAGTTATTGCATCAATCACATGTGATTAATAACGAGGAAACCAATGATTTTATCACTGTTCAAACTGTTTATCAAACTGTTTTACTTCAAAATGTTTTACAAACTCTTTTACTTATCAAATGCTATTATTAAACTTTGTTTTACTTCTTATAAATTGCATGCCCATATATGTATAGATATATAAGCAATGTTTAAAGGGCTTAGGAAGGCCATCCGCCCTATTTCCTTTTTCTCGATTTGGATGTGGTCTGGTGGGATTTCGGGTAACCATCCGAAGGTCGTTTCAATATTTATTATATATCAAATATACATATATAGACATAAAAGTACTTCCATAATCATACGTACTAGACACATCATTAGTAAGTTACCATCGGGGTAACGCAGGATCATACTGCTACAACTTCTAGATCAATGAGTCAGTTCATTCATGAGTCTATACATTACATTACTACTAGAACATATACAACTATACTAGAAAGAGAACATATACAACTATACTAGAAAGAGAAGCTATACAACTATACTAGGAAGAGAACATATACAACTATACTAGGATGAGAACATATACAACTATACTAGAACGAGAAACATTACATTACATATACAAGAATACGTTAACAATTGTGATCCACTGGATCGGAGCATGCCTTAAATGTCATGTCCCGAGTTGTAGCCAGAATTCTCTTGGAGGGAGAGCGTGAGTTTGCGTATAGATCTATATTGGATTGACTATCCTACACCTTGCTGCTAGCTACAGCCGGACCTGCAGGTCTGCGGGTGCCAAACGTCATTTCGTTATTACGACCATTCGTATGTCGTTTTTACCAGTCGATAGTATGGTGCAATTTATCACATTATACCTTAATATAAATCTGGTTTAAGGTAGTTAGTACAGCAATAGTTCCTATAATATAAAACTACAGTACTACAATGATTTACCCATTACATATTTTTAGTGATAACCTCACTTAAACATTAATGTACAAACTATATTTGTTAAATGATAGTTACACTTGCGAAATTACGTACTTTTACAACAAACGAGCATACAAAACAGTTTAGCCTTGGTAGAAGGCTACTTTAATAGAAAATATAGGTTTTTCTGAGAGATTCAAACTTTTACAAACACTTACATACATTTTACAAACTTATACTTGAGACACGTTTAAACGTTTTGATAACAAACATCGACACTAAAATACTTATGAACTCACCAGCTTAATGCTGATAAACTCTTTCAAAATAACTTGTATTCTCAGGTCATCAGTAGACAGATATCGATGCCAGCTTTTGAGAAGATGGAGCGCATTCAAGACTCATCATATTATTTTGATTTACATTATATTTTTGGTGTCTAAAATTGTACAAAACACGCTTGTATTAAAATTATATATTTAATGCAATGGATGATGTTGTTTGCTTATTTACATTTACTGTGTTGTGATACTGTACATGACGTCCTCCGCCCCAGAACGTTTCCGCCGTTCTTGGTTTTGGGGTGTGACAGATTGGTATCAGAGCATTGTTTATAGTGAATCAAGTATATCAACCCATAAAAGATATACTAAACTATAAACCCATTAGGGATTAACGCACTCTGACCAAGAGTCTATACTTTAAATATTAAAATATTTAATTAAGTATACTAGTCTGCATTCATACTAAAATCAGTGTCACAATGACAAGAACAAAAGTATTACGATTGTTAAATATCACAAGTGAGCTCGAGGATGTATGGTCAGTCCTAGGAATGTCATAGCCTGATCAACTATGCTGGTCCGAGGAGTGATTAGAATATGCCCTAGAATGGTTGTGATGTGTTAACAAGTCTAAAAACTTACCAACAATACCACAAGAAGATCAGTAGAACTTAAACTTCAAATACTATAGGTTTATTTTTTACTACTAGCTACATATATACGATATTCTTATATCCCTTTTCTCGCGTAGATATCATGGCTGGATTCCATCACGGCGACCCGTACTTTCCAAATGAAGGCAATGTCGGGTGGATCGAAGAAGAGCCCGAAGATGAGCATCCAATCCCTTTGGATGATCACCTCGCAGAAGGCTTTTCTGACGGATCCGACTCCGAGCTTGAAGTCAACAATCTACCTCCCATAGGTCAAGCCCCAAACAACGATCCCCGACCAGCATTTCCAGGTCCCTCCTATGTGGGTAAACAAATTAAATCGTTGGAGCGACGAATAGGGTCAACCTTTACCTTACTTAGGGGACTGAACCTTTTACAACGTTAACGAAGGTGGTTCTGCGGATAGAGCTCTGCCTGTCATGGTGCGTATAATTGCTCGAAATGTCGAACAAGGTCGAGCAGCCATCGACCGAGTCATGGAAATTGATGCCAACTCAGGCGTTAATAACGTCCGCATTCGACATCTAGAAGAAGCGCTCGAAGGGACGAGGAGAACCAATGACGCACTGCGACAGCAATTAACCACCAAAATCGCAGAACTTCGAGTTCGCCAAAGAGCTCACGAACGACACCTTCAAGAAGTGGTTCGTCAACTGGCAGATATGAGGATTCGCCCTAGGAGTTCCCGTTGTCGTTAGAAGATGTCTAGTACATCTCTGTCTTTTGATTAAGGAATAGCCTTTAACATTTGTGCTCTAAGTAGCACTTGTCTGTAAAATATTCCTAACTTTCAGTACTCTAATTAGGAATATAAGAACTGACAAACTTTTCTGTAAGGTATCATGTAAGACCTACTGTTAGGTCGATTTTCCCTGAACTTATTACATCGGTAATACCAGTATTAATGACATCCATCTAATCTGTGGGAAAAATCTGTACATTTGTGTTTTCCTACTAATATTCCTTGATGTGATCTCAAACACTCATTCAACTGTTGGGCTACGGTTAGTTAGTCCATGTGTCACTCTCAACTTACTTACAATTGATTCGTACCATTATATCTGTTTTTATAAACTTATAGCTAAAAGATGCCTCCTTACAAGTCTCCCCGGAATAACCCTACACCTCCACCGCCTCCACCGCCTCCGGTCATCGATACTGCAGCCCTGAATGCTGTCGTAGCTACAGCAGTGGCAACTGCCATGGCTCAGTATCACTCATCTGATGCCAGCAGAGGTGGAACCCTTGTCGAATCAATCCCGGTTGAAACCCCTGTGCACTCGAGAGAGTGCTCCTACAAGGATTTCACCAATTGCAAGCCGAAGCCTTTCTATGGCACCGGCGGAGTCATTGCTCTCTCGCAATGGTTCGAGAAGACTGAATCAGTCTTTGAAATCTGTTCATGCGCTACTGCGAGCAAAGTCAAATATGCCGCATGCACCTTTGAGGGAAAGGCCCTGACGTGGTGGAACAGCCACGTTAAAGCTCTAACCCTCGTCATAGCCAATGACATGGGCTGGGAAACGATGAAAGACCTCATGATGGAGGAATATTGCCCGAGGGGTGAAGTCCAGAAATTGGAACAGGAACTTTGGAACCTGACTATGAAGGGCACCAACGTAATCGCTTATACTGTCCGATTCAGCGAACTGGT
This sequence comes from Lactuca serriola, assembly GCF_051521515.1. Lineage (NCBI taxonomy): Eukaryota > Viridiplantae > Streptophyta > Magnoliopsida > Asterales > Asteraceae > Lactuca > Lactuca serriola. The sequence continues at coordinate 100,633,691 of NC_136412.1, read as the reverse complement.
GGCTCTCTGCCCCAATATGGTTCCCACTGAAGGGAAAAAGATCGAGAAGTACAAATGGGGGCTAGTGCCTCCGTATCAGGGGAATGTCCTAGCATCAAACCCCGCTACCTTCGACAGTGCCAAGCAACTAGCGCAGCGACTCATTGACCATGGAGTCAAAACCCCTGCAACAACAACCACCCTAGCCATCCCGGAACCCTCCAAACCCGCTGACACCAAGCGGAAGTTTTGGGCCGAAAAGAAGAAGTAGCAAGCTGCCAAAAAGCAGCAAATTGTGGCAGTGCATACCGCAGTAACCCCTACTGCTGCTACTGCTTCGGGGAAACAGTATGCTGGAAGTTTGCCTAAGTGCAACAAATGCAACTTCCACCACAACGGCCCCTGCCGTGAAATGTAGTGCTCTAACTGCAACAGGAAAGGACACACCGTCCGTTTCTGTAAGTTCCCGGCACAACCAATCACCCATGTCCCCGGCGCAGGCGCGAGCCCAACCTGCTATGGATGTGGCGAAGCAGGCCACTTTAAGAGGGACTGCCCCAAAGCGAAGAATGTTGGAGGAGTAGGGAGGGTACTAGCTATAGGCCACGAGGAAGCAGTTGCGGACCCGATAGTGGTGACTGGTACGTTCCTCCTCGATAACTCCTATGCATGCATTATGTTCGATAGTGGAGCGGAGCGAAGCTTCGTAAACCATAAATTTGCTCGCATGCTTAAACAACAACCGCACACACTTAAGGAACAATTTACAATAGAAATGGCTACTGGGAAAACTGAAAGTACGAATAGCATATACTTAGGTTGTACCCTAACTCTAGATAACCATTCTTTCCCAATCGACCTCATGCCGGTCTCAATAAAAAGCTTCGACGTTATCATTGGCATGGATTGGTTAAGCCTCCATCGCGCCGACATCATGTGCTACGAGAAAGCAGTCAGTCTAAACCTCCCGTCTAACGAAACTCTCATCATCTATGGTGACAAACCCGGTACGAATCTTCGTATTATATCAAGTATTCAAGCCCAGAAATATCTACGCAAGGAATACCACGCATTTCTTGCTCACATCGTCGACACGAGCCTCAAAACGAAAGAACTAAAGAACATCCCAGTAGTGAGCGACTTCCCCGACATTTTCCCAGAAGAAATACCCGGGTTACCTCCGCAATGACAGGTCGAGTTCCGAATCGACTTAGTCCCGGGAGCTACCCCAGTAGCCAAGTCGCCCTACCAATTAGCACTAGCTTAACGAACTGCAGGAATTATCTGGTCAACTTAACGAACTGCTCAGCAAGGGCTTTATAAGACCAAGCTTCTCACCTTGGGGAGCACCGGTCTTGTTCGTTAAGAAGAAAGACGGATCATTCTGTATGTGTATCGACTACAGGGAACTCAACAAACTGATGGTCAAAAATCGTTACCCTATTCCCCGCATAGACGATCTATTTGACCAACAACAAGGGGCGAACTACTTTTCCAAAATTGATCTGAGATCCGGATATCACCAGTTACGAGTACTAGAGGAGGATGTGTCGAAGACAACCTTCTGAACTCGTTACGGACATTACGAGTTCGTGGTGATGCCATTCGGATTGACCAATGCGCCCACAGTCTTCATGGATCTGATGAATAGAGTATGCCAATCTTACTTGGATCAGTTCGTCATCGTTTTCATTGACGACATCCTAATCTACTCCCGAAGTAAGGAAGAACATGGCGATCACCTACGACAAGTTCTAGGGACATTACGAAAAGAGAAACTTTATGCGAAGTTCTCGAAATGTGAATTTTGGATCCGAAGAGTCGAATTTGTAACGTCCCAAAATTCGAGACTAAAAATTTCTTTTAATTAAAACATTACGTTAGGAAAATTCATCATTTCAAAACATAAACAAAGTATTAGTTTCCAAAATACATATTCTTTATCAGAGTAAACATTCCTAGGCTGTCTAAGCTATGGTGTGTGCCATGCGATCATCCCGAGCTCCATCATTCGCTACCGGAGGTACCTGAAACCAAAACTGAAAACCATAAGCACGAAGCTTAGTGAGTTCCCCACCCTACCACATACCATGCATAGCCACATACAGCAGACACTGGGCCGCGCCTGCTATCCTGGGCCTCGCCCCCTACCTCGGGCCTCGCCCGTTACAACGGCCCCGCCGCTCCAGGCCCCGCCTGGCTTCGAGCCCCGCTCGGATACAGATCTGTTTTACATAGGCCTCGCCTGTCACAGGGCCTTGCCCACTAACATATAATAGCACATAAACATATCACATCACATTGCATAAGCTAATCACATACTAACGGATCTTGTCCTAAGGCCTCGCCTATCTCTGGGCCCAGCCCCTGTCCTGCTACTGATGAATCATGGAACCCCGTCCATGCTCCTACTGGTAGTGAGATACGGGCCCAACCCACACTCACTCCCTTCCTGACTTGGGCTCCGCCCCTGCTCTGCTGCTACTGAGATGTGGAACACCATCCACACTCTGCTATTGGTGAGATACGGGACCTCGCCCGCACTCACCTCCCTACCAGGCACATACAAGTATCACACAGACAACAAGTATAAACTATCACATAACCATTCCTTGGGATCCCGCCCACTAACATTGGACCTCGTCCGAATATCATACTAGCATATTGTGCCTAGGGCTAACCCCCAGGTCTTCTACTCATAACTACATGGGCCGAAATTGTGGCCGTAGAACCATTCATACAAAGGGAAACTCACCTGATAATGTTGAACTGCTACTGCAAATCCCTTTGACCGCTACCTGACCACTGACTCCGAACTGCTGCTCCACTAGCTCCCCGAGCTACCAATATCAACATAACACTTAGTCTAACTGACTTCAAAGGTCAACCAAGTCAACTCTTGCCAAAGTCAAAGTCCTGGTCAAAGTCAACCTTCCAGGTCAACCCTAATTGCCGAGTCCACTTACTGACTCGCCGAGTCCCTATGCTCAAGGTTCTTCCAATCACGACTTGACTCGCCGAGTCAGTCCCTGACTCGCCGAGTCTACTGATTCCCAAATACTGTCCTGTACAACTCACTGAGTCCTTGCTCGACTCGCTGACTCGAGTCTTAACTCGAAGGGTTTGGGACTACGCGACCTGACTCGCCGAGTCTAAGAACAGACTCGCCGAGCACACGATAATCTTCATCCAACTCGCCGAGTTGTTCATCCAACTCGTCGAGTTCATGCCCATCTGCATCCGACTCGACGAGCTGTTCATCCCACTCATCGAGTTCATCCTCATCTTCAAGCTACTCGCCGAGTCCACTCGAAGGACTCGTCGAGTCCGTTCGGATCTACTTACATGCAGAGGACTTTCGAGTCATGCATGGACTCCAAACTGTAGATCTACCCTTCCCAAGCCTATTCCCCACGTAAAGTTGCAAACTTTAAGTGTAGAGAAGGAGATATAGGCACAATCCACCATAAACTAGGGTTTAAGACCAAGAGGCTCCAAAATCCACCCAATGGCTGATACTTTACGGGATTCTAAACCAACACAAGCATGGATCTCAGGTAGCAACCTCAGATCTGGACCTCAAGCTTGAAATTGATCTTAGGCATGGCTTAAAAGCCCCAAAACTCATAACCAAAGAAGATCTAAAGGAGAGAAACGAATTAATACCTTCAAATGCTCTGAAATGTTTCCCAAACTTCGGATCCAAGGCCACTTGTTCTTCTTCTTCTAAATCACTCAAAAATAGCTAAAAGCTTGAATGAGCACAATGGAGGCTTAGGGTGCGGCGTTCTGGGGGTGAGAGACAGTAAAGGAGCCCTAGGAAGAAGAATGAGGCAATTAAATAGGCTCCAAGCCCGGGATTAGGGTTTTCCTCGCACACACCAGACTCGCCGAGTCACCTTGGCCGACTCGCCGAGTCGATCACTTACTCCTCGACTCGGATCCCGCTCGGACTCGCCGAGTCCCTCCTTGGACTCGCCGAGTCGACCCCTAAACTTAGGGTTTTCTTTCCTTTCTTGGCCTTCAAAACTTTGGGTGTTACAACTCTCCCCCACTTAAATTAAACTTCGTCCTCGAAGTTTGCCATAGCCCACCGCCTGCGATCCGCCTCCAATACCCACCAATTATCCCAACACCAGTCGCCTACCAGCACTGGTCTTCCACCTGGTCATTCTGACTAACATAAACCTCGCGGTTAAACCTCGGGTCAAACCTGACCCTGAACAACTTAGAAACAGAACTTACCCAACTGACAATCCTTCTGGTACTCACCGAGTACTGCACTGAACCCATAGGGGTTCTCCACTTCCTTCCTTGTGCGATTTCCTTGCCTCCCCAAGGCAATGATCCATAACCAACTATTCCCTCTACCACTGCGAAGACCCTGTCTTCACCGATTCTATTACTCCCGCTACTTCCAGTACGGGTCATTATCGCCAGTATCCACTGGGCATTTCTTTCTACTACAATTTGGTGTCGAGCACCACATGATCAGCTAACTGAATTCCACCAAATGCTGCATACTCGCACTGCCACTGACTGGCAATTCTGCTATTCCTCGTCTAACTTCCTGATGAACTGAGACCACCCTGGTCCCTACCAACCTATCAATGACTGGATTACCGGCTCCCACCGGTAGCTAGTCCCAACACCACCAATAGTCGCTCCCAACGACTTCCAATGGACTTCGATCACCTATAACTGCTTAATCTACTCTGCCAATCAGGCACTACAAACCTGGGATTCTAGATCCCCTACTTGACACTAAGGTCCCTACCAGGTCCCACCTGTGCTGCTAAAACTCACAGGCCTCGCCCACGGGTCCCACCCGTATCTATCCTTCTATTCCCACTAGTCTAATCACTCTCGCTCGTGCCTCGCCCACGGGTCTCACCCAACCACACTACTGAGCAACCCTGCTCCCAGGTCTCATCTACATTGCTAATCTCATACGGGCCTCGCCCACGGGTCTCACCCAACTATATCCTGGAGCGGCCTCTCCCAAGGTCTCACCTCTTTAGGGCTACACAGGCAACTCCATACCATTCTCGTCCACTACCCATTCCTGATCCCTACCTAATCAATAGGAGATAAGGGCCTCGCCCCAACTCCGCTAACAAAACTACTAAGGAATGCTACGGCTTACCCGTAGTCTTACATCACCATCTAATGCTGACTGCTAGAACGAAGGCACCCATGTGGCATTAGCTCTCAAGATCCTCATTCCGACTCCTCCGAGTCCTACGGGCGATCCACAACCTGAATTCTCAACCATAATTAACCATTACCGACACACGCACTAGCAGATGGGGAGTTTCTCAAACTCCCAACCCTGAAATCCTCAATCTATCCAACGCTGAACTACTTCTCTTCCTTCTCGGAGGTTACGTACTCATTCTGGGTCTGCGTGCTCCTCTTTGGGCACACCCGGAGGATTCTCCCCCACTTCGATCTTGCTTACCACTTGCTGCTCAATACTCAAAAGAGATCCCGATCTTTGCTACCATTCCATAACCCATCTACTGAGGATCCCAAGCCCGCCATAGCTAGGGATTTAGCCAATCCATCACAATTGTTGTACCACTCCGAACTTAGCGAGACGCACCAAATCTCTCCCAAGCATGCTACAGTTACTGCATCCTTCGAAACCTTCTTCAATGGAGCACATCCCCTAACTACCATACAAATATCCAAGGTATGCAGATGGCATATAACTCGATCACAATCAACCAATCAAAATAAAATACTTTTACCGAAAAAGATGCAGAACCATAACAATAAAATCATGCACAAATAAAAGAACTGAAAATGGGGAATTGCATACCTACAACGTCCGGCGTTGCTCGCGCCTCCAAGGTCGTCATCTAAAAAGCCCTGCTCCCTGCCGCAGGTGCCTCTACCCGGCCCTGACGGCCATCCGTGATCCTCAAAGTTGCAGGGGCGGGTGCCATCACCCGTCCTGCAGAAGACAAACTCGGACACTGGGCCTTCTTGTGGCCCCGCTGGTTGCAGTGAAAACAAATCAAGTCTGATCCCTGTGCGGCGGTAAAAGTACAATCCCTGCTGAAATGACCAGTCCGACCGCACTTGAAACAGCCAGACTCACCACCGCTACCACTCCTGCATGCGCTCCCGTGCGCCCTGCCAGACTTTCCGCACCGACTGCGGTCCTGATGATCCCTCGATCTCGAATCCGATCCCTTGGGCCTTTTGCCCGAACTCGCAGCTACCTGAACCTCATCCGGCTTCCTCTTCCGGATTTGCTCCAAATCAATTTCCCTTTTCCCTAGCCCGAGAAATCATATCTTCCAGCGTCTTACAGCTGGACCTGCTCACGAACTCCCTGATGTCATCCCTCAGCATCTCATGGTACCGAGCCTTCTTCATCTCCTCATCCGCGACATACTGCGGTACAAGAAGAGCCCTCTCCCTGAACTTGGCGGTGATCTCCGCCACAGTCTCAGTAGTCTGCATCAAATCCTGAACCTCTCGTGCCAGCTGCTGCACCTCGATAATCGGCGAAAACTCCGCCCTGAACCTGGCCGAGAAATCGCTCCAAGTCATCGCGTCCAACGCGGCATCATCCCCCAATGCATGACCAATCTCCTCCCACCAATCCCTCGCTCTGTCCTTCAGAAGACAGGAGGCGAGTCTAACCTTGTCCCCCTCGGGACACTTACTCGTACGAAAAGCGTTGGCAACATCAGCCAACCATCTGCTGCTAGCAATGGGGTCCCTAGCCCCATGATAATATGGCGCCCCGCAGGCCCTGAACTCTCGAAATGTCAAGGTACGTGCTCCCAACAACGCCATCATCTCGGTACGGAAGGCTCCCAGCCTCTCATCTAAGATCTCCAGTATGCCCTCCTTGACCGTGCCAAAGATCACAGGAGTCTGGGCTAGGATACTGCGCGTAACCTCAGCTGATATCAACTCTCTCATCCGCTCCTCGAGCTGCTCGGCCCCTGAAGCCGAGCCTGATCCCTCTCCGGCACCTGATCCGCCCACTGGTCTCTCTCGCAACGTCACCATGCTGAAACATATAACACAACCGCTATCAGAAAACTCATCACTGCTGCTAGACCAAACACACCCCTACTAGGTTCCCGGTCTTGTCTTGGCCCTTCCCGAATCAAGTACGGATCCTCTGTACGGGCCCATACTACCTTCCATATCTATCCGTGCTTTCCTCAGGAATTGCTTCGACTCCACCAGGTCCCTTATCCACTACTACTGCTCCCAGCACTATCTCATCCTAGGCTTACCCTAGGGAACCCTCTGACTCAACTCAAACAGTCCTCAGCTGCTGAAGGTCTCCTTGTGATGCCAATTAGCCATCACCTGGATACCATCACATGTGACGAGGCTCAGATAATCCTTCAAGTAAAGGCTCGTCCCTATAACGATTGGACTCAAACAAGAGCTACGCAATAGGTCCAAATCCAGCACTCTGAGATTATTCAACCCTGATCACATGTGACGCGACGTATCCACCTAATGGCTAACTCCCATCACTCGAAATCCCACAATGCACAAAGCAAGCAGCATTCGGACGAGGGGAAAATCTAACCACAACATACTCAAGCAATCATATCCAAACAGCAAGAATCTGAACTAACATGCAACACAAACTCATAAGCTCAGGCATAACCTAAACAGGCTATCCTACTACTGTCTAATCAGCACTATCATGCAGCTCAAACACATATAATAGGCACACAAGGCATCATTCCTAGATCCTTAGTCCTAATCTAGCATACTGTTCTATCAACTGATAATCATAACATAAACTTGTATGGGTATTCTGGGGTACTTACTTGAGCACGGTTGATTGCATGCACCACACCCTTTTCCTCTTTTCAAAGTTCTTTTCTTTCCGAATTATTTTTGCCTTTCTAAAACCATTTTCTTTCTCAAAAACTCTCTTTTTACAAAACTGCCCTATCATTTTGAAAACTTCTATACCATTCCCTCAGTTTGAGTTCAGACACGCTCGAGAGCATGTCCGAATCCCTCAAACCAAGGCACTGATACCAACTTGTAACGTCCCAAAATTCGAGACTAAAAATTTCTTTTAATTAAAACATTACGTTAGGCAAATTCATCATTTCAAAACATAAACAATGTATTAGTTTCCAAAATACATATTCGTTATCAAAAGTAAACATTCCCAGGCTGTCTAAGCTATGGTGTGTGCCATGCGATCATCCCGAGCTCCATCATCCGCTACCGGAGGTACCTGAAACCAAAACTGAAAACCGTAAGCATGAAGCTTAGTGAGTTCCCCACCCTACCACATACCATGCATAGCCACATACTACACATACTGGGCTGCGCCCGCTATCCTGGGCCTCGCCCCCTACCTCGAGCCTCGCCCGCTACAACGGCCCTGCCACTCCAGGCCCCGCCTGGCTTCGAGCCCCGCTCGGATACAGATCTGTTTTACTTAGGCCTTGCCTGTCACAGGGCCTCACCCACTAACATATAATAGCACATAAACATATCACATCACATTGCATAAGCTAATCACATACTAACGGATCTTGTCCTAAGGCCTCGCCTATCTCTGGGCCCCGCCCCTGTCCTGCTACTGATGAATCATGGAACCCCGTCCATGCTCCTACTGGTAGTGAGATACGGGCCCAGCCCACACTCACTCCCTTCCTGACTTGGGCCTCGCCCCTGCTCTGCTGCTACTGAGATGTGGAACACCATCCACACTCTGCTATTCGTGAGATACGGAACCTCGCCCGCACTCACCTCCTTACCAGGCACATACAAGTATCACACAGACAACAAGTATAAACTATCACATAACCATTCCTTGGGCACCCGCCCGCTAACATTGGACCTCGTCCGAATATCATACTAGCATATTGTGCCTAGGGCTAACCTCCCAGGTCTTCTACTCATAACTACATGGGCCGGCATTGTGGCCGTAGACCCATTCATACAAAGGGAAACTCACCTGATACTGTTGAACTGTTTCTGCTAATCCCTTTGACCGCTACCTGACCACTGACTCCGAACTGTTGCTCCACTAGCTCCCCGAGCTACCAATATCAACATAACACTTAGTCTAACTGACTTCAAAGGTCAACCAAGTCAACTCTTGCCAAAGTCAAAGTCCTGGTCAAAGTCAACCTTCCAGGTCAACCCTACTTGCCGAGTCCACTTACTGACTCGCCGAGTCCCTATGCTCAAGGTTCTTCCAATCACGACTTGACTCGCCGAGTCAGTCCCTGACTCACCGAGTCTACTGATTCCTGAATCCTGTCCTGTCCAACTCACTGAGTCCTTGCTCGACTTGCTGACTCGAGTCTTAACTCGAAGGGTTTGCGACTACGCGACCTGACTCGCCGAGTCTAAGAACAGACTCGCCGAGCACACGACAATCTTCATCCAACTCGTCGAGTTGTTCATCCAACTCGTCGAGTTCATGCCCATCTTCATCCAACTCGACGAGCTGTTCATCCCACTCCTTGAGTTCATCCTCATCTTCAAGCTACTCGCCGAGTCCACTTGAAGGACTCGTCGACTCCATTCGGATCTACTTACATGCAGAGGACTTTCGAGTCATGCATGGACTCCAAACTGTAGATCTACCCTTCCCAAGCCTATTCCCCACGTAAAGTTGCAAACTTTACATGTAGAGAAGGGGATATAGGCACAATCCACCATAAACTAGGGTTTAAGACCAAGAGGCTCCAAAATCCACCCAATGGCTGATACTTTACGGGATTCTAAACCAACACAAGCATGGATCTGAGGTAACAACCTCAGATCTGGACCTCAAGCTTGAAATTGATCTTAGGCATGGCTTAAAAGCCCCAAAACTCATAACCAAAGAAGATCTAAAGGAGAGAAACGAATTAATACCTTCAAATGCTCTGAAATGTTTCCTAAACTTCAGATCCAAGGCCACTCCTTGATGCTTCAAAGATTCCCACTTCTTCTTCTTCTTCTAAATCACTCAAAAATGGCTAAAAGCTTGAATGAGCACAATGGAGGCTTAGGGTGCGGCGTTCTGGGGGTGAGAGACAATAAAGGAGCCCTAGGAAGAAGAATGAGGCGATTAAATAGGCTCCAAGCGCCGGATTTAGGGTTTTCCTCGCACAGACCAGACTCGCCGAGTCACCTTGGCCGACTCGCCGAGTCGGTCACTTACTCCTCGACTCGGATCCCGCTCGGACTCGCCGAGTCCCTCCTTGGACTCGCCGAGTTGACCCCTAAACTTAGGGTTTTCTTTCCTTTCTTGGCCTTCAAAACTTTGGGTGTTACAGAATTCTTAGGACACGTGGTAAGTGAAGAGGGAATCCACGTGGACCCATCCAAAATTAAAGCCATTGAGAACTGGTCAGCACCCAAGACGCCTACAGAAATTCGTCAATTTCTAGGTCTCGCTGGCTACTACCGTAGATTTATACAGAACTTCTCCCGAATAGCGAAACCTCTAACAACCAGACCCAGAAAGGCGTGGCCTTTGACTGGGAAGAGAAACAAGAGAGAGCGTTCCAAACGCTCAAACGATTCTTGTGCACCGCGCCAATACTATCCCTCCCCGAAGGGATAGAAGACTTCGTAGTCTATTGCGATGCATCAAATCAAGGGCTCGGGTGTGTTCTGATGCAGCGAGGTAAGGTCATCGCCTACGCCTCGAGACAGTTGAAGACACACGAGGTTAACTACATGACCCATGATCTTGAACTAGGAGCAGTGGTGTTTGCTCTGAAGATCTGGAGACATTACTTGTATGGAACGAAAAGCACTATCTTTACCGACCACAAGAGTTTACAACATATTTTCGATCAGAAGGAGCTCAACATGAGACAACGACGGTGGGTCGAGCTACTCAGTGACTACGAATGCGATATTCGTTATCATTCGGGTAAAGCCAACGTAGTAGCAGACGCCCTGAGTCGGAAAGAATATTCTGGTCGCAAAATCAAGTCATTATCAATAACCATCCATTCGCACTTGTCTAAACAAATTCAGGCGGCTCAACTTGAAGCTATGAAACCTGAGAATATGACGAGTAAATCCCTTAGAGGAATGGACAAGAATTTAGAAGCCAAGGGTGACGGAGCCTTATATTTCATGAACCGGATCTGGACACCGAAACACGGTGGTTTCCGAGACTTGGTCATGACCGAGGCGCACAACACTCGGTATTCCGTCCACCCAGGTTCAGATAAGATGTATCTGGATCTTAAAAAGCTATACTGGTAGCCTAATATGAAAGCAGAGATTGCTACCTTCGTAAGTAAATGCCTTACTTGCGCAAAGGTGAAGGTCGAGTACCAGAAGCCCTCTGGTTTATTTCAACAACCAGAGATTCCAGAATGGAAGTAGGAGCGGATCACTATGGATTTCATAACCAAGTTGCCCAAGGCAACGGGTGGACTTGATACCATATGGGTCATCGTCGATAGATTGACCAAGTCTGCACACTTCCTGCCTATCAAAGAAACTGACAAGATGGAGAAACTTACGAGAACATACATTAGGGAAATCGTACGGCTACATGGTGTACCTATGTCCATTATCTCCGATAGAGATAGTAGGTTCACCTCAAGATTCTGGCAATCGTTGCAACATTCCCTAGGAACAAGGCTAGACATGAGCACAGCCTACCATCCACAGACCGACGGACAAAGTGAGAGGACCATCCAAACACTAGAAGATATGTTGAGAGCGTGTGTGATTGACTTTAGAAAGGCATGGGATACTCATTTACCCCTTGTCGAGTTTTCTTATAATAACAGTTATCACACGAGCATCAAGGCTGCTCCATTTGAAGCCCTTTACGGCCGTAAGTGCAGATCCCCTCTGTGTTGGGCTGAGGTGGGTGAGACCCAACTTGCTAGGGGGAAAACTTCTGATAGTACTCTCACAGGTCTGGAAATCATTCGGGAAACGACGGAGAAGATCGTCCAGATCTGTGAACGATTAAAAGCCTCCAGAGACCGACAGAAAAGCTACGCCGATAAACAAAGGAAACCTTTGGAATTTCAGGTGGGAGACCGTGTCCTTCTCAAAGTCTCACCCTGGAAAGGCTTGATACGCTTCAGCAAACGTGGGAAACTTAATCCGAGGTACATAGGGCCTTTCGAGATTCTTGCAAGAATTGGCCCCGTAGCTTACAAACTCGACCTACCCGACGCACTTCGTAACGTACATTCTACATTCCATGTATCTAACTTGAAAAAGTGTCTGTTCGACGAGACTCTTGTAATCCCACTTGACGAGATCGAGATCAACGAAATCCTCAACTTCGTGGAAGAACCCGTAGAAATCATGGACCGTGAGGTCAAACAGATGAAGCAAAGCCGTATCCCGATAGTGAAGGTTCGCTGGAACGCCAAGCGTGGGCCAGAATTCACTTGGGAACGTGAGGATCAGATGAAACTGAAATATCCTCATCTTTTTACTTAGTTATTTGTAATAATCTAGTAACTAAACTCAAATTTCGGGACGAAATTCCCTTAACAGGGGATGATGTGACAACCCGAAAAACTTCTCGCATGCACTCTTCAATTCTTTCCAATATTAGACTTATTTTACTATATATTAGTACCCTGTAGAGTCTAACGAAGTGTTCTAAATATGATATAATTAAGGTAGGAGTGTTAAGAAGGGTTAAATCGAAGTGTAGGAATCAAAACCGGGCCAACTACTCCAACACATGGAGTGTGCGGCTACACACTTGAGTGTGCGGCCACACACTCTTGTTTGCGGCGTCACACCTTCCCAACCGCACACTCTACATATATATGTCACCCTTAGATCATTCTTGAACATTTCCTTCACTTCTTCAAGCATAGAACACGAAAAACCCTCTCAAGTATCATCCATTCTCCTTGAAGATCTTCATAAAAGGTACCAAGAACACCAAGAACACCAAGATCTTCATCTGGCAGCACACATGGCAGCACACACCACCTGGCAGCACACATGGCCGCACACAGGTCCGCACACATGTGTTGGCAGCACACTAGGCCGCACACCTGGCCACACACACACATATAGTGTGTATTTTGGCCATACACCCTCTTGTATAGCCTTATAAACCCTCATACAATCATATATGATTATAACACTTCATTATAAGTGTTTACTAGTCCCTAAGGTCGTCCCAAAATCATCAATTAGTTGTTCATAACACTAATTAAATCCATATATGTGCCAATATATGCTAAATAGGATCCGCGCGTGTACTCAAGTCACCACTTGCACCTAGCACCAAATCCAACATTGTCATCAGAACCACTCACTACAGGTGAGTTCATACCCCTTTAATTAACCTTTGAAATGATTTTAAATGTTTTAAATACTTTATGGGGGGATACAAGTTAAATACTTATAGTTATTGCATCAATCACATGTGATTAATAACTAGGAAACCAATGATTTTATCACTGTTCAAACTGTTTATCAAACTGTTTTACTTCAAAATGTTTTACAAACTCTTTTACTTATCAAATGCTATTATTAAACTTTGTTTTACTTCTTATAAATTGCATGCCCATATATGTATAGATATATAAGCAATGTTTAAAGGGCTTAGGAAGGCCATCCGCCCTATTTCCTTTTTCTCAATTTGGATGTGGTCTGGTGGGATTTCGGGTAACCATCCGAAGGTCGTTTCAATATTTATTATATATCAAATATACATATATAGACATAAAAGTACTTCCATAATCATACGTACTAGACACATCATTAGTAAGTTACCATCGGGGTAACGCAGGATCATACTACTACAACTTCTAGATCAATGAGTCAGTTCATTCATGAGTCTATACATTACATTACTACTAGAACATATACAAATATACTAGAAAGTGAACATATACAACTATACTAGAAAGAGAACATATACAACTATACTAGGAAGAGAACATATACAACTATACTAGGATGAGAACATATACAACTATACTAGGATGAGAACATATACAACTATACTAGGAGGAGAACATATACAACTATACTAGAACGAGAAACATTACATTACATATACAAGAATACGTTAACAATTGTGATCCACTGGATCGGAGCATGCCTTAAATGTCATGTCCTGAGTTGTAGCTAGAATTCTCTTGGAGGGAGAGCGTGAGTTTGCGTATAGATCTATACTAGATTGACTATCCTACACCTTGCTTCTAGCTACAGCCAGACCTGCAGGTCTGCGGGTGCCAAACGTCATTCCGTTATTACGACCATTCGTATGTCGTTGTTACCAGTCGATAGTATGGTGCAATTTATCACATTATACCTTAATATAAATACGGTTTAAGGTAGTTAGTACAGTAGTAGTTCCTATAATACAAAACTACAGTACTACAATGATTTACCCATTACATATTTTTAGTGATAACCTCACTTAAACATTAATGTACAAACTATATTTGTTAAATGATAGTTACACTTGGGAAATTACACACTTTTACAACAAACGAGCATATGAAACAGTTAAGCCTTGGTAGAAGGCTACTTTAATAGAAAATATAGGTTTTTCTAAGAGATTCAAACTTTTACAAACACTTACATACATTTTACAAACTTATACTTGAGACACGTTCAAACTTTTTGATAACAAACATCGACACTAAAATACTTATGAACTCACCAGCTTAATGCTGATAAACTCTTTCAAAATAACTTGTATTCTCAGGTCATCAGTAGACAGGTACCGATGCCAGCTTTTGAGAAGATGGAGCGCATTCAAGACTCATCATATTATTTTGATTTACATTATATTTTTGGTGTCTAAAACTGTACAGAACACGTTTGTATTAAAATTATATATTTAATGCAATGGATGATGTTGTTTGCTTATTTACATTTATTGTGTTGTGATACTGTACATGATGTCCTCCGCCCCAGAACGTTTCCGCCGTTCTAGGTTTTGGGGTGTGACAAGTGGATCTATTAGTCAAGCCAACCCACCGATAGTTGGGCAAAATAACCAAGATGGAGGGAATGATGGAATGGGATGCAAGTACAAGGACTTTCTGAGTTGCAAACCATCGACCTTCACTAGAAAGGAGGATCTGATCGGAGTCATGGATTGGATCTCGGAGATGGAATTAGCCTTTATGACATGTGGTTGTAGAGGCAAGTTGCAGACTACCTTTGCAGTGCGTCAGTTCCGAGGAGGCGCTGTTCGTTGGTGGTGATGGGTTTTTGAGCATTCTAACACTCCTATGGTGTACATGCAACCCTATAAACCTTGGATCTATGTTTTCTCTATTATACATGCAAATAAGAACTTTCCAAGGCTTTAATCCTAACTAGCATATTATGAAGTTCTTATACTACAAAGTACTAGTTAGATAACATACCTTTTGATGTAGCTTGATGTCTTCAAGCTTTAAGAGCTTAGCCCCAATAGTGTGGAAGCCTCAAGTGGAATCACAAATCACCAAAACACCTTGGAAGACTTTAGAGAATATGAATACTTGGTTCTCTCTAGTGAAATCGGCTAGCCCTCTTAGTGTAACCACACTAGTGCCCATTTCACCAACCAAGGACATCTTTATATAGTATGGAAACTAGGGTTAAACCCATGACCTTTCATTTCATATGATCCATGGGTTAAACACTCCATGGACTATCCATGAAAGCTTAGCCCAACCTAAATGAACTTGGCCCATTCCATATATATAAGAGTCCATATTTAATTAGTTCATTTTTGATCACTTAATTGATTCTAAATTAAGTCTTGATCAATACTAATTAAATAATATTATTATATATTAATATATTAGAACTTATAATATATTAATATAAATCATAAATATACTATTCTCAAAAGACTATCCATATAAATTGTGTCGGTGAAGTGCAACCCAAATGGACCATGCCGGGTCGGTTCAAGTACATACCAAATATAGTTATGGACTTAGACATTAATCCAACAGTCTCCCACTTGGATAAGTCTAAAACTATTATTGAGTATAACTTCAAAACCTAACTGACAATCGTAGCTCTTAAAGCTGTTGTCGAACTCTGATCTTGTCAACGAACTTGTCCATTAGATAAGGAATCATATATTCCTCCATTCTAGATAATATATGGACTGAGACTGTTGGATATAGTGTCTAAGTCCATAACTTTATTTGGTATGTACTTGATCCGACCCGGCATGGTCCATTTGGGTTGCATGGCATTGCAATACTTGGATAGACTAAATGAGAGAATCTGGCACTTATGATTATTAATATATTATAAGTTCTAATATATTAATAATAGTATTATTTAATTAGTATTTGATCAAGTATTAATCTAGTATTAATTTGGTGATCAAAGTGAGACTAATTAAATATATAGGGTTGATTATGACAATCATCAAATCTTTTATGGTGGATTAATGATCCATGGTTTATGGGTTATGGATGTAACCATTTGGAGCTCCATGGATAGTCCATGGGATTTAAAAACCCATGGGTCATGAGAAATGAAGAGTCATGACAATTAAGAGTATTCATGTGAAAACCCTAATTGTGACACCACTATAAAAGGGACCCATTGGCTAGTGAAATCGGAACTAGTAAGGTTACTAGAGAGGGCATAACCAATTTTGAGTGCTAGAAGTATTCTCTCAAGTTATTCCAAGTTTTGTGGTGTTGTGTGAAGCATTTGAGGCACAACATTTGGGGTGCTAGGCTCACAAAGTCTTGAAGGAATCCAAGCAACAACAAGGTATGTATTTCTACTAGTTTTTATGTTTCATATATTCCCCATGCCATGCTAGTTAAGAAATAACCTTGAGAAAGAAATTTGCATGTATATAGAGAAAATATAGATTCAAGGTTATTAGGGTTGCATGTACACTTAGGAAGTGTTAGAATGCTCAAAACCCATCAATGGTATCAGAGCCTAGGATTGTTTTCTGTATACTTGATGCAAAACTGCTTGAAAATCGAAAAAACTGCTCACTGTCGACTGGACTCGCCGAGTTCATGGGGAGGACTCTCCGAGTCCATGTACAAATTCATCCTACTCGTCGAGTAGGATCATGCACTCGACGAGTAGGTGCGTGCTGGGCAGTCTTTTCTTGTTTTGTTGCTGGAAATGGATTAGAATCATTATCCCAATCTGTTTTGGACTTGTAAAATCTATTTTTCAAAATGATAATGATTATGTTAATCCATTTTACATGACTTTTAACAATTTCAAAGTATTATACATGTTCATATGATTTCTTGAAATTGCTTGACATGAATTTGTGTTCTTATGAGTTTTTAGAAGATCATAGGAATTGTGTGTAACCACCATGTGTGTTTAATTCATGATCTTAATTGTATTGATGGTGTCCATAACTTGTCCTTAGGTTATGGATAACCAAAGGTCCCTTCTTTAATTTGTGTTTAAAGAACTAAAGAGGTTTCATAAAATGAAGAGTCTTCATTTTTATGAACCATTAAAACTCATAAGTTACAAATTAAAGAGACTTGGAATAGTTTCAATTCTTGCCCTCAAGTTTTGGAATTTGAATAGTCTTACACTCTAATACTTTAATTCCTAATTAAACCTTAGATTTTTAAAAGGTTTAAAAATCAACACTTATACTATTATTATAATTTTATTATATAGATATGTATAAGAATATGTCGTTCTTACCGTTAGTAGGCCTCATTCACGAAGCCGGTCTATAAGGGGAGTATAAGGTTGTTGCCTATAAAATGGTGACTTAATGGGTGTCCACTCTCACCCACCGCTTCCTTGATCGGTTGAGGGTCGTTAGCCGAACGGGTAGGATACGACTTTAAATTCTCATTAAAAGTATAATGAATTATAAAGTAACTATACATTATAAATTCCCAATCTTAGTTACTTTAGGAAAATGTGAAATTGGTGCTAGCCCATAAAATTACACTTTGTACCTTACCAAGTCGTTAGTGGAGCGTGTGTGGTTAACCGGCACACTAACATGGACTAGTAAGAGTGGCAAAGGGTAACTTGACTTTATTATAGATCGGTGGAGCGTGTGTGGTTAACCGGCACATCGATTAGGTAATATTGTTAAGGGTACCAAGTCAATTTGTATGGTTATTCACACCTTGTTTGTGATCCTCGGCATCCCAGTCATAAAATTGAGAGGGCACATTCGAGATTCAAACATGCCATTGAAAAGTTCAATGTATCTCAAAAGATCTAGGAGTTTCAAAACCAATAAAACCTAATAATAAAATATTTCGTCTTATGGTGGAAATTGGTAAATCGTCATTTACCTACCTTCAAATATTTTATAGTGTGGATTACGGCATCCCTCTTCCACCTATAAATAGTTTGTTGGATCCTAGCCTTAATATTTCATTTGGGTGACTTATTAAGGATTCTTAATCTAATGAAACTTATCTTCCTTTTATTCTAGATGTCTTCCAATAACGCTGCTGGCTCAAACCCGAAAGGCTCCTTTTCCCTAATGAACTTGTGTGGTAAGGTCATCTTTGATGGATCCAACTTTAATGAGTGGATCAGAAACATCAGGATGATTACCCGCTATGAGGACAAAGAATATGTCCTTGATAGGGAGCTTAAGGTTGTTAATGAAGCCACTGCTACTCCAGAAGAGCTTGCAGAGTTGATTGTGCATGAGAAGGATGCCACCAAGGTGTCCTGCATCATGATGGCCACAATGACTCCGGAACTCCAAAAATCTTATGAAGATTTCTACCCCTATGAGATGCACCTAGATCTGATGGAAAGGTACCATCAGAGCGCGCGTCAAGAGAGGTATGAAATCATTTCCTCCATGATAACCGCAAGGATGAAGGATGGTGAACCCATCACCGGTCACTTGCAGAAGATGCAGAGGTTCGTTGACCGGTTGCTAAAGCTCAATGTTGACTTCCCTGAGGAATTGGCAATTGACATCATTCTCCATTCCTTGCCTCAAAGTTATGATCAGTTTCGTATGACTTATCATATGAATAAGGAGGAAGTCACACTTAGCAAACTTCAAGGACTCTTAAGGACAGCTGAAAATAGCATTAAGGGTAAAGCGGTTGCTACTTCTACTCCTTTAACAGCCCCTGTTCTTGAAATTGGGCAAGGGAAGGGTAAGAAGAGGAAAATCCCTTCAAAGGGTACCAAGGGTAAGACTCTTGATGGTTCCTCTTCAAGTGGGACAAAGAAAGGTCCCATTACTCCTTCTTAGAACCCAAAGGAAGCATAGTGCTTCTATTGCCAAGATAAGGGACACGTCAAGCGAAGCTGCGCCAAATATCTGCAAGATGTAAAGGATGGGAAGGTTGAACCCACCCATGCAGGTATTTACACAATATTGTCTGACAACTCATCTAATGCTAATTCTTGGGTGCTTGATACAGGGTGTGGTATTCACATTTGTACTGATTTGTAGGCACTAAGAAGAAGTGAGCAAGTAGAGCACGGGAAAATAAACTTAGTCATGGGCAACAGGAAAGCATCACCTGTTACCAAGATAGGAGTTTATTCTTTATTGCTTAGTAATGGGTTAATGTTAGATTTGAGTAAGTGTTGTTACTCGCCCGAAATGGCGAGAAATATTATTTCTTTTCATGGCTTGTACAAACAAGGTTTTACATTTTCATTTGATAATAAAAATGGTGCTATTAATGTTTATTACAATGATGTATTTTACTTTAAAGCAATACCTTGTGATGGTGTATATGAAGCCGTGAATGTTGTAGACAATCTAGGAAATAATGTGTTGTATATTGATTCTTCTGATAGCTTGGATAAAGCATCCTTGTGGCATTGTCGTCTTGGACATGTTAGCAAGTAGCGCATAGGCCAACTCCAAAAGGCTGGAGTCTTGGAATCATTTGACCTCAAGTCAGATGATAGTTGCGAGTCTTGTTTACTTGGAAAAATGACAAAGTCGCCCTTCACAGGTACTTGTGATAGGGGTGAAGGTTTGTTGGACCTTGTACACATGGATGTGTGTGGGCCCTTCAGAGTTGCTACAAGGGATGCTAATTGTTATTATGTGACTTTTACTGATGATTACAGTAGATTGGATATATTTACTTAATCAAGCATAAGTCAGAAACCTTTGAAAAGTTCAAAGACTTTAAGCAGGAAGTTGAGAATCAATTGGGCAGGAACATCAAGATGCTCCGATCCGATCGGGGAGGAGAGTATCTTAGCATTGAGTTCCTTGACTATCTTAAGGAATGTGGGATTGTCTCACAATTGACACCTCCCAAGACACTACAGTTGAATGGTGTGGCTGAGAGACGCAATCGAACCTTATTGGATATGGTTCGTTCCATGATGAGTCGAGCTTCGTTACCAATCTCTTTCTGGGGGTATGCCTTAGAGACTGCCGCCCATATCCTTAATCTAGTCCCTACTAAAAAGGTTACCAAAACACCTCACGAGATGTGGACTAGGAAAGTGCCTAATTTGGACCACATCAAGATTTGGGGTTGTGAAGCTTTTGTGAGGCGTGAGACTCATGACAAGCTTAAGCCCCGAAGCGAGAGGTGTATTATCATCGGCTACCCACAGAGATCCTTTGATTACCTCTTCTACAGACCCAGTGACAATGTGATCTTTGTAGCAAGAAGAGGAGTCTTTTGTGAGAGAGAATTCATAAGCCAAGGGGATAGTGGGAGGCAAATTGACCTTGAAGAGCTTCAAGAGTCAAGTGGTGAAGGAACCTCAAATGCTGTCAGCCAACCTGAGGAGGAAACTCTTGTTGAGCCGATAGATGAGTCTGTACCTCCAAGATGTTCCACTAGGGTGAGGAACACACCTGAATTTTATTATGGTTATCACATCACCACAGAAGGTGATACATTTATCAGTGATAGTACACTGATAGATTTGGATGAACCTAATAATTATAAGGAAGCCATGGTAGGCCCTGAGTTTGTGAAATGGAAGGCGGCCATGGACAGCGAGATTCAGTCCATGTATGACAATCAAGTTTGGAACTTAATTGACAATGTACCAGGTCGTAAGACAGTTGGGTGCAAATGGATCTTCAAGAAGAAGACCAACATGGATGGGAAAGTACACACTTATAAAGCGCGACTGGTTGCGAAGGGATTTACTCAAACTCTGGGAGTTGACTACGATGAGACCTTCTCACCAGTAGCTAAGATATTAGAGTATTGTTAGCCATAGCTGCATTTCATGACTATGAAATATGGCAAATGGATGTCAAAACCGCTTTCCTTAATGGGAAGTTGACTGAGGATGTTTACATGGCTCAGCCAGAGGGTTTTGTCGATCCAAAAGACCCTAATAGAGTGTGTAAGCTTGAAAAATCTATTTATGGATTGAAACAAGCATCTCGCAGATGGAATCTTTGCTTTGATGAGAAAGTCAAAGAGTTTGGCTTTTCTAGGAGTGAGGATGAGTCTTGTGTATATGTCAGGGCTAGTGGGAGCATAGTTAGCTTCTTGGTGTTGTATGTGGATGACATACTTCTCATAGGAAACGACATCCCAACTTTGCAGGAGGTTAAGGCCTGGCTTGGGAAGTGTTTTGCTATGAAGGACCTTGGGGAAGCTGCTTATATCCTAGGGATAAGGATATTGAGAGATAGGAGTAAGAGACTAATTGGACTTAGTCAAAGTACTTATGTGGATAAGATACTGAAGAGGTTCAGTATGCAAGATTCCAAGAAAGGAGAGTTACCAATCCAGAGTAATGCCAAGCTAAGTAAGACTCAGAGTCCGAGTACAGAGGCTGAGATAGCTGAGATGAGTCAGATACCATATGCTTCTGCTGTGGGATCGATCATGTATGCTATGACCTGTACTCGCCCTGATGTGGCTTTTGCTTTGAGCATGGTCAGTAGATATCAAGGGAACCCTGGCAAGGCACACCGGACAGCGGTAAAGAACATTCTCAAGTATTTGCGGAGGACTAAGGACTGGGTCCTTACCCTCGGAGGCAGTGATGACTTGCGAGTGGAAGGATATAGTGATGCTAGCTTTCAAACTAATAGGGATAATTTCCGCTCTCAGTCATGCTGGGTCTTTATCCTAAATGGAGGAGCCATTACTTGGAAAAGTTCCAAGCAGGAGACAGTAGCTGATTCGACTTGTGAATCAGAGTACATAGCAGCAAGCGAGGCAGCAAAAGAGGCGATATGGCTAAAGAAGTTCATCGGAGACCTTGAAGTTGTACCAGCTATAAAGGAGCCAATGAAAATTTTCTGTGACAGTGAAAGTGCGGTTGCTTTGGCGAAAGAACCAAGAGATCACGGGAGATCTAGGTACATTGACAGAAAATACCATTTCATCAGACATAGAATAGAAGGACTCCTCGTGGCAAAGAGGGTATCATCAGATGAGAACCCGGCAGATCCCCTCACGAAGGGACTGAGCAGGGTTAAGTATTTACAGCATGCAAGGTGCATTAGGCTGAAGGATGATATTAGTTTCAATAATTAGATTCCTGAAACTTGTAAAATGTAATTGACATTTGATGATAAATAAAAGTTGTTATTTATTTATGAGTAAGGTGTTACTATCTTGTGTTGATTGTTTACTATGTTTCAATTTTGCATGTTTTTACTTCCAGAATAATTATGTTATGGTATATATATCATATTATTCAAACCATCCACAGTTAGTCAAACTTTGGAAGTAAGTATTGATTTAAGACTGTCATGAATTTGGCTTGTATGATTTGTCTAAAGTGCTTTGGACAATGCAATGGTTACTACAACATTCATGAGTACTCATAAGAGCTAAGTATTGGATTCAACCCACGCACACTTGCATCACTTCATGGAATTTATCTCGAGTGATCGTGAGACGGTAATATCATATAAATCTTCAAACCTAGAGATATGAGTTGTTGACTATGAGTTGGTTATTCATTGATTGTACGAAAACGCATTGGTAACTCGATGTTATAAAACGTGCCTTTGTGAGTAATTCAACAAGTAGTTAGTACAAGCATATCAGTCGAAGTTTATCTATTCCTTCTAGAAATAGAAGCGATATCTGGGCCCCTCGATGATTTGGTTTTGACCTATGTACCGGGCCCGGTCAGAACCTAATTGATGTGTTCAATTTAGTTCTATGTAGAAACAAATCGGAGATCGAGAAACAAATGTTGGACAATAAGTAAGACCATGTTCCATGAGTTTGTCCGGCTGATATCATGAGAGCAGAGGATTATATGATCACTTATCTTAAATGGCGTATCATCATCATCTCAGTTCCGAGAGACTTTGAAAGAGCTACGATTGCTAGTCGGATTTTGAAGTCATATTTGCAAATATAGTTATTAGACTTATCCAAGTGGGAGACTATTGGATATAGTGTCTAAGTCCATAACTTTATTTGGTATGTACTTGATCCGACCCGGCATGGTCCATTTGGGTTGCATGGCATTGCAATACTTGGATAGAATAAATGAGAGAATATGGCACTTATTATTATTAATATATTATAAGTTCTAATATATTAATAATAGTATTATTTAATTAGTATTTGATCAAGTATTAATCTAGTATTAATTTGGTGATCAAAGTGAGACTAATTAAATATATAGGGTTGATTATGACAATCATCAAATCTTTTATGGTGGATTAATGATCCGTGGTTTATGGGTTATGGATGTAACCATTTGGAGCTCCATGGATAGTCCATGGGAGTTACAAACCCATAGGTCATGAGAAATGAAGAGTCATGACAATTAAGAGTATTCATGTGAAAACCCTAATTGTGACACCACTATAAAAGGGACCCTTTGGCTAGTGAAATTGGAACTAGTAAGGTTACTAGAGAGGGCATAACCGATTTTGAGTGCTAGAAGTATTCTCTCAAGTTATTCCAAGTTTTGTGGTGTTGTGTGAAGCATTTGAGGCACAACATTTGGGGTGCTAGGCTCACAAAGTCTTGAAGGAATCCAAGCAACAACAAGGTATGTATTTCTACTAGTTTTTATGTTTCATATATTCCCCATGCCATGCTAGTTAGGAAATAACCTTGAAAAAGAAATTTGCATGTATATAGAGAAAACATAGATTCAAGGTTATTAGGTTTGCATGTACACTTAGGAAGTGTTAGAATGCTCAAAACCCATCAGAGACATGGATTATAATCATTCTCTCTGTCCATTTGTTGTTTTCCGATTTCCGATTCATGACGACTGACTGATTGAACAAAACAAATCAGTCCTTGCTTGGCCAAACACTCACATGTGTCATCATTAAATCATCGAGGGGCCCACAGATATCACTTTTATCCCGAAGGTAAAAGGAATGGATAAAATTCGACTCATATGGCTTGTTCTGCTACTTGTTGAATCATACACAAAGGCACGTTTTATAACACCGAGTTACCGAATGCGTTTTCGTGCAATCAATGTACAACCAACTCATAGTAACAACTCATATCTCTAGGTTTGAAGAATATAAGATATTATCGTCTCATGATCACTCGTGATAAAATCCATGAAGTGATTCCAATGAGCGCGGGTTGAATCCATTACTTAGAACTTATGAGCACGCATGAGTGTTGTAGCCCTTTGTCCAACATCTTAGACCTCTACAAACCAACCCATGACAGTCTTGATTCATATCTACTTCCAACATACGACCGACTATGGATGGTTTGAATAACTTAGTCATTCCGGAAGAATAACCTAGTTTATTCTGGAAGTCAAAACATGCAAAGTGAAACACAAGAATAAATGAATCAGATATGGTATCAAACCCTATGAATATAAATAAACACTTTTATTTATCACCATATTGATTACTCATTATTCATTGTTTCGGTTTTATCAACTTTATACTTGAATTAAAACACTAGTTGTACCAAGCTTCAAGCATGTACACTATGTTTTCTAAATACTAGTCGTGCCACACACCAAGTATGCATACTAAGTTTGTCTATGATCTTTACTTTGCGAAATAGATCAGTTGAACATAACTTCAATGATTCTCATTTCACAGTCCCAATTCCTTACTTCAAATGCAAGAATTCCAAATTCATGCCATTTACTGAACTCTGTTAGATTCTAAACTTATATGCATTGATCCTCTTGTAATGATTATGCACAAATTCACAAAGACTTGGCAACAATCATTACAGAGTATTCCAACGGAGATCAACTCCTTGGAAACATCCTTCTTGCATTAAGTTTCCTAATCTTACAGATTGAATACTTTCTAACTTTGAACCATTTCCATATTCCATTTTGACTATCACTTCCGAACAAGAGTTGCCTCTTTTCAGACTATGTCAATATGGTCCTTCTAGAATTAACACTATACTTCCAGCTGTCCTTGAGCAACCAATCTTTGGTAAACCTTAGATGTCCTCGACAATTGCTTAATCATTTTAGTCATATCCAATTCTAGACCTTTTCCCTTCTTAATGCCCCAGGCATTTGGAAAATTTTAGAAAGGATAAGTATAGCACATGTAATCGATCCTATATCCGAAGCATATGGGACACGATCCATGATGTCTAGCATAAAGACTAAACCAGTCTTTTGCTATAATATTTCCATTTCTTTTTGCCAAGTTCTCATAATTCAGATTATGAAAAGGGATGCCGTAATCATAATCGAATTTTAGAACGCAAATAATGAACCCATATATAGAATTTCCTTATGTTGAGCCATTCCAACATGAAATTCATATATATTCTTGACTAAATACGATTAAGACCTCAATCTAAGCTTTTAGATTTGAGATGAAGTATAATATCATCTACCTTAATTATAGCAAAACAACTTTTTCCCAATTGAGACCTTTTGTTTTTCTATAATTAACATTGCTAACTTGCAACCTTTATCATAATTATCATGCTCCCACTAACATGATGATTAATAGCATAACACTCATGCTCTCACTAGCTTTGACATGTACTCAGAAATCAGCTGGACTTCTAGAAATCAATTCTTCATTGACTTTCTTACCAAAGTTCATATTTTTGATACTAGATTGCTTTGATAAAGCTTTATCAAAATCATACACCTTGCCTTAGATAGCTCACAGGTGTGTCTAAACAATTATGAAAAGGGATGTCATAATCATAATGTTTAGACCTTTTTTCATTCCCACAATTGCTATCTACTCAAAATCTACTTAGTGAAAGAGTTTCCTTACCATCATTTTCATGAATCGAAGATAAACCTTGTGACACTTAGATTTTATGGTGTAAGTGTTCCTATCCGTGTGAATTTGTCAAAACCATAATAACAAGACTAGGTTATTGACAAATCCTAACTCATATGGATTGAACTTGTGCACTCTTTACTTCTTGCCACCTGGCAGCTCAAGGGCCTACCATTTCTTCCAAGTAGCTATGCAAACAATGGAGAACATGTATAACTCAAATGTATAGCCAACATAACTGGAATGGGCACAGAAATGTCAACACGATAGGTTATAAACCTCACGTCGTGTGTTAGTGTTAAACTACAAGTTTTTATTCTTGATTAGATCTTGAACTTCTTTTCAGGATCTTTAAGACTCCCATTGTCCTCTTGACATATAAGACTATCTTGCCAAATATTCAAGAGATAGTGTGGATTCTAATCAAGACAGACACTTAACACAATTAGCCTTAGTTGGTCTTTGTTTTATCCAAAACATCACAACTTACCAATTTCAAATGTACAAGAGTAGAAAACTTTTACTCTTACATTTGACAAATGTTTTTTAAACCTTCTTTAAGACATGTCACTCAAGTTACAATCTTGGAGTATGACTCTCAGACTTGTGTTGGAACGAAGTATGACTCATCTTCTTGATTTAACCATTTCAACAATTCAAGTTCCTCTTCTTAGTCATAAGATTTCCTTAGAGAACTAATTTTGATATGGTTTCTTAATCATTAAGATGATCACAAACATGATACTAAAGTACTCTCCCATCTTTTCAGATTTGAGAAACTTTTATCTTTCTGCCTAATTTGATTCTTCTTATTCGTTCTGCCTTACATTGGAACCTTTTCCAATGTCTCAGAGTTACACTTAAGCTTGTAAGTATAACCATATTTACTGAACTTGAGTAAATCATGACGAATAATCTTATCGATCTTTTTGTGGTGGACTTGACCAGTGCAGAAGAATGTGTACTTGATCCCTTAGTCCGTTACTTGACTCACACATCCATGTGAACAAGTAATTAGTCTTAATTTTCCAATACTTGAAAGTTCTCATTTATCATGCTATACAACTTGCATGATTCCAAGTTCCGGTCCAATTGAAACTTGTGTGATGAGAATCTTTCCTTATTTGGTCAATTTAGACATTACCACAAATGAAAGAATCAATTTCATATTTCCAATATTGTTATCAATGGAATCATATAAGCAACATCTTTTCCTCTTTCTACAAATGCCATTGTAAGGATATTTTAAAATAAACAAAAATAAAAACTTTTCTTTTTATTTTAAAACTTTGCGGAAAAACTAATCCTTACAATGAAAATGTATATGAAAACTTGTTGTTATCTATTCCTAAGCAATCTATCATAACTCTAAAGCACATGCTCAAAATTCTGATCACCGAACCATGCGATCCATCTTCGTGATCAGAATCAGCATATACTTCCTTTAAGTTTCTTTACTTTTCTTTGATTCTTAAAACATCAACATGTGACCCAGCCACATCATGTAATAAGAATCTCCAAGTAGGAACTTAATAGAGTTAGACAATGGAATTTACCTGAAATAAAGTCAAACTTATTGACTTTACCATCCTTAGGTAAGTTTGGCAACTTCATAACCAAAGCCCCTTCCTTTGGCAATAGAAACATATATGGACCCTTAGGTAATAGTACATGGGACTATCTCAGACTTAGCCTTTCTCTTTACCATTTGGTCAACCAAGTTGACTATGGCCAATCCCTTTCCATTGGGAAGAGAATGCATTTCTGGATTTCCTATGTCACTATTGTCCTTGTCCATAAAGTCTTGGGAAGTTGATCTCCTAATCAAATTTGCTTTACTAGTACACTAAATCATTTCTGATTTATCAGCACCAAGCAAATAGATAAGATCATTAAGGGTCTTGTCAGATTCTATTTCATAGGAGTCCCAAAGGAACTCACTATGTGACTTAGAAAGTGATTGAACCACTAACTTTCTCAAGACTATGACACCCAACTCTCCCGGCTTGTCAGCATGTGACTTCATCTCCAAGATGTGATCACACCTAGACCTTGCCTTGCCAATAGGGCTTGAGTGACCTTGAACTTGTGGGTTAGGGAGAATAATTGGAGGAGGTGGAGGAAGTGAAGTTCCAAGATATTTGGGAAGATCATAGATGTCTGAACTTGACATCTCTTGGGAGATATTCAAGATAGTTGATTTAAAGTCCTTAATATAACACCCAATATGAAATATTAAGGCTAGGACCCAACAAACTATTTTATAACTTGGAAGAGGGATGCCGTAATCCAAGCTATAGAATATTTGAAGGTAGGTGAATGACGATTCACCAATTTCCACCATGAAAAACGAAATAATTAATTAGGTTTTAATTGGATTTGAAATTCCTAGATCTTTGAGATTCATTGAACTGTTCAATGGCATGTTTCAATCTCGAGTGTGCCCTTCAGGTTTTGTGACTGGGATGCCGAGGATCACAAAACAAGGTGTGAAGTAACCATGCAAATTACTTGGTACCCTTAAGTGTTTACCCCTCAATCGATGTGCCGGTTAACCACACACGCTCCATCGATACTATGATAAACATTAAGTTACCCTTTGCCTACCTTGTTAAATGCGAATTAGTGTGCCCGTTAACCACACACGCTCCACTAACTGACTTAAACAAAGTGCAAAGTGGAATTTCATGGATTAGCACCTTATTCACATTTTCCTAAGTAAGTAAGATTGGGTATTTATAAATGGTTTAGTTACTTAGTATTTATCATTAATACTTTTAATGAAGGGAGAATTATAGTCCTTGTCCTACCCATTCGGCTAACGACCCTCCACCAGTCAAGGAAGCAGTAGGTGAGAGTGGACACCCATTAAACTGCCATTTTATAGGCAGTAACCTTATACCCCCCCCCCCTTATAGACCGGCTTCGTGAATGAGGCCTACTAACGGTAAGACTGACTTGCTCTTATACACATATAAATATTATTAACTTATAATATTATAAAGTATAAGGGTTGAATTTTAACTCTTTAAAATTCTAAGGGCTTAACTTGGAATTAAAGTATTCATAAAAGAAAACTTTTCAAATTCCAAAACTTGAGGGCAAGTTTTGAAACTATTCAAAACTCTTGGATTTTCATAACTTATGAGTTTTAATTAAAGCTTTAAAACTTTTAATGAAGAGACTCTTGGACACCCATAACTTGAGGACAAGTTATGGAGCCATAAAAACTATTTATGAGGAAAGACTCTTCATTTTTTTTTGTAACCTAAGGCATTTTTATGAGTTTTTAAGATTCATAAATGTGACTTTTCATATAACTTGAGGACAAGTTACAAAAATACATTTTATGAACAACTTTTACATTAATTTGTATTGAAAACTATTAACACATATTTTTCATTAATCTAAAAAACAACTCACAAAACAAGGTAACACAAAAAAAAAACTTTGTGATTCCATAACTTATGGAGTTTAATGTTTCTTTTATGATGAAACTTTTCATGTTCCATAACTTAAGAACAAGTTATGGATTTCTTTAAAACATTAAGACCAAGTTTTGTAACTCCATAAAAAACTTTGAATCAATTTTTTTTAAAACCTTTTCATATCCATAACTTATGGAGGTTTCAAAAAACTCTTTAGATCAAACTTTTAAAACTAATAAAATAATCATATAATTTTATTATTTACTAAATTTGACCTAATTCAACTCATATAGAAAATGATTCAAATTTTACAAATAATTAGTTTTTCACAAAAACAAGTAATTATCTTAAAATTTGACAAACGTCATGTTTTTTTCCTTTTTTTCCAACTTTGAAAATAAAACATTTGCATTAATATAATAGAAAACAACCCATGGCTCTGATACCACTGATGGGTTTTTGAGCATTCTAACACTCCTATGGTGTACATGCAACCCTATAAACCTTGGATCTATGTTTTCTCTATTATACATGCAAATAAGAACTTTCCAAGGCTTTAATCCTAACTAGCATATTATGAAGTTCTTATACTACAAAGTACTAGTTAGATAACATACCTTTTGATGTAGCTTGATGTCTTCAAGATTTAAGAGCTTAGCCCCAATAGTGTGGAAGCCTCAAGTGGAATCACAAATCACCAAAACACCTTGGAAGACTTTAGAGAATATGAATACTTGGTTCTCTCTAGTGAAATCGGCTAGCCCTCTTAGTGTAACCACACTAGTGCCCATTTCACCAACCAAGGACATTTTTATATAGTATGGAAACTAGGGTTAAACCCATGACCTTTCATTTCATATGATACATGGGTTAAACACTCCATGGACTATCCATGAAAGCTTAGCCCAACCTAAATGAACTTGGCCCATTCCATATATATATAAGAGTCCATATTTAATTAGTTCATTTTTGATCACTTAATTGATTCTAAATTAAGTCTTGATCAATACTAATTAAATAATATTAATATATTAGAACTTATAATATATTAATATAAATCATAAATATACTATTCTCAAAAGACTATCCATATAAATTGTGTCGGTGAAGTGCAACCCAAATGGACCATGCTGGGTCGGGTCAAGTACATACCAAATATAGTTATGGACTTAGACATTAATCCAACAGGTGGAACACTCTAGGGAAGACCCTAAGTCCTAATGAACCACTGCAATTGACATGGCCAAAGTTCTTGGTGCAGTTCAAGCTCAAGTTCTACTCGGCTCAAAATCTGTTGGAGTTGGAAAACAAGTTTCTGACATTGACGAAATGCAGCATGTTAGTTGATGAATACACTAATAACTTCACAGAAAAGATGGAGTTTTCTTTGCGCATCGTCCCAGACGAGCTGACGAAAGTTGATAGGTACGCAAAGGGACTCGCATGGGAGTACTCAGTGCCAGTTCGTCAGGCAGCTATTTAGGCTGCCAAGTCTGTTGAGGATATGATTAAGGGGAGAACCGCCAACTAGGTTGAAGTTGGTGAAAAGAGGAAGTTTGAAGGAAATTCAGGTTCCAATAAGGAAAGTAAATTTTCGAAGTCTAATTCGAAAAAGTTAGGAGGAAAAGGCGAAGCGAATGGTGTGAGAAGTGCAAGAAAAAGCAC
The DNA here is from genome assembly GCF_051521515.1 of Lactuca serriola. Classification (NCBI taxonomy): domain Eukaryota; kingdom Viridiplantae; phylum Streptophyta; class Magnoliopsida; order Asterales; family Asteraceae; genus Lactuca; species Lactuca serriola. The sequence goes on along the minus strand of NC_136412.1, from coordinate 100,602,527 downwards.
TTTGGGAAATATAGTGAGGATGTAACTTCCTACAATTGTGGAAAAACTGGGCATTATGCCAATGAGTGTCTGTCCAACAAGAGGATGTGTTTTGGATGTAATGAGGAGGGGCACACTTTGAAAGGCTGTCCGAAAAAGAAAGATGCAGCAAGACCCAACATTCCACCAAAGCCGAAGGCGAGGGCCTTTCAGATGACACTGGAAGCTGCGAAGGATGAAGATGATGTCGCTTCAGGTACCTTTCTCATAAACGAATTACCTACTCAAATTTTGTTTGATTCTGGAGCCAACTACTCCTTTATTTCGCATGAGTTTGGTAGAAAACTAGTTTTGCTTGTCCATAGACTAGATAATGCTTTGTTAGTCGAAGGTGCTAGTGGCAATTTTGTACATGTTAGCCATCGTATGAAAAACATCTTAATTGACTTGAATGGGAATAAGTTTCACGAGGAATTATTGCCTATCGAACTTAACAGTTTCGACGTCGTGTTGGGGATGGATTGGCTAAGCGCCAACGATGCCGAGATTTTATGCAAGAAAAAGATAGTAAAAGTAAACCCACCAGGGAAAGAGTCACTTATGGTGTATGGGGACAAATGTAGAGTAAATTCTGGAATCATTTCGCTAATGAAATCCAGAAAGTGTTTGCCCAAAGGATGTACATCATCTTTGACATTCGTGATCGATGCTAAGAAGGAGAAAAAAGGAGATGCAGAGCATTCCTGTCGTGTGTGATTATCTGGAAGTATTTCCCGAAGATCTTCCCGGATTACCGCCTGATAGACAACTGGAGTTCAGAATAGACTTGTTACTAGGAATGACACTAATAGCAAAGGCACCTTACCGACTAGCACCGACAGAGATGAAAGAGATAATGATGCAACTTCAGAAGTTATTGGATAAAGGTTTCATTAGACCTAGTTCATCACCCTGGGGAGCTCCGGTGTTATTCGTGAAGAAGAAAGATGGAAGCATGAGAATGTGCATTGATTACAGAGAGCTGAATAAGGCAATGATAAAGAATAGATACCCGTTGCCAAGGATTGATGACGTGTTCGATAAGTTACAAGGCTCAACTTATTTTTAAAAGATCGATCTTAGGTCAGGATATCATCAGCTGAAAGTAAGAGAAGAAGATATCGAGAAGACTGCATTCAGAACTAGATATGGACACTACGAGTTCTTGGTTATGTCGTTTGGACTAACCAATGCTCCAGCAACATTCATGGATTTGATGAAAAGGGTTTGTAATCCGTTCCTCGATAAATCTGTGATAGTGTTCATAGATGACATTATGATTTACTTGAAAAGCCAAGAGGAGCATGGCAGACACATGCGAGAAGTGTTAGAAGTTTTAAAGAAGGAGAAGTTGTATGCAATGTTCTCGAAATGTGATTTTTGGATTCAAGAAGTCCAATTCTTGGGGCACGTGGTCAACCAAGAAGGGATAATGGTTGATCGAACAAAGATTGAGGATGTAATGAAGTGGGAACAACCAAAAAGTCCCACATAGATCCGAAGCTTTTTAGGATTAGCCGGATATTACCGAAGGTTTATCCAAGGCTTTTCTTCGATCGCTACTCCACTAACAGCTTTGACCCACAAAGGAGCTACTTATGCTTGGAGCGAGAAGCATAAGGAAGCATTCGAAAAGCTAAAGAAGAAGCTATGTGAAGCACCGATTTTTATCTACCCGATGGATTTGAAGACTTTGATGCTTATAGCGATGCATATGGTGTTGGGTTGGGTTGTGTTTTGACCCAAAGAGAAAAGGTGATAGCATATGCGTCTCGACAACTAAAGGAGCATGAAAATAATTACTCTACTCATGATTTGGAGTTGGCAGCGGTAGTTTTCGCTCTAAAAATATGGAGGAATTACCTCTATGGCATGAAGTGTAAACTTTTCACTAATCATAAGAGTCTCCAATATCTCTTTAATCAGAAGGAATTGAATATGAGGCAGCGACGTTGGCTAGAGCTACTTAAGGACTACGACTGTGAGATACTTTACCACCCCGGTAAAGCTAATGGTGTCGCTGATGCTCTCAATCGGAAAGTCAATGTTGAGAGAAAAAGGCCAAGAGCGTTGAGAATTGAAGCTGTCTCAACAATTGTGGAGAGTATAAAGAAAGTTCAAGAAGAAGTTTCTGAAAAGAATGACTGGAAGGAGGAACGTTTGGGCAAAATGTTGGTGTTTGATACAAACGGTCATGGACTAAAGGTATTCCAAGATCGAATTTGGGTGCCTAAGTCAGGAGGAATAAGAGATCTTTTGATGGAAGAAGCTCACAAAACCATGTACTCAATTGATCCTGGCAGCACTAAAATGTATAGGGACCTGAAACCCTATTACTGGTGGCCGACGATGAAGCTTGATATTGCAAAGTACGTGGCAGAATGCGTGACATGTGCTAGATTCAAGGCACAACATCAGAAACCATATGGGAGTTTAGAACCTTTACCCGTACCTATTGGTAAATAGGAAGACATTGCCATGGATTTTCTGACTAAACTACCCAGAACAATGAACGGTCACAAGATGATTTGGGTGGTCGTTGATCGCTTCACTAGGAGTGTGAACTTCATAGCAGCCAATGAGAAATGGTCTATGGATAAGCTTGCGAATTCTTACGTGAAGGAAATTGTGAGGCTTCACGGTGTTCCGTTAACGATTGTATCAGATCGTGATATCTGTTTCACCTCAAGGTTTTGGAAAAGTCTACAAGGGGAAATGGGTACCAGTTTGTGTTTAAGTACAGCTTACCATCTGCAGACTGATGGTTAGAGTGAAAGAACGATACAAACACTTGAATATATGCTAAGAGCATGTACTCTGGAATTCCTAGGTAATTGGGATGAAAATTTATCTTTGGTAGAATTTTCCTATAATAATAGTTTCCACTCGAGCATAAAGATGGCACCTTATCAAGCTTTGTACGGACAAAAGTGTCGTACGCCGTCTTGTTGGCTTGAGGCTGGAGAAAAGTAGTTTATGGGGCCCGAGATGGTTCATCAAACCACTAAAAAGCTGAAGATAATTAGAGAAAGAATGTTAGCAGCTCAGGATCGTAAAAGAGTTATGCTGACAAGAAAAGAAGACCGATGACTTTTGAAGTAGGGGACTCGGTTTTGCTTAAATTCTCGCCGTGGAAGGGACTTATAAGATTTGGAAAAAGGGGAAAGTTGAGTCCAAGGTTTATTGGACCATTTAAAGTTCTTCAGAGAATTAGGAACCAAGCTTACAAGCTTGAATTACCCGAAGAACTAGATGGTATACATCACACTTTTCATGTGTGCTATTTGAGGAAGGTCACAGGAGAAGTCCCTGACATTATTCCAATTTCTGAATTAAGATTGGATGAAAACAAAAGGTTGATTGAAGAACCTGAGGCAATCGTTGACCGAAAAACTAAAAAATTACGACGCAAGATGGTCGAACTAGTGCTTGTCCGTTAGAAACATACGAATGGTTCAAATGTCACATGGGAAACGGAGAGTGACATGTTGAGTCGCTATCCACATTTGTTTGTTGATGTGTGATTCCGGGGATAGAATTATCCTAAGGGGGAGAAAATTGTAACGCCTGCATTTCAAGGCTAGGCATTATCGTTGATGTAATAGTCTAGGTTAACCTTGTAACTCTTTTTGAAGTATTAATGATGAAATATTTGAGTATTATGTGAACTATGTGATTTATGTGTTTGTTTTCTTAATTATTATAATTTAATGAATTAAGAATAAAATAAGCGTCAAAAGTAAAGTGTGAGATAAGCCCGATATCGTTGCTTGAAGATGTAGTTGTTGAAACAAGGATTCTGGAGATATAAAGAATGCCAAAATCCGAGTTATAACGAAGAAGTTATGACCTGTTGAAGTTTCGCGACTGGACAGGAACGACGTTGAATGAAGTAAAATGTGAATTTGAGATAGAGCGATATTTAGCCTTAGTGATCTAAACAAATGTTGTAGAGTTCATTAAACCGAAAGCGTGCATAAAAAAATCGTCCAAATCTGACTTCGTATGAGGAAGTTATGATTTTCCGAAGTTTTAGCTAAGCAGTATGCAGCTCGAAACTCGAATATGAGATCGTGTGATTTCTAGCCAAAGCAATCTAAACGAGAATCAAAGATCTCGTCATTAGTAGTGCAACGATAAAAAAAAACCAGACGAAAACAAATGTCAGATTAAGAAGTTATGAATTTATAACGGAGTTTTCCTGTCCCGGCATACTAAAAATAAATAATAAAAATAAATTCAAAATTAGCCGACGGAGTCTAAAAAAAAGTTGTAGGGCGTAGCCTAGCCGAAGGGGGGAGTCACCTGACTTATCTGGGTTACGCCCAGCGTAATGCGAGGTTCCAGTCCCTATATAAAGGGTCTGAGGGCAGCCGAGTTCTTTGCTAATTTTCTTTCCTTCTCTCTCGTTTTTGCATCGTTTTTCGTGCAAGAAATATCCCAAATCCCCGGTATCATTCCCGAGACCTGAAGCAAGTCCCGAAGCCCCAAAGATCCCGAAAGTATAATTTCCGAGCCAAAGCTCTGCCCGCGAGAAGCCCGATTTTTGTGAAGATCTCCCGGTTTCACCGAAGAATACTACTTCTACAAGCCGTAGTGTTGTCCGATCATCTTTTGATCAAGTGAGTGTCTAGTTACTTTCTTCTAATACATTAATATGAAGTATTTACTATGAAATACGTGTTATGTGTTTATATATTGGTGTTGATTTGAAGGGGGTACATAATCTCTTTCAAATGCATGATTTTATACAAGTATCGATTTAACGTACTAAGTATATGTGTTATGTGAGTGTATCGATGTTATCTTCTAATCTCGTAAGATATGATTTGTTCTTTATGAAATACATGTTATGTTTATGTATCTCATCTTTTATCTGGAATTTGTTTTGAATGAACGTACTATACAGGTTTTAAACTATGTATAAAAATGTATATTTTATCTACTTAAATGTTGGGTAGAACATGGGTAGATAGTTGTCTTGTGATAAAAAGATGAGAGGCCTCGATGTTTTTGATTTAGTCATCTAGCGGAGTTTAGATGACAAACATGGACTTTTCTAGACAGTCTTGTGGAACGCTAGCAGGCTCGCCCCCTGTAGGTGTTAATGAACTTGGGTGTTCATTCGTTGTACTCAATCCCCCTCATGGTTGCCTTATTTGACATATATTGCTGGGAAACCCCCGAATGTATGTGTTGTCACCCCGATAAAATATTCTTAGACTAGATCCCTTATGTTAGTTGTCTTAGGGATGTAAAGTGAGAATAACGGGAATGAGTAATTGGGTTATTGTTGGTTGGTGGAATTAAATATAATTGTTTATTGTGGGTTGAAAACCCTATATGCTCACCAGGCTCCCAAGCCTGGCCCACTTAGTTTTCATTGTATTATAGGTAGTGGCGCCAAAGCATAAGTTGGATGACTTGTCAAATTATTTTTGGATTATGGACCTGTTGTTTTATATAACTGTTGTAAGGTCTGTAATGTGATGTTTATGTTTTTAGTCTGTTTATCGGAACATGACATCCCGAGTTTTGTTATACAATTAAAATACATTTCTTTAAGGAATGCTTTGGTAAATCCCATTTTTATCATATTTCGTTTTGGGAACGAATTCCGCAACTCTTTTAATCAAAGGATTACTCTGAAATTGTTTTAAAAGCATAAATTAAACCGGTCATTTCTGGTCGTGATTTTGGCGATGTCACATCGACCATACCTGAAGACTAGATTATCTGTAGTTAAAGATATTGGCACAAAACAATTAGCAGTACTGTGTCACCAGTAATGGCGCCAATTTGTTACGACGCTGTCGTGCACGTATTAATCAAATAAATTTATCACTGCTGGTTGCACTAAAAATATAACACAGGGAAGGTGGGTCGAATCCTCATGGACACAGCCTAATGGTCAATGCCTTTTTGCATCAGGCACATCTAGTCAATACATAAATAAAAACGAAGGGGGTTTTAAATTAAACTAAAAACTAAAATTGCAGTGATATTAAACTAAATGAAAATGAATAATAAAAATGGCTTCAGTTCGGATGTGACTTTCCTAATCATGTAACTGATCCAGATCTGATTATTTGAGATTCGTTCTATCTAAGCTGGTACTGAGAAAAAACTAACAAGCTCTAGTAATTTCTATTTTACCTAAATTAGATAATCAAAACAAACTCTTCAATTAACCCTAACTTTTTGTTGTTCATCAAACAAGCCCTTAATTAAGATCAGAAAAGTTGCATTATAATCTATGTAAAATTCCAAGCAATACCCAATACTTCTCACAAGCTCGGAAGCGTAAAGATATGATGTTTCAGTTTATACCAGAGTTAAATCCCAAAACGGAACCAATCTGACACTTGTTACTTTTACCAATTTATTAGAACAATTACGGATTCTATTAATTGGTTAACTAGAATGATAAAACCCTAGCTAGGTGATCAGACTAACAAGAATTCAAATCACACATTCATTAAGAACAAAACTAAAGAATCTAGATAGAAACACAAATCAAAAACCAAATCTAATGATCAATCACATGAAAAGTACTTGTCTTTGCAGGATTGAAAACTAGGGTTTTAGCCAGACATGACTAAAATCTGATAAAAGCAAATGAAAAGAGACATCAAACAACTAATCTTACTAATCTACTTGAAGGAGATGATCTACGGTCTTCAGAAATCGTTGAAATCAGAGAGGAAACACCTCCAAAATCGTCTTTTCATCGTCAAGCACCTCTGGAATTGCCAACTTAGGTTACATGGATGCTATCATGGTCTATTTATATGTCCAACCACAAAAACGGCGCACCTTCGATCGCATGTGCACAACTTGCAATCGCATTTTTAATGAACTAAGATGTTATTTTGACACTTTTTGGCCAACCTGCGATCGCATGTACACAACCTGCGATCGCATGTACACAACCTGCGATCGCAGGTACTGAGTTTTCCCTCCCGGATGAATTTGGGCACAAAAGAACCTCAAATACATGTTGCAACCCAACCTGCGATCGCTTGAAGGAAACCTATTATCGCATGTTGTGCCTAAGATGTCCGAAATTTTGTCTATTTTTTAGATCATTTTGAATCGCGTCAATCAGAGTTACATTTCTTGACATATGGTCAAAATACTGATAGGGGGTCAAAGCTGCCAGCAACATCCTTTAACTTTAGATTGCAAATTCTCTCTTCGTGTGATCAATTCAATCAAATATTTCTTGACCAAAGCATCTTCCAATCATTCTTCAACATAATCCATAAGTCCCAAGCTCCATTTTAAACTCCAAACGCGCATCCAACTGTTCCCAAAGCACTGCTTCGCTCGAACTATCTGAAATTGACATAAAAACATGAGCAGTACGGGAATTCTAACGAAATACATGAGCTGAACATTGTTTATCTAAATGACATGCAAATGTACAAAATATGATGCTAAAATGATAATACAAACTACCCTATAAGATGCATAAAATGGCATCTAACACACACCGCCCTTAATGTCATCGCCTGGAACGACATCCTCCTCCTCAGAACACAACTGACAGAGATCGGCAAGACCAAGCTCGCCCAGTCTGAGGTAACATGTGAAGTCTATCTCAGAAAAAGCCCTAATTGCAACATGCATAGCGTCAGTGGACCGAGTCACGGAGCCCGGATCGTATGGGCACTACCAGAGCACTACCGGATCGTATGGGCACTTCCAGAGTCACGGCAGTTGCACACGCGACCTTCACACGGTGAATTCCGAGTGCAAAGTCACTGCTCTTGACAACACAATCCACTACATTTACCACCCTCTTTTGAAGAACCCAAGCTACATCAGTCTCCAGGACTTTCCTTTTTGAATCCTCTGCTGATAACTCATGGCCTCGCAACGCCAAACTTTCCACTAATGACGCCTTCTTCATAGCCAAATCTTGGACCTTCTAAGATAGGCAATCAATGTACCCATCCAGGGTCGCCACCTGAGCCTTAACAACACTTTTATCCCCAGTTAGCACAAGGTAGCATTCATCGAACTTACGCCTCTCCTCCTCGAGGAGCCATACCTTCTTCGCGAGCTCGTTGCGCTTCGATTTAACAAGAGCCAACTCTGCCCGGTCAGCCCCGATGTAACGAAGATGACGAGCAACCGAAACGAAATAAGGAGCCACCTGAGCAGCTGCATACTTAATATCATCCACCATTTGAGAATATGAAAGGGCATCAAGGGCCTCTAGGGTAGCAGAAGAAAATGCTTGATTGCACCATTCACTAGCATAAACCTGTTCTGTTAGACTGGTTTGAGTGTGGATCTTGTGCTTTCCGTAGTACATGCCCAATACTACCTTCCACAACTATCCATACTTTCCTCAAGAATTATCCTTAAGCCTGCGAGTCATCCTTTCAAACTATTAATCTAAACACTCGCTAAACAGCGCAACAAAACCCATTGATGTATTCCTAAGCTTTCCTAAGTTCCCGATCGAGTCGTGTCATCAGTTGCTGAAGAACTCCCCATAATGTCAGCTACCCATCTCATGAATACAATCACATAAAATAAAGCTTAGATAATCCTTGGTTAGACTTAGACGAGAGCTATGCAATTGGGTCAAATCCGCTACTCTGAGATTATCCAACCTTCTCCACATGTGACTTGACATATTCACTTAATAACTAACTCACATCACTTATGAGTTCCACAAAGCACAAAGCAAGCAACATTCATACAGTAACATTCAAAATCATAGGATAACTATGAGCATCCAATCCTACATACAATAACTCATTCTTGGAAATCCCACTCCCGCTGCTGATTGCCTTACACATACAAATCATACCCAAACTAGCATCCTATGCTTCCTAGGCTACAAGGCATCACATATCAGACCAATCTATCACTGACTAGTCAGAACTAGCATGCAAGTCTACAAGCTCATAACATAGGCAAACAAGGCATCTCTCCTAGAATTATAATATGCAAACACAAAGCAGATCCTTAGCCCTAACTAGCATCCAATTCGCATATTCATAACTCAGATCATATCAGATATCATGTATCGATATTGTGGGAGAAACTTACTTGAGCTCGACTGATTGCATGCACTACACCCTTTCTTCTCCTAGAAAACTATTTTCTTAAAAATATGTTTCTTTTTGAAAAACTTTACCAAATCCTCAATTTGAGTTCAGACATACCCAAGAGCATGTCTGAATCCCTCAAACCAGGGCTCTGATACCAACTTGAAACGTCCCAAAATAAGACCAAAAGTTTCATTTTTAAATTAATAAAACCAGTATTCCAGGAAGATCGTCATACGAATCCAGATAAAACAATTGTGTCAATCATTACATCATATCAGAGTAAGTTAAGTAAATGCGGAACGAGGTTGTGTGTGCCCTGCAATCATCTTGAGCACTTCCCTTTGAAAACAGAAGTACCTGAAACAGAAACTGAAAACCGTAAACACAAATCTTAGTGAGTTCCCTAAACTACCCCATACCATACATAATAAATCGCATACTGGGTCCTCGCCCGGTATCGAGTCCCACTCGGCTTCGAGCCCTGCTCGGTATACAAATATGTTATTCTTAGGCCCCGCCTAACATCGAGACCCTCCCACTATACACATAGACGTATATCACATAACCATACTAACACATACAATGATCATAAAACAATAATATACGATACAGTTATCGACCCTCGTCCGGCATCGAGCCCCGCCCAGTATACATAGCAACATAATACCACATGCAAGGGTCACACAGACTCCTAGCATCCTAACATAAATAACAAGGGTCGGTATTGGTTCCTTCAACCCACTAAACACAGTGAGGGAACTCACCTCGAACTGCAGAATCATACTCATAAGTCCTTGGATGTTGGTCCCATGAATCCCCGAGCTATCAATATCAAATAACATCCAATTAATAATTGGATTCCCATCCATAACCATAAGTCTAAAGCTAGGGTAAAAAGAACATTTCAACCTTTACATAGCTTTGTCAAAGACTGAGGCCCAACCCTAGAATCCAAAAAGCCCAAAGACCAAATAATCATTCAAGGCCCAAATATGACCGAATTTTCCAAATTTGGCCCAAATCCCTTCGATGGTCTTAACCCAAGGCCTAATAATATTCCTACCCCAAAACACCAAAATTCAGATGGTCCAACAATGCCCTAAATATCTAAGCCCGAAACATAACCCAGCCCAATGACTAAAAGATCTGAGGCCTACTCTGTTGAGTACGCAGATCATACTTAGCTCCTACATGCAACGTACTTGCCTTAGCGCTTGTGCGCTAAGTGTACCTGCTTGTATGCCCAACTTACCCTCGCATTCAGCCATCTTCCATATCCATCTCTTATTCCATAAATACTTTACTCCAAAACCTGGATCTGACTTCCTTGGATTGGTTTATCACGTAAAGTTGCTAACTTCACGTTCATGCATGACTTAATGAAGATCTTAAAGCTCAAAAGGACTTAATGGATGACTTAATGCATGCATGTGACCATAAACCCCATAAATCTTGCACCTTTATGTTTAGAACTCCGTAACATGCTCAGATCTAAAACGACAACCCCACAAACATCTTAACTCATCAAACCAACCCAAAAGGAACCTAAACCATAAAAACCAATACATAAAGAGATCTAAGCATTCAAAATCCAAGGTATGAACTTGATACCTCAAGAGGCTTGCAAAATGAGGTGTGATTTTGGATCTAAAGACTTCACACCAAGTAATCTAACTTCACTTTTCTTCAATTCCTTCAAATGAGAAAAATGATCACCAACTTCCTCTCAAGAGTTCATGAAACACAACCATGCAAGCTAATGGTTGAGATTTAGGGCTTATGAGGTTTGGAGGTAGGTAAAGAGGCCAACCCTAAGGACTTAAGGTCTTTATATATGGTACAACACCCAAAAAACAGGGTTTCCATTAACTCCTCGTATGCCCAGCGTATGAGGTCTCACATCCATGGTCAACCCCTCCTTGTACACTAAGCGTACACCATTGTACGCCTAGCATACCGACCCTCACACCAGTACGTCTTACGTACTCCCTAGGTATGCCCCGCATATTAGCGTTACCCTTAAACCCTAAAACACTCTGAAGGCCATAACTTCCTCATTATAAATCTGATCTGGACGATCATTTTATCCATGAAAAGGTAACGAGAAGCTTTATGTTTTCATAAAATCATACTTTCCTTCAAATTTGCCGAACAAAATCCAATTTTCACAAAAGCCCGAGTTACCACATTACCAAAATATCCCTTGGCTCCAAAACACAAACCGAACATCTGAATCATCTAAATTACATCACCCACCTTCAAATGAGTCCAAAGATCAATTAATCAAAGGTCCTAAGTCTGCTAATACACGATCTTTGACCACCACCCGAATACAGAAACGATACGGAACAGGGCATTATATATATATATATATATATATATATATATATATATATATAATCTTATAATACATACATAATGTAGGCTCCGCCTTATTTTAAGACTTTTATCTAATAACAAGGAGCTTAGATTTAGGCCATTAGATTTATTTTCAATGGTGTAGATTATAATCCATGTCAATGCCAATCAGCCAATCAAAAGAAATTTATCATTTTTTAGCATAAAATACTACACTTTATGCACAAAGAAACACAAATTTGACCTCCGGCCTTTACTTTTTAACCTTATACCTCCAATCCTCTCTTCTTTAAAAGACATAAACAGCAGCCATAATTACCATTGCCATGCCACGATTACCACTGCTTCTCCGTCACATATCCCACCACCATCGATCTAAAAATATGCTAATACACATTCTCTTTGTGAAAACATCACCCCCCATGATCGCCATAAAAACTCTGTTTCAAAAAACTTGATCGTTGCTGATTTTGCTTCCTAGATCTACACAACAGATCACTTCCCATGTGGAAGACTTGGTGAAAAGTTGTTCCTCAAGAGTAAGCTATTAGATCTAGTTATTTTTGTATTAGATGTGTGTATGGTGCTCTTTTTTGTCCTAAATATGTGGATTTTAGCTTCTACCATGGGAACGATATGTGTTCCCGGATCCGAGTAATATGTGTTAATATGAGTTTTTCTTCACTTTTATCTCTTTCAGATATGATAAAAAGAAAAGGACATAGAGATATCAAGAACAGGAGAGTATGAGAGAACTGGGCTTGAGATCTGCTATAAACTTTGTTATTTGTTGTTTCACAATTATTTGTCTAGCACCTTGTTCCCGAGTTTCATTTAAAGGAAAGGAAAGAAAAGAAAGGAAAAGAAAAGAAAAGAAATACGAAGAGAAAGAAAGGAAAGGAAAAAGAAAGTAAAATGTATTTTTCTATTCCGAGTTCTAGAGAAAGGAAAGGAAAATTATTTTTCTTTGTGTTCCTGAGTTGGAAGGAAAAGAAATGAAAACTAAAAGTGGTCAATTATACCCTTGTCACATTTTTATTTATAGTGATTTGAAATACTAAAGAGAACGCAAACATTTTGGTGTTTTATATATCAAGACATCACATAAAACCAAATGGAAAAAAGTTCCAGATTCAAATGGAATAAACTCATTATGAAGCTCTTGAATAAACTCCTATCAAGGCATCAACCCTTTTCTATAATATTAAAATAATGAATCAAATTGATACGTAAATCGTAAATAGTAACAAAGCTCTTCATCTTGTTTACATAAAACTGTATTTTTGTCAAAAACTTTAAAATAATATGAAAACCATTTTATGCCGACCAATATACTGTCTAGGGGACAAAGTGAGTCCAAGGAATTTAAATTTCAACAAAGCCTATAAGTTATTAAGAAAGTAAAACTATTAAAATATAGGATGATAACAGATACAAGTTAAAACTTGCAATGGGGAGTGAAAAGAATGAAACATGATAATGGAAAATATATAATCAAAATACAAACTATAATGAGAAAGGTAGATTAAATCTTTTCGAAGTTACTCAACACAGCATATATCTAAATTACAAACTATAATGAGAAAGGTAGATTAAATCAATCTTGACTGGTGAAAAGTTTACCTTCTATGTTTCTGCCATTTGCCGACAAAGCTACTTGACTGTTGATTGGGTTAATGAAGACGAAGATGTGCAGAGGGTCGAAGATGCATGAGGAATGAGTTAGAGAAGCAACGATTTTTTTCCTGTTTGGGAGGAAGATTAGGGGGTAGTTTGGTAATCATAGCGATTTTTTTTTATCAATGATTCTCTTCACTCCAAGTCTCTCCGATTTGGGAGGAAGATTAGGAGAGAAAACAATGCTGTGATTTCCTTTCCTTTCTTTCCAAATCACTCCAAAAAATAAATTCGGGAACACTCTTGACTCCTTCTTTCTCTCAAATTCTCTTCTTTTCTCTCCGCTTCCCTCGTTAATTTCGACTCGGGAACAAGGTGTAGATGTTTTATGTTTACATGAATGTTTTTGACGTTTTATATCTCTTTGCAAGTTTCTTCCGTTTTTTTATTTATTTAGATGTGTGTGGATATTTATGGTGTTATACTTCCCTCTACAAGGCTGATATTATTTTACATTTAGATTTTACTTATATTAATTATAGTAGTCATATTCTTATATTGTAATTTAATGCGTCTAATATTAAGTACACACTACATTTATAAACAAATCAAAATATGATAAAGATACAAAACACAATTCAAAGAAATGAACTGAAAATAAATTACTCCTAGATCTATAAAAATATTTCTTATTAGTATTGGTTGATATAAAATTTTCCGAAGATAAAGAATATGAGTTGTTATATATATATATATATATATATATATATATATATATATATATATATATATATATATATATATATATATATATATATATATATATATATATATACTAGGTGTGAGACCCATGTATTACATGGGTTTATTTAAAAAAAATTAAATATAAAATTTTAACAATTTGAAAACTTTAAATTTATAAGAAAAACAAGAAATTTTTTGAATTATTAAAATTAATGAGACTTTAATGCATTAGATACATTTCATATATAAATCATTTATAATAAATACCTTACATATATATTACCTTATATATTAAATGTGGATTTTAATTTAATAAAATCAAAAATACAATAAAATGACAAGTGGAAAATAGATAAATTTAAAATTTCTAGAAAATGCCATGTGTCCAAATGAATGAGAAAAAGACATGTGGCAAAGTCATTTTCATTTATTATGGTATATATATATATATATATATATATATATATATATATATATATATATATATATATATATATATATATATATTGTTTTATTAAAACCAGCTTAAGAGTTATTTTATGTTTCAAGGTTGAATTATTCTTTCACCTTTTAATGTAATTTCATAACTATTTTTGTTGAATAAAAATTCAGTTATATATTATTTTTTTTCTTGTGTCATATACTCATATTCACCTATTATTAGACTTTATATTAATTAAATAAAAGATAAATTAATCAATTTCAATAAAACATCTTACTTATTTGAAAGAAATATGAAAAAAAGACAATAAAGCAAGTTTGTGGGAAAATTGAAGAATTTATACGTGTTTCGGCAATTGTTACTTCAATCTTTCAAAGAGACGATTTCCCGCTATTTCTTTCTCGATGTTTGTGATTATGAAATTGGAATATGGGTGAATCTTTTGGCAGGAAACAAAAGCAATATACAAGACTATAAATATAACCTAAACATTTCTTTAATATTTCTTATTTTTTGATATCGATAATTAATAACTCTTTGAAAATTGTATATAATAGGTAAACACAATTTATACAATATAGAATTTTTTCTTAATTTGATTCACAATTATAATTGTTATCATAATCGTAGAATGTTTATAATTTCTTAATATTATATTAAATAGGTATAACTTATTGTATTATTTTACCAAGACTAAACTGCAATTTTGAACCCTGTGGTTAACAAAAAAAAAATGGAATTTTGGTCCCTGTGGTTAGCAAAAAAAATATGGATGGAGTCCAAAAGGTTTTCAATTTGCACTATTGGTCCAATTTCGAATCTTTTTGGTGATTTTAGTCACTGTAGTTGGCATGTTTTTATGGTTTTTGTCGACTCCCAAACTAAAATGATTAATATACCCTTAATAAATTTTTTTAATTTCTTTTCATTTTAGAAAAAAAAAAGCAAAAAGAAAATCACACCACCCAACCCCTTCTACCCTCCATCTCTCACTCTTGGAAAAGCCACACATTTATTTTCTCATTTTCTTGCAGCCGCCACCACCTGGATTATCGCCATTTCTCTACATCTTCAAGCATTATTCTAAAAACCACCATAACAACCATCATACATACCATCAAAATCCACGTTCATCATCTTCAATCTAATAATCACATTTACTTCATCGGACCACCGACCACCACTAGCTCTTCACCATCTCTAAATCAACAAACCCAACATCACCAGCCACCATGAACCACCATTATCTTCATCTCATGTTCTAATTTAGATGCCCTCACTAACATGAAGATCACCATTAATGTATCGTCTTCTTCCTAAATTCTTGATTTTAGGGTTTAAGCTCTTGATTTTAGGGTTCCAAATTTTGAGTTCTAATTAAGTATCGTCTTCTTCCATTGCCTTTGATGCTTCTACAATCGATGGTGTTGGTCTGTTGAGATGATGAGAAATTAGTGATGGTGTTATTCTTATGGTTTTTGTCTGAGAGGTGATTGTTTGGTGTGTTTTAGATATCAGTCAACCGATGTATTGTACTGGTGGTTGGATGATGCTGGTTAGGTCAGAAAAATGAGAAAACGGTGAAGATGCTGATGATGGACCAAGTGGTAGTTTGCGACGGGGGAGATGAAGTGGGGGCGAAGTTATGGCTGGATGAGATGAAGTGGATATGGTGATGGGAGGGATAACACCGTGAAGTAGGAGAGGAGAAGGGGGGAGGTGTGGGAGGCAGGAACTCCGACAACACCATGGTTGATTTCAACTCCGGATCTGGTGATTTCTCTCCAGATAGAAGGCACTGGCCCCGACATTATGTTGCTGGCAGAAGAGAGGATGCAGAATAAGTGACTGTGAGGAGTTAAAGATTGAGGGTGGGGTAGGTGCATTTTTGTTTAGTATTTAATTAAATAATAATAATAATAATAAAACGAATTTTAAAAAAAATGAAAAAAACAAATGAAAAGGGTAAAATAGTCATTCAAATTGTTTAGGGACCAAATCCACGAAAAGTTTGTGGTTTTAGACTAGTGGTGCAAGTTGAAAATTTCTTGGACTCTATCCACATTTTTTTGCTAACCACAGGGACCAAAATTGCAGTTTAGTCTTTTACCAATATCCATATTTTATGGAATATATATTTTTACAATCATTCAAGTATGCATACGACAGGGACATTTTAGCAATTTTGTCTTGATTTTTTTACACTTTATACAGTACGCCCAGTAATTGTAAGTTATTTTCTAAAATGGCATAACATTATTTTATTTTAGATTTCAAAGCCGACCAATTGATAAGACTAACTTGCATTTAAAAGAATAGGGCTTTTTTTATTTATAACTTGGCCAAAATAGAGGAACTTTTATGTAGATAACCTGATAAAACTAGTTACCGGTAATTAAATGTTGAACTGAATAATTAAACTGTTATATTTTGTGTTGTTTTGTAAATAAAATTAATTTGACTTTTTCAAAAACTATACCAAAGTATTAATATTTTATTAGAGATTTTTTGTTTAAATTACTTGGATTTTTTTCTCAAAGTGTTTAAAAATTTTCGGTTAACAAAATAATAAGGAAAATTAGTATGTACACAAGTCCTCTTTCCTATCTTTATGTCCTTCTCTTATCTAATATGATTTTTCATCTTTTTCTATGGTTGCATGACCTATCGGTCAACTCTATTCGCGGTAAAAGAGTGTGCCAAAAGAAACACTGGGTTTATTATTTTTATTGTGGTGATATATATTTATACATTTTTATCACCAACGTCGTTAAGAAAATCATTTTAAGAGGTTACTATTATTTTCTACAATCTACACAATATATTCTAAAAACCATCATCCACCTCTCTTTGCCACCATCCAACTCCAACAAAAAAACGCCACCATCCATCACTATCAATTGACACTACAACCTCTCATATCCACCATTCACCAACACCACTACAAAAAACCTTATGACAAACCATGTTCAATTCTACACATGCCATCTGATAAAAAAATAATTTGATATTTGTGTTTTTTTTCTAGAGTATTATATTTTTTCAAAACAAAAATAATCATCAAAACAAAAACAATTTGTTAGTAATAAGTTATTCATTGAAAACAAAAGTATATAACGTGGCCACAAAATTGCACCACCACTTCCCGTAAATAAACTAATTACAAATAACATATTCCTAATCTACGTATTTAGCTTGAACTGTTTTACGAAATGAGCTGTCCGGAAAAAAACAATTCGCCAAAAGGCTTAAACGAATTATCTGACACGAAAAAAAAACTAATCACCGCATTAAAACTATCTACCGAGATAAACTATCTGACGCCGCCGCATCGCGCGGGTACACTATATATATATATATATATATATATATATATATATATATATATATATATATATATATATATATATATATATATATATCCCCAAAAATAATAAAACATTAAAAAATTCCGTAAGCACTCACTTTTGTAGCGTGAACAAGGTTTGTGGTGTGAAACTTGTTGTGAAAATTGTTACGCGATGTTCCTTACTCTTACAACGAACCATCGAATATATTTATGTTACCTAATAAAACCAAATGGTGAATTTGGTATTAATTATTAAGTACAGGGTGTTTTTTTGTTAACACAAATAATTTCTTAGGATTGATTTTGCTAAAATCATCCTCAAGGGACCGAACTTGTAATCTATTTCCAAAACAGGGGCTGAGAATGCACATTTTAAAGCAGATTTGGAGTTCCAGGACTAAGTTTGTTAAGATTTTCAAGGGAGGGGTTGTTCCTGATTAAAATGTATTAAGGTTTGAGAAAAAGAACTCATTTGATCAATAATTTCAAGCATGGGGTTTTTATAATTAAAGAGAGTGGAAGTTATGAGGAGGGACTACTTTTGTTAATATTCGCAAGCTGGAGGTGCTGAATCCATTTAATGTGTATTTAAGTTTGGGGAGGTTTTGACTCTCGATTGGTCGAACACGAGGGTACATATCACCCGAAAGAAGCAGATAACACGAAAGAAGCAGTCAAGATTGATGATGATGACTTACATTGGAGGTGGCCACGGTGGGAAGGGTGATCTACAACAATAAGGCGGCAGTGGGTGGAGCTACGATGGCGGCAAGACAACAAGCAAGCAGGAGATGGTGTTGATTGCTTCCGGCGGTGGTGGCGATGAAGGTGGCAGCTCCGATGCTTCCGTCTTGCTGTTTCAGCGAGTTTGATGAGACGGAAGGCAAGGAGGTCGGAAAAGGAGTGAGGTCAGTGTTTGGAGGGGTGTTCGGTGGTGATTTTTGATTGAAGTGGGGTGATACGAGGTGGGTATCGGTGGTGATGGTGGGGTGACGAGGGTCGCAACCCTCTTATTGCCTCCTTCTTTTACTACCTTCTGTTTCAACCCAACGAAATGGAGAGAGGGGAGATGTATGGTAGTTTTTTGGTGGAGAAGGGGGTGGTGGCAATGGATGATTTTATGGTGGTTAAAGGTGGTGATTTTTGTGGTGTTAATGATATTAACGTAAGTCTCACTTATAATATGGTGGTAGGGATTGTGTACACGAAGAGGGAGACAAAGTTTTTCATTGGCTTTCATAATATGCCATTTGATGAGGAAGGAAAAACGTTTTTCATGTTTCGTTATAAGCCCATTTGATCAGGAAGGAGAGGCATCTTTTATATATAATGAGTATAACAACATCCCACTCTTAGGTAGTGAGCATAACGACATCCTATGTGTTTATGCAACCCTAATTACTTCGGATCTATGTTTTTCACTAGTTGAACATGCAATTGAATACCAAAGCAATTGTCACACCCCAAACCTAAGAACGGCGGAAACGTTCTGGGGCGGAGGACGTCATGTACAGTATCACAACAATGAAAACTAGTAAACAAGCAACAACATCATCCATTGCATTAATAATATAATTATTATACAAGTGTGTTCTGTCAAATTTTGATAAACACTAAAACATAAATCAAAATGAAAGATGAGTCTTGAACAAGCTCCATCTTCCCTAATCCTTGCATCGGTACCTGTCTATAGATGACCTGAGGATACAAGTAATTTTGAAAGCGAGTATCAGCTTTGAAGCTAGTGAGATCATAAGTATTTTAGTGTCTTAATTTGTATGTAAGAAATTGTTTGTAAATGAACTGTAAGTATGGAAAAATGTAGATGAACTGTAAGTATAAAAATGTTTGTAAAACAACTGTAAACGTTTGAAAAACTCTAGAAATCCCTATGATTCCTACTATTATATAAGGGTGTCTTCTACCAAGACCTAACTGTTCTCAATGTAGTCTTCTACCAAGACTTAACTGTTCTAAATGTTCGTTTCATGTAAAAGTGTGTAATCTTCCCAAGTGTAACTATCATTATCAAAATATAGTTTTTACATTAAATGTTTAAGTGAAATGATCACTAAATATATGAACAGGGGAAATTAATGTAGTACTGTAGTGTTGTATTATAAGAACAACTGCTGTACTAACTACCATAAACTGGATTTATATTAAGGTATTATGTGATTAATTGCACCATACTATTGACTGGTAACAACGACATACGAATGGTCGTAAAACGGAATGACGTTTGGCACCCGCAGAACTGCAGGTCCGGCTGTAGCTAGCAGCAAGGTGTAGGATAGTCAATCCAGTATAGATCTATACGCAAAATCACACTCTCCCTCCAAGAGAATTCTGGCTACAACTCGGGCCATGACATTTAAGGCATGCTCCGATACAGTGGATCACAATTGTTAACGTATTCATGTATATGTAATGTAATGTTACTTGTTCTAGTATCGTTGTATATGTTCTCTTCCTAGTATAGTTGTATATGTTCTTCTCTAGTATAGTTGTATATGTTCTTCTCTAGTATAGTTGTATATGTTCTCATACTAATAAGTATTGACTCATGAATGAACTGACTCATAGTATGATATTGTGTTCTAGTAATAGTTCTAGTATCTTCCTAAACCACCCCTATGGTAGTTTACTAGTAATCTAACTGGTAAGTATGAACATGGATGTATACCCTTGCTACCCAAGGGCATTGGATGAACTGGAAGGACCTTTTATGACTATATATGTACACATGATATATAACTAATATTTAAACGACCTTCGGACGAGTACCCGATATCCTATCAGACCACATCCAAATCGAGGAAAAGGAAACAAGGTGGATAGCCTTCCTAAGTCTTTTAAACATTACTTATATAACTATATATATAGAGGCATGCAATTTATAATATAAAAGCATAAAATAAGTTTTGTAAAACCTATGAACATAATCATTATCTAAGAAAAGATCGACTTGATGTCGATCTATAAAACGGTTTGAAGGCATGGGTTTGATAAAACAGTTTAAGTATAAGGAAACATTTGTTTGAAACACAATTGTAAATAAATTTGAAATAAAACATACAGAGTAAAATGTACAGTGTAATAAGGAGTTTTAAACATATAAAATGTTTATGAACATCATTTGACGGAAACTGTTTGGTAAAACGGCTAATGAGTGGTAAATCATTTAAATGCTGCTTATAAATCACATGTGATTGATATAATAAGTAGCATGATTCTACTTGTATCCCCCTCATAAAACATTTAAAAATAGTTAAAACATTAATTAAGGGGTATGAGCTCACCTGCAGTAAGTGATTGGAATTGAACGGAATGTTATCGTAAGGAATGATCGGACAAGTGCTTGGTGTCAAGTGAAGACTTTAGACACACACAATGATCCTAATTACATATGAAGACATATGTATATAAATAATTAGTGATTAAAACACTAATTATAAAAGTATAAGCATTTTAATGCGAGGAAAACACTTTTGGTCAAGTGCTAGGAGGCAAATGGGTTGCAACAAAGGAGTGCAAGGCCTCTTACGGGTGTTTATGGTCAAATGACCATATGATTTGGAGTTTACGGCCCAAGGGAGTAAACTCCTGGCCGTAAACTCTCAATGAGGTCTCTAAATGAAGCCTATCATTTATACAACTAGTTTGGTGAATTGTTTCAAGGCTTAATCAAGTGTTTGGGTGACATTTGCCCCTTTATAGGGGTTTACGGCCCTGGGACCATATCCCATGGAGATTACGGCCGTAATCTCCTTTGGGGGAAAGTTTATGGTGCTTTCAAGTCCCTAAATTATCAAGGAATGCATCAAGGCAATTGTTCAAGGCTTTAGGAGGATTTATGGCACCATTTGGCACCATTTATTGGAGTTCACGGCCCTGGAACATCTTGGGCCGTGAACACCCTTTTCTTGGTGTTTTAATGGTGTTTTCTTGCCCCAAACACACTAGGGTATTTGTCCTAATTTGTCTCTTGGCTTAAGGAAGATTTTCAAGGCATTTTGACACCTAAACATGGAGTTCACGGCCCAAGAACCTCCTTGGACGTGAACTCACTTTCATCCTTTTTTCTAATTGATTTTGGTGTCCTAAACATGTAATGGAGGCTTCTAGTTTGAGTTCCAAGGCTTTGAGGGGCATTGGGACACTTCCGGCCCTTAAAATGGAGTTTACTCCCCAAGTGTTCTTGGGCGGTAAACTCCCAAATCTTGGGGTTTTGGTTCGATTTTGACGTTTCTAAACACAATCTAAGCTATATAATATAACTAGATCAAAGTACTCTAAATTTGGGATAAAAACCCGAAGATCCGTGAGAGAGAATTCTGACTTTTCTCTAAATGGAAATGTAACTAATGAACGAATATGGTTCAGTTTTCTATATATAGTCCTGGGATTTTTGGCAGAAAATATTTTTATTGCCGGAATGAACTCTACTATCCTAGAGTATTGGAATAACAGTGTTACACAAAACCCTAGTGAATCCACTCCCCTGATATCTCCTTAAGTGTAAATCCTGAAAAACTGCCAAACGTATACTCGAAGTCTGGAATTTCACTGTAACTGTTCTAAGTTCTATTGGATTGATATGGTTTGTACAGAATGGAAATTTCGGGTTGTCACATCATCCCCCTGTTGAAAGGAATTTCGTCCCGAAATTAGAATTTAGGCAAGGAAGTAGGTACGAATGATCGAGTCGTGAGGAGGAAACTTCCTAATCGATTGGTTCTAGCGCACCTAAGTGAAATCGGGTTCTCGGTTGGAATCCCAATGAACCTTCACTAACGGGCGATGGCGTTCCTTCGTCCGCTTGACCTCTCTGTCGAGGGTCACTACGTTTGTAATACGAAGGCGAGGATCTCGACGAGTGGACTTACAAGAGTCCTAACAGAAAGGTATTGTTTCACGATCAAGACGCGAAGAGTAGAATGTACGTTACTGAGTTCGCGGAGTAGGTTTAGTGTGTGCGAGGTACATGACCGATTCTGGTAGGAATCTCGGAGGTCCTATCTATCTTGGATTTAGCTTTCCATGCTTTACAAAGCGTATTAAGCCATTCCCAGAGTGAGACTTCCTAAAGAGTTTGGTCTCTCACTTGGAATCTCCAAAGTTTCCTTTTCTTGTTTAACTTCCCAGTCAAGGGCCACTCCTTGCTGGGTCAAGGACGAAAGGGTTTCTGTAATTTACGAGGAGTTATGGACGAACTATGACAGTAGGTCTGTAAGACCTAGAATTTGGTGAATGCCTGTCGGCGTCTCTGGTGTCAACAAATTCTCAACGGTTTTGACAAATTGCAAGAGTACTCAAAATTTCCCACATCACTAACAGTGTGTCATAGGAATTTAACTCTTCAATTTCAAAACTCGTGCCTAGAGAACTTCGCGAAAAGTTCCTCTGAAGGAAATGTTTCCATGGGTTTCTTCTTACTACGAGGGTAGATAAGTAAGTCATTACATGGAGAAATAACGAACTGATCCAAGTGAGAAAGACGTGCCCTACTCATTTAGCTCATGAAAACTATGAGCGTATTGGTCCTATCCGAAGGGTATCACTACGGACTCAAAGTGTCCGCATCGAGTTCGGAAGATAGTATTCCGGACATCCTTCCCTAACACTCGAACTGGTGATATTCGGATCTCAGATCCATTTCTGAAAGTAATTATTTCCTTGCGTTTGCTCAACCATTTCATCTATGTGAGGCAGAGATAACGATTTCTAATGAAAAATCTTGACGGAGTCCTCGATATTCGAGGCACATACGATGTAATCTGTCGATCTCTAGGAGAATAAGACCGGAGTTCTCCAGGGTGAGAAGCCTAGTCTTCTAATTCTATTTCTGTGTAGTTCGCTAAGTTGTCTGGGCTGTTCTGGTATCTCCATAGGTGTTTAGACTATAGGGCGATCTGTTTACAAGAGTCGTACTGGGTTCTAAGTTTGTTCACATGACGATGCGATTACTCGTAGGCTTAGGCATTTCTCCGTCCTGAAGTTCATATTAGAATTCATACATGTTTTCACAATCGCAATCTCGTGTATACGATTCGTATATAATTAAGATTGAAAGGGTAGTCGAATAACTGATTCTTCTTTAAGCTCACCTCCTTTCGAGGAAAAAGAAGTTAAAGTGGAATCATCAATTCTAAACCTGTAGAACCTTGATTATATATCACTCTTATGCATACATTCCTCAGTGATAGATCAATCGCATGAATCCTTGGATTAAACTTGACGTACTGCACAAGTGGTACTTCGGGGATTTCTTCGGAAAGAAACTAACTAAGAGGTACTCCTGGCATGAGTACTTCGGTCTTCTGATATGACGGTTTCGCTAAAAAGACGTTTACTGATAAGGAGACGTACGTATGAAGCTGTTTTTGTGAGGATCAAATTGAATCGAGTCGTATGATAATGTCGAAATCATACTGAAACTTAAATACATTAGATTTGAACATAAGACGTTTATAGACAAAACACAACCGTGCAACCATGAACATAGTTACAGTACTTTAGACTTATGACAAGACCATTGCTGCGAATAAGGTATACTACAAAAGACAAGTATACGCAACACGATCATCCCTATACAGAAATGATCTCGCAAAAGGTAAGACTCTAGTTGTACTAGTTCTGGATAGTTTATAAGTCTGTTACAACAACACGCCTAAGTTACATTAACGAGGGTTCCGGAGTAGGCTCTCCTGCAGCTGTGATCCTAAGAATCCTCCCATCTGTGCCAAAGTTCTTTGCTATAGGGAAATCCTTCTTGAAGTGCCCAATTTCACCGCATTACTGGCATGACTGGCTAGTACTTGCATTGGTGACGGGATTGCGGTGTTTAGCCAGTGTTATGTGGACACGAGTGCCTTCCTCATTACTCCACCTTGGAAACTGCTTTTTAAAGCATTTTGCAGGAGTTTCCACTGGTGGCTGTGGCATGGCAAGTCTTTGGGCTCTCTTGCGCTCCCTTAGGGCTTTACGATATCGTCTCTTCCTTTCGGTCTTTAGGCTTCGCAAGTCCATGACTGTTGCCATTTGTTGGTTTCCTGGTTTGGTACTACCATCGGAACTCTTGACTCCTTTTTTAGTCTTGCTTGTGTTGCCTGAGTTGATGTGCGTAAGGAAAGTTGTCACAGCAGCTGCTACTGCAGCTTGTAATGTATCGGCGTTGACATGGAGGATAGGGGTTTCAGTGCTCGGCTGATCATTTCTGGATGACGACATGATTCTGTTTCACGGAGAGAAAATAAATTTGTGAGAGATTCTGGTTGACCCTAGGTGTACGATGATTGTTCAATCAAAGAGTAAGAGTATGTTCTCGAAGGTTTGACCTACATCCCTATGATGCAGTCCTAGCACGGAAATGGAAGTATGATCGCGAAGGTTTGACCTACATCCCTATGATGCAGTCCTAGTAATGAGTAGAAGTAAGTTCGTAGAATGGTCTCAAAACGTTTGTTGTTCAAGCCGAGGTATCGTGGGTTGGTGAATAACAAGATCCAACCACTGAAAGAGACTTGGAAATGTCTCCAGATCTAACTTGCTATAGTCCAATGACTTGACTAAAGCAGGTTTCAGATAGACTCCAATGAGAGTATGATAAGAGTACTTGAATAAAGAATGACACAGAAGTTAGCCGGTTGTCAATATCTTTGATATTCATGACATAAAAGTTCGGGAAAATGACCTTGTAAAGGTCTTACATCATATCCAGAAAAGATAGTTCTTGACAGCATAATGACCTAACCAAAGTACTTACAGTACAAGATAATTTCATAGAAAATGCCACATCGGGCAAAGACAGAAAACGATTACTTTCTAACAAAGGAAGTAAGGTAAAGAATCTACTACTGACGACGGTCATCCCTCAGGTGAACTCTCAGTTCAGCCAGTTGACGTTCTACATCAAGTAGGTGTCTTTTGTACACCCTTTGGCATACTCGGAGCTCTATGACTTCGGCTCGCGATTCAGCCAGTGCTTGCAGCAGGGTTTCATGGTTTCTCTCTGATCTCTCGCAAGCATCTTCTAGACGAATGGTGCAGAGGGTATGCATTCTCGCATTGGCAACAACTTCGGTAATCCGTTGTAGGGCTGTCCTGCCTTGAATCTCATTTCGGGCCACTCTGCGGACCAAGATTGGCAAGGTTCTGTCTGCTGAGCCCCCATTGCTTAGGTCATAAAAGCTTCGGTCGCCATTAAATGGCATGGGCTGATCTTGTCCTTGGCTCCTTGTTTCCAAGCATTCCATCCACTTAGGGGTCGGGCCATGAAAAGTCGGACGAGGGTTAGGAATTCGAAAGGGAGTTGCTCGGGGTAGGTTCTCAACCTCTGGTTCGAAATTAGCACCGTCCGAAGGGTTTTCATCATGGTGATCATTTAAAGGGATAGGATGATCATTCTCTGGTTCTTCTCCAAACCAACCAGCTATGACTTCATTCGGAAGATACTGGTAGCCGTGGGGATGGAGTCCAGCCATGTTATCTATGCGAGAATTAGGGTAAGAAAATAACTATTAGACGAACTATCTAGATAATTATTTAGAAAATCTTCATCAGTTACATCGCTATTTGTGAAGTGCATACCAGTTATATGTAATCGAAACAGGATAGGCCTTCGAATAAGTGACCTTAACTCCATATTCACACATAATAGGGGTGAAGTAAAATTTTCACATATTCTCAGTCTATAACACCCTAATTACATATAGCCTTAGTGTATCCACTTAGCAACTATCAACTTAGTAATGAAGATCCCGTTTTAGTTCTCAAGTATAACGTACTTATAGTAACACCAAATACTCCTATAGTATTTTAAGTTTAATGTTATGTTCTACTGTTCTCATTGTGGTAGGGTTGGTAAGATTTTAGACTTGTTGCAACTACACAACTACACTTAGGCACATGCTAGTCAACCCTCGGATAATATAGGTGATCAGGCTATATCTTCCCAGTTTTGACTATATGTCTCTAAGCCCACTTGTGTTGCCCAACAATCGTAATTCTTTTGTATTGTCTTAGTGACACTGATTTTAGTATGAATGCAGGCACGTATACTTTATTAAATATTTTATTATTTAAAGTATAAACTCTTGGTCAGAGTGTTTTAATCTCAAATGGGTTTACAGTTAGTATATCTTTTGTGGGTTGATATACTTAATTCACTATAAAAAATGCTCTGATACCAATCTGTCATACCCCAAAACCAAGAACGGCGGAAACATTCTGGGGCGGAGGACGTCATGTACAGTATCACAACAATGAAAAGTAGTAAACAAGCAACAACATCATCCATTGCATTAATAATATAATTATTATACAAGTGTGTTCTGTCAAATTTTGATAAACACTAAAGTATAAATCAAAATGAAAGATGAGTCTTGAACAAGCTCCATCTTCCCTAATCCTTGCATCGGTACCTGTCTATAGATGACCTGAGGATACAAGTAATTTTGAAAGCGAGTATCAGCTTTGAAGCTGGTGAGATCATAAGTATTTCAGTGTCTTAGTTTGTATGTAAGAAATTGTTTGTAAATGAACTGTAAGTATGGAAAAATGTAGATGAACTGTAAGTATAAAAATGTTTGTAAAACAACTGTAAACGTTTGAAAAACTCTAAAAATCCCTATGATTCCTACTATTATATAGGGGTGTCTTCTACCAAGACCTAACTGTTCTCAATGTAGTCTTTTACCAAGACTTAACTGTTCTAAATGTTCGTTTCATGTAAAAGTGTGTAATTTTCCCAAGTGTAACTATCATTATCAAAATATAGTTTTTACATTAAATGTTTAAGTGAAATGATCACTAAATATATGAAAAGGGGAAATTAATGTAGTACTGTAGTGTTGTATTATAAGAACTAATGCTGTACTAACTACCATAAACCGGATTTATATTAAGGTATTATGTGATTAATTGCACCATACTATTGACTGGTAACAATGACATACGAATGGTCGTAAAACGGAATGACGTTTGGCACCCGCAGACTTGCAGGTCCGGTTGTAGCTAGAAGCAAGGTGTAGGATAGTCAATCCAATATAGATCTATACGCAAACTCACGCTCTCCCTCCAAGAGAATTCTGGCTACAACTCGGTCCATGAGATTTAAGGCATGCTCCGATACAGTGGATCACAATTGTTAACGTATTCATGTATATGTAATGTAATGTTACTTGTTCTAGTATCGTTGTATATGTTCTCTTCCTAGTATAGTTGTATATGTTCTTCTCGAGTATAGTTGTATATGTTCTTCTCTAGTATAGTTGTATATGTTCTCATACTAATAAGTATTGACTCATGAATGAACTGACTCATAGTATGATATTGTGTTCTAGTAATAGTTCTAGTATCTTCCTAAACCACCCCTATGGTAGTTTACTAGTAATCTAACTGGTAAGTATGAACATGGATGTATACCCTTGCTACCCAAGGGCATTGGATGAACTGGAAGGACCTTTTATGACTATATATGTACACATGATATATAACTAATATTTAAACGACCTTCGGACGAGTACCCGATATCCTATCAGACCACATCCAAATCGAGGAAAAGGAAACAAGGTGGATAGCCTTCCTAAGTCTTTTAAACATTACTTATATAACTATATATATAGAGGCATGCAATTTATAATATAAAAGCATAAAATAAGTTTTGTAAAACCTATGAACATAATCATTATCTAAGAAAAGATCGACTTGATGTCGATCTATAAAACGGTTTGAAGGCATGGGTTTGATAAAACAGTTTAAGTATAAGGAAACATTTGTTTGAAACACAATTGTAAATAAATTTGAAATAAAACATACAGAGTAAAATGTACAGTGTAATAAGGAGTTTTAAACATATAAAATGTTTATGAACATCATTTGACGGAAACTGTTTGGTAAAACGGCTAATGAGTGGTAAATCATTTAAATGCTGCTTATAAATCACATGTGATTGATATAATAAGTAGCATGATTCTACTTGTATCCCCCTCATAAAACATTTAAAAATAGTTAAAACATTAATTAAGGGGTATGAGCTCACCTGCAGTAAGTGATTGGAATTGAACGGAATGTTATCGTAAGGAATGATCGGACAAGTGCTTGGTGTCAAGTGAAGACTTTAGACACACACAATGATCCTAATTACATATGAAGACATATGTATATAAATAATTAGTGATTAAAACACTAATTATAAAAGTATAAGCATTTTAATGCGAGGAAAACACTTTTGGTTAAGTGCTAGGAGGCAAATGGGTTGCAACAAAGGAGTGCAAGGCCTCTTACGGGTGTTTATGGTCAAATGACCATATGATTTGGAGTTTACGGCCCAAGGGAGTAAACTCCTGGCCGTAAACTCTCAATGAGGTCTCTAAATGAAGCCTATCATTTATACAACTAGTTTGGTGAATTGTTTCAAGGCTTAATCAAGTGTTTGGGTGACATTTGCCCCTTTATAGGGGTTTACGGTCCTGGGACCATATCCCATGGAGATTACAGTCGTAATCTCCTTTGGGGGAAAGTTTATGGTGCTTTGAACTCCCTAAATTATCAAGGAATGCATCAAGGCAATTGTTCAAGGCTTTAGGAGGATTTATGGCACCATTTGGCACCATTTATTGGAGTTCACGGCCCTGGAACATCTTGGGCCATGAACACCCTTTTCTTGGTGTTTTAATGGTGTTTGCTTGCCCCAAACACACTAGGGTACTTGTCCTAATTTGTCTCTTGGATTAAGGAAGATTTTCAAGGCATTTTGACACCTAAACATGGAGTTCACGGCCCAAGAACCTCCTTGGCCGTGAACTCACTTTCATCCTTGTTTCTTATTAATTTTGGTGTCCTAAACATGTAATGGAGGCTTCTAGTTTGAGTTCCAAGGCTTTGAGGGGAAATGGGACACTTCCGGCCCTTAAAATGGAGTTTACTCCCCAAGTGTTCTTGGGCGGTAACCTCCCAAATCTTGGGGTTTTGTTTCGATTTTGATGTTTCTAAACACAATCTAAGCTATATAATATAACTAGATCGAAGTACTCACAATTTGGGATAAAAACCCGAAGATCCGTGAGTGAGAATTTTGACTTTTCTCTAAATGGAAATGTAACTAATGAACGAATATCGTTCAGTTTTTCTATATATAGTCCTGGGATTTTTGGCAGAATATATTTTTATTGCCAGAATGAACTCTACTATCCTAGAGTATTGGAATAACAGTGTTGCACAAAACCCTAGTGCATCCACTCTCCTGATATCTCCTTAAGTGTAAATCCTGAAAAACTGCCAAACTTATACTCGAAGTCTGGAATTTCACTGTAACTGTTCTAACTACTATTGGATTGATATGGTTTGTACAGAATGGAAATTTTGGGTTGTCACAGCAATAAACCCTAGATCTAGCAAACAATTTTTGAAAACCATACAATAAAAGGGTTTTGAGTTTACCTTGTTTGTTATGTAGTAACAACAAGAACTCCTTGTAGATCCTTGACACTTGAAAGTTTAGTGCCTCAAATATTGCACCTCTAATGGTTCGCAAACACCACTAGGAAGAAGATGAGAATGAGAGAGGAGGAAGCTCTTAGAATTTTGGCTAGGGTTCCTTAGAAGCAAGCAGTGGCCGAAAATACTAAGCATACGGGTTCCTTATATAATTGGGGGTTTTAAGGTTTCTGGAGGAAACCCTAATTTGCTGCTTAAGGCTTAAGTAACCCATGGGCCTCCCACTAGGAAGCCTTGGACAAAATCTATAAGGTCTCCTTATAGAATTTTTTCCACTCCTAATTAAGGAGTCCATCAACCCAGTTTCACAACTATCAATAATTTGCAAAACAACCCTTGTTCTTTTAATCAGTTCGTTTAATCCAAAATTAATTTCAAATTAATTTATCATTAAATACTAATTAAATAACATCATTTCCAATTAATATATTATTCTCATAATATATTAATAAATTATTTATCAACCACTTTCTCTAACTTCATCATGTTAAGTTGCTAGGGTGAAGGCTACCCAAAAGGATCATGCTACTATCAAATCAAGTACATACCAATTATAGTTATGGGCTTAGACACCTAATCCAACAGTCTCCCACTTGGATAAGTCTAATAACTATAATTACAAGTATGACTTGAAAATTTAACTTAGAAGTTTAGTTTTAAAATGCCGTTATCGAACTCTGACCCAGTCAGATTTGTCCTTACGATAAGGGATCATATATATATATATATATATATATATATATATATATATATATATATATATATATATTCTTTTTTTGTTTTGAAAAAAGGTAATATTTCATTAGGTAATTAATTTGCTTTATAAATGAATATCGTTTTCCGTGCCCGATTCTTGATGTCGGGTAATTTTTTCGGATGTGTCGAATGACATATTTTAATTTAAGGGTTCTAAAAATCCGAACGGATAAATTTTTAGAGTTGTAGAACTTCAAAAATTTGCATTTAAAGTTTCGCGTCTAATTGGTCTGAAACGTCTGATTTTTCTGACTTTTACAAAAGAATTTACAAAAATTTTAATAAATTATTAGACCGTAGTCTGAGTCCAAAAACGCTCTTAGAATATCCATCTAAGGTGTGCAGGTGCCTCAACTAATCGAAACAGTTTATGAAATCAGATAAAGTTAGTGTTATACCAGTTTGGTTTTTTAAAACAATCGTATCTTTTGCATACGAAGTCCGTTTTGGCCGTTTTTTATATCCAAGATCAGGGAAACATGTACTATGAGTTTAGAATATTTTCTTTGTTAACAGACGCTTAATACAAAATTTCAGTTTTTCAGTCGTTAACTAGAGTTGCAGTTTGAGCTTTAATATTTGTTTGACATTTTCCGTAATTGGAGATAAGAAACCATTTGGCATCTTATTGTAATCGAATTGACACTGCACTTTAGCCAAGATATGCATTCAAATTCAATAGGTCAGGTTATAGGAAGGTTCGCGGTGAACCAGCTGCTTACAGATTCAGACCTAAATTCTGGGATGTCACATAAGTGCCTAGTTGTCACACCCCAAAACTGGAACGGTGGAAACGTTCGGGGGTGGAGGACATCATGTTTAGTATCACAAGACATGCATCATAGTAAGCAAAGTAATGAACAACCATTTCATTAGAAAGAAAGTGTTTACAATATGTGTGTTCACAAAACAAGACTTGAAGCTATTATGCTCCATCTTCTGAATTCCCAACATGAGTACCTGTCTACTAGTCTCCTGAGAATACTAGTTATTTGAAAGAGTTGATCAGCAATTAAGCTGGTGAGTTCATAAGATTTTAGTGATGTAAGTAAGTTGTAGAAAGTTGTTGTAAAATGTAGTTGAAAAATACAGTAAGTTGTAAGTTCTGTTTAGAAAAGTTTTCCTGTTCCTCTAGAAAATCCTATATTTCCTACTTTGATGAAAGATAAGTAAAAATGACTCTATAATCCTTTCTGTAGGGTTTCAAAGCACTTCGTGGATGATGGCAATGGGCCCCTTGATGAAGTGTAGGTTAAAATCCCAAGACTTGTCTTTTCCCTAAAAATAGTCATGTACTATTCATTATTAGGGTTAAGAGTGAGGCAAAATGTAGCCGCCACGTTGTGAGGTTTCTTTTGTAGTGTTAGATTCTTTAGTTTATGCTGAAAGTGTAATTTATTCCTCATATTTCAATAAATCGAGTGATCATTTGACATAATCTTCATATTTGTGTTTGTTCTTATTTTCCGCATCTAGTTCATCAAATCACAATTAGGGTTTTATTCCTAACAAGTGGTATTAGAGCGGGTCTTTGAAGATGTATTGATTTTTGAAGTATCGGTTCCTGATTTGATGATTTTCTGCACAAGATTTTGAAGATTATTGGTGTTTTGGTGGTTTGGAATCAAAATTCTTGTTCAAGCTACTGTTCATGAAGTTTTATGGTATTTTCTACTGCTCATCTGGGTATTTTTTTTTTCTTATTTCCGTATTTTCGGATCGGATCTAATCATTCCTTCAATCCGAAATCAATATATTGCATTGATTGATCTGTTTCGTTTGTTTTGGCCCAAAAATTTGGTCCTTCACTATTCATGATCCGTGTGTTTAATGACGATCCATTTTTTCTTTTAGCCCTAATATTATATTCGAGTTCTTGTGTGCGTGCATATCGATTACTCAGTTTATCCATTTGTTTGTTCTCTCAAGGTCAATCAAAATTAATAATCGCTGCTTATATCATTAACGGTTAAGGATATTGATATGTCTTCATTAACTTTGATGAATCGATTTGAGTTTGTTTTAATCCAAGATGATTTTCTCTTTCATATTCTTAAGGTCGATTTGAATAAGTCGTATTGAACTTGAAATTTTCGATAATTTTGTTGTGATTGATTTTTGGAAGTAGCGATTGTATATTTGTTGAATGCAAAAAAAAAAAAAAAAAAAACTTTGAAGTCATATGATGAACAGATGATGAACGAATAAACTGGACTGTATTTCAATTTGAATGGTCAACTAGAAAAAGTCAAAATCAGAACCATTTGAAATCGGGATGACGGAATCGATGCAGATGTGTTCGGCACTTGAACCATAGTCGGAATTTCTATTAGAATCGGAAGTTCATTGTGTTCGGAATTTCCTTGAAGTTCTGTTCGATATCACTAAGCGGGTATTGTTATCGGGGCTTCAAACAATCAAAACAGTGTGTTATGCATCCACTACATCATGTTATTTTAGATAGGGGTAGTTTGGGAAATTAACAAATAAAGATCATCTTACTAGTGCAAGGAGAATTAGGGGTATTTTGGGCATTTCATATTATTAGTTTGTTATGTGAGATAGTATAACAGGGTAGTTGAAAGGGACAGTGAGCATCTATCAATCTTTTTGTGAAATCTGGAATTTATTCCTTGGGAGATTGGCTATTTCTCATTTTAGCTAAACTATCATTTGTTCTTGTAATATTTTGGGTATATTTCAGGTTATCAATCAATATTTGAAGCTGTTATTGCTTTTTTTGTTATTGAATCTGTTGTTATAACCAGTTCATAACAAATGGTATCAGAGCATTCATCTGGGATTAGGGCTGGAGATAAAGGAGGGAAGGAGGCTGCAGGAGCTCAACTCAAGAGGGCTGAGTTGCTAAAGACAGAATTAGGTCATGTGTACAATCGAATGGAGAATCCATGGCATCTGATCCAACATACCGTTGACTCCATAGGTTCTCTTCAGTTGAAGATGGAGCAGAAGTTTGAAGAGGTTTTGATGGCAATAGCCAAGAGCCACCCAGAGCACATCAGCGACCCTGTTGTTTTTTCACTGGTGGAGACAACGAAATGGAAAAACCCTACGGGATTCAATGGAGGTTCAAGAAATGGAACAGGAGGTGGTTCCGACGGCGGAAGTGGTGGCCATACTACCGGAGGCAAATACAATGGAGGAACCAACTGGAGAATGAAGAAGCTGGAAATACCACTATTTAATGGAAATAATTCCAATGGATGGGTTCTTGAGGCAGAGAGAAGATTTGTAGATTATCGATTATCAGAAGAAGAAAAACTAGAGGTTGTGGTAGCTGCACAAGAGGGCTAAGCTGCTCGCTGGTATGATGAAGAACACCATCGTCGACCAATTAGAGATTGGGAAGAACTAAAATCCCTAATCATCCGACGATTCGGATCCTCAATGTTCGTAGCAGAGCCATGGTGGTCGGACTTCCATGGCGGAAGGCAGTCGAAGCACCAATGGAGTATCAGGGAGATAACAGATCTCTTAGAAGATGGACGGGTGAATAGACGGGAAGAAATGTTTTTAGGGTTTCGGCAAAATAGGCTTAAAAGGGACAATTGGGCCGAAATCAAATCGTTGGGTCCACAAAAACTGAATCAGACCATTAACTCTTACCTGTCCATTAAGATCGATCAAATGAATAACCCAATAGAAATTAAAGCACCAATAACAGATTTAACCCCACCTTCGGATGTGATTTCATCGATTCTCACGTACGCATCAACCCCACCCTTTCTAATTTCACTGTTTCCTATCGAGGAGCTACAAGATGGTGATCTATTTCTAAGAGAAAAAAACGAAATAGCAGGAACAAAATGTCATCGTGCTAAACTTCAAGGCTCAAAGAAAGACAAAGAGATTGGCAAAAGTCTTGTTGCTTTTCCTTTGAGTTTACATGACAATATTAATGAAGGAGAAGATGTTAATACCATTGCTGATAATGATGATCAGGAAGAACACAAGTCTCAACATGAAGGTAACAATAAGACAATATCAAGTCCATTAACAGCATTGATGGAGGTGGTGAGGACAACTGTGTCAGGTGAATGTGTTTATGTTG
The DNA here is from genome assembly GCF_051521515.1 of Lactuca serriola. NCBI lineage: Eukaryota > Viridiplantae > Streptophyta > Magnoliopsida > Asterales > Asteraceae > Lactuca > Lactuca serriola. The sequence continues at coordinate 100,567,599 of NC_136412.1, read as the reverse complement.
GTTCAATGGGGATTAAAGCTCTAAAATGGATGCAAAACCCACAAGTTAGGTTTGCTAAACAATCTGATCCAAACTCTGCTTGGTTGAATGATTTTTCTCTAACCAAGCAAGTTCGTTTTATGGCTACTCCTGTTGTAGTTGTATCTAAAGTCCCTGGAAAAATTGATGCAGATGTACATGATGGTAGTTTTTGGTTGTTACATGACGGTTGTATTGGGTTTTACAAAGAAGAAAATTTTGAGGGAGTTGGGAAGGTGCTCGAAATGATGAAGAAGCATGAAGTTCCTATAACCGTTGGAATGTACAATATCAGGATTCAGATCTTATGTAAGCTTAAAAAGACCATTGTAGCTAAAGCGTTACTCAATGGGCTTATCTCAATAAACGTGAAGCCTAATGCAATTAATTAAAATCATGTGATTCATGGATATTGCAAGGAGGGGAAGTTAGTTGTTCTAAAGAGAGTTATGTTTGATCCTTTTGACACAGGCAAGAAGATGAACAACATCAAGTCGAATGTGAGAAGGGTGTTCATTATGAACGCTTGCAATGAACTGATGCAGAAATATCTTGGTCCCTTAGGGAATGTTGTGGATTCCTATGACTTACCAGACAACAATTCGCAGGAAAGGCTACACCGGAACAAGACTCTGCAAGTCATCAGGAAGAAACACATTGAAATGTTCGGCAAGATTGCTAAAAACAAGAAAGATGGAGAAGCTGTGGTATATCTAATGAGAGGACTTCTGCACCGGGGAGAACTTCTCACTCTGAATTCATGGAGGAGGGCAGCTGTAGTGAGGTTAAAGAATCAAAAGAGAGTCAAATAGAAGTCATTATACAGTGGAAGGTCAAGCTTTTATCGAAAGTTACTTGGGAAGAATTCATAACTGTGCCTTATGTTCTTTCCTTTCACCTTGAGGACATGGTGCATCTTTTGGGATGGGGTATTGCTAAGGCTCTAGTCAAGTTCAAGAAGGCTGATGGTTCTAGTGACCGGTACTTGCCCCTGTGTTTGATTATTAATGAAAATGGGAAGACTGATGAATCTGTTAAGATGAACTTGGGGATAGCTGAGCAAGTGGGTGGAATAATTATCTTGAATGCAAATCATTATAAGGCTGAGGATAAGATAAAAAGGCCAACTGGAAGAATTAGGATGCTATACATTATTTTTATCCACCTTAAGGACAAGGTGGTTCTTCGAGGGCGGGATATTGTTATGCATCCACTACATCATGTTATTTTAGATAGGGGTAGTTTGGGAAATTAACAAATAAAGATCATTTTACTAGTGCAAGGAGAATTATGGGTATTTTAGGCATTTCATATTATTAGTTTGTTATGTGAGATAGTATAATAGGGTAGTGGAAAGGGCGAGTGAGGATCTATCACTCTTTTTGTGAAATCTGGAATTTATTCCTTGGGAGATTGGTTATCTCGAATCAGCTAAACTATCATTTGTTCTCGTAATCTTTTGGGTATATTTGAGGTTATCAATCAATATTTGAAGCTGCTATTGCTATTTGTGTTATTGAATTTGTTGTTATAACCATTTCATAATAGAATGATGATCGGAGCGAATGTAATTGAACTCAACTGGAATGTGTTGAAGATGTATTCGCAACTGTCAAGTCAAGCGAAAAGTCAAAATTGATTCACCTGCGAACATTCGCTTTGGGTGTGTAATCGACGGATGCGGAACAAAATGTGGGATTGGACTCAGATTCGTCTCAAGAACCTTGTGCTTGGATTCTATGATTGGATTCGCTTTCGTGGAGATTCGCTTTGGGTGTACTTGGAACAAACAATGGCACTATCGGACTCAGACACGAACATAAGGAATAGAACGAAATTAGATGGAATTGAATGGGATCGTATTTGTGGTTTCACTTGTGAACATTCGTTTGAGATCATGTTCCAGTCACATTCTTTTAATCAAGCGTTAAATTTGGGGAAGAAGATATTTAAGTTACATTCTTGGTCCCTGCAACTTCAAAGAATTTGCCGATCTGGTCCCTATACTTCTCGTGACTTGGCTATTATAGTCCATTCCAGAAATTGTTACAATTAAAGGGGGAATTGATGCAGTTTTACATTTTCAGTCCCAGAATTTCAGCAAAGTGACAGTTTCTACCCAACATTCAGAAAAGTTTACAAATTTAAGGGCTAGTGAGCAGTTTTGAATTTTTTAACGCCCATATTTTTTTCTAAACAGAAAAATAAGGATTCCATCAAGTCTTGGCGGTTCGGAAAGTAGTTTTTCGTGATCACGCCAAATTTTCATGACTTTTTTGGATTTTATACTTCATCGTTTATATCATTTTTTCACGGGGGAGCATAGTACTTTTTATCCATTCAAGATCATTCTCATGACCATTATAAGGCTTTATAATTAGGTTTTCGATTATAAATCGGGGGAGAATTTTGTATGGCCATTCGAAATTGGATTTGTGACTTTTCAAAGTTGAATATTTTTGATATAGCTTGTGGTAGAATTATGAAGGTAGCTTTTACAGTAGAAGTTCTTCATCGAGCTCTGCTAAAGCTTTTACAGAGAAGTATCCTTTACAGTAAAAGTTCTTCATCGAGCTCATCTAAGGACTTGTTATATCTCCGACTTCTAGTATTTTCTCGATCAAGTGGCATTACGAATCTTAAATTTTGGGTTGTTACATGATAATTTTTGGTGGCTTATATCATTAGCTTATTTGAAGATCATTGTGACTTTGAGGGGGAGCTCTTCAAAAAGAAGAAGTGATTCGGTTTCTTTGTTCTGAAATGGGTTTTTATTGCGGGTTTGGTTTTCATGAACTTTTTTTTGGGATTACATTCGAAAATGAAGTTTAAATACATTACTTTAGTGCTTTATTTAAATATCCTAGGTCCCGTGTTTGAAGACTTTTGAAGAATCAAGATTCGTGGATTGCTTCATCTATTCCTCGTTGCAAGATCTTTTTATTTGCTAGATACTTGTTTTGGAAGTTAAAGCATTGTCATCCATTCTATACTTTGAGGGGGGAGATTGTAGGGTTTCAAAGCACTCCATTGATGATGGCAATGGGCCCCTTGATGAAGTGTAGGTTAAAAGCCCAAGACTTGTCTTTTCCCTATAAATAGTCATGTATTATTCATTATTAGGGTTAAGGGTGAGGCAAAATGTAGCCGCCATGTTGTGAGGTTTCTTATGTAGTGTTAGATTCTTTAGTTTATGCTGAAAGTGTAATTTATTCCTCATATTTCAATAAATCGAGTGATCATTCGACATAATCTTCATATTTGTGTTTGTTCTTATTTTCCACATCTAGTTCATCAAATCACAATTAGGGTTTTATTTCTAACACTTTCTATGAGTACTAAATGGATACAAGTTATATAAAACTCAGAGTAAACAAACAATAGATGGTGTGCATCTGCCTTATGCCCACAACCAAATAAGGAACAGGAAGTATGGGGATAACACACATCCCATTGTTTGTTAGATCATTGTTGTATATAACCCTGGCATAATCACTTGTTACTCATGGAGTTAATTGTAATAGTTCCTTTATATTTAATGAAAAGATTCCTTATGGAAGCCCTTATTTCTTATATATACTGGCTATATATAATCTAATCTCGAATAGATAGTTAATTGTATGTATCTACCCTAAGCCTACAACCAAACAAGGAACATGAAGTAAGGCGGAAAGCACACATCCAACTACCTATTGGGTATTCATGATATATAACCATGATGTATAAGCTAAGGTATCATAGAGTTAATCACCTAAGGTCCTTTAAGTTTATACTGGTTTAATAAAATGGATTAGACCCTTTACCGGTAAGTTTCTAGTTTTGTATACCAAAAGTTCTGATTTGAAAAGTATGTTTTGTACTTGAAAACTGTGGATTGACTTTGTGTCCAATGACTTGACCCATACCTGGTACCCTTATGATGACTTAATGAATACTGAACATATATATATATATATATATATATATATATATATATATATATATATATATATATATATATATATATATATATAGAATCGAATAGATAATAGACTGGGTGAATCCGTTCCAAGCCCACAACCAAACAAGGAACAAGAAATGAAGCCGAGAACACACATCTTATTACCTATCGGATCCTATATATATATATATATATATATATATATATATATATATATATATATATATATATATATATCCTTTAATATATACATTAAGGAATCATAAGGTTAGCATTTTGGTCCCTTTCTACTAAACGTACCCTTCTACCAAGGCATCAAATGTTATGTATGTTTGTAAAAATGTAATCTTTCCTTAGTTTATAATTATCTTAACTCGAAAATAGTTTGCATTTGACTTACAAGTTGTGTATTTTTTAAACTGTGACTATCATTAACCAAAAATATAGTTTTTACATTACCCTTTATGTGAGAAGATCACAATGTGAATGCAATGGGGAAATAATAAAGTACTGTAGTGTTGTATTATAGTAACTACTGCTGTACTTACTACCTTAAACCAATTGTTATTTAAGGCATGATGTGAAATAACTGCACCATGGGGGGACTCGACGAGTCCAAGTGAAAATTCATCCTACTCGTCGAGTAGGATCATGCACTCGACGAGTAGGAGGCCCTGACAACAGATTTTTGACTTTTGTTGCTGGAAATGGAGTAGAAGCATTACCCTAAACTGTTCTGGTGTTTTAAAACTTGTTTTAGATGGTGTAATGTTTATGCTAATCCATTTACAATGGAAATTATCAAAATTACAAGTTTTATGAGTAATTTATGATTCTTGAAATGTTCATATTCATGTTTTTGAACTTATAAAGATTAGATGATCATAGGAATTGATTGTAACCTACTTGGTAGTTTAATTCATGATCATTATGTGTTTTAATGGAGTCCATAACTTGTCCTCAAGTTATGGAAAACCAAAGGCCACTCTTTAATAAAAGCCATTAAAAGAACACAATGGTTATAAAAATGAAGAGTCTTCATTTTTTTAATAATGAATTAATTCATAAGTTATAAGAAATTAAAAGTTTTGAAAGTTTACAAAACTTGCCCTCAAGTTTTGGAACAAGTAAAGTCATGATTAAAACTTTAGTTCCAACCCTTAGAATTTTAAAAGTTAAAATTCAACCCTTATAAGTTATAATATTATAAGTTAATAATATATATATATATATATATATATATATATATATATATATATATATATATATATATATATATATATATATATATATATATATATATATATATATATATATATATATATAAGATCAAGTCGTCTTACCGCTAGTACACCTCATTCACGAAGCCGGTCTATAAGGGGGGTATAAGGTTGCTGCCTATAAAATGGCAACTTAATGGGTGTCCACTCTCACCCACCGCTTCCTTGATCGGTGGAGGGCCATTAGCCGAACGGGTTGGACAAGGATTTATAAATTCTCACTAAAAGTATAATGAATATTATAAAGTAACTAAATGTTTTATTAAATTCCCAATTTTAGTTAGTTTAGGGAAATGTGAATAAGGTGCTAATCCATGAAATTTCACTTTATACTCTATTTAAGTCGTTAGTGGAGCGTGTGTGGTTAACCGACACACTAACTTGAACTTAACAAGGTAGGTAAAGGGTGACTTAAAGTTTATTATAGGTTGGTGGAGCGCGTATGGTTAACTGGCACATCGATTGAGTAATAAACTTTGAGGGTACCAAGTGATTTGCATGGTTACTTCACACCTCGTTTTGTGATCCTCGGTATCCCAAAAGTTGGAGGGCACACTCGAGATTGAAACATGCCTTTGAAACGTTCATTGAATCTCAAAAAAATCTAGGAATTTCTATGAACCAAATTAAAAACTTAATATATTAATATTTCGTTTTGGTGGAAATTGGTGAATCGCCATTCACCTACCTTTCAAATATGTTATTGCTTAGATTACGACATACCTCTTCTAATTATAATATATTGTGAATAGCTCCTATCCTTAATAATACATTTGGGTGTTTTAGTAAGGACTAAATTAATATCTAAACTAATCTTGTCTTTCTTCTTACTCAGATGTCTTCAAACAATGCTGCTTCTAGCTCTAATCCTGATGGCACCTTTACCCTTATGAACTTGTGTGGGAAAGTCACTTTTGATGGATCCAACTTCAGTGAATGGATCAGAAACATCAGGATGATTACCCGCTACGAGGACAAGGAATGTGTCCTTGATAAGGAGCTTAAAGAGATTGATGAGACCACTGCAACTCCCCAGGAGATCGTTGACTTCCGGGCACATGAAAGGGATGCCACCAAAGTGGCATGCATCATGATGGCCACCATGACAACAGAACTCCAAAAGTCCTATGAGGACTTCTACCCTTTTGAAATGCAAAAAGACTTGATGGAAAGATACAATCAAAGTACCCGACAAGAGAGGTATGAAATCATCTCCTCCATGATAACAACCTGAATGAAGAATGGTGAACCCATCACGGGCCACATGCAGAAAATGAAAAGATTTGTCGACCGTCTGCTGAAGCTTAATGTGAACTTCCCTGATGAGCTCGCAATAGATATCATTTTGCACTCCTTACCCTTGTGATATGATCAATTTCGCATGACATATCACATGAATAAGAAAGAGGTCACACTCAGCAGACTTCAAGGACTCCTTAAGACCGCAGAAAGTGGTCTTAAGGGTAAGTCGGTTGATACTCCTACTCCTATCAACTCCTCCCCTGTCTTGGCAATCGGGAAACGGAAGGGTAAGAAGAGCAAGAGCCCCTCGAAGGGTACCAAGGGTAAGACCTGTCACACCCCCGAAACAGACGGCGGAAACGTCCGGGGGCTGTCGTGACTCAATTGTATACCATAACATTGAATATATATGAAACATAACAACATTCGTCACCATTCATCAATACAGTACAACCAGTAGCGTTTACATGAAATTCATTGGTTAAACATTACATTCCCAAAAATTAAATTGTTCAATTCATACATAGATAAACTGCAACCGTCACTGAATATGATTTCCCTTGATTCACTGGTTCCCTGAGAATACAAGTATTTTGAAAAACGTCAACATATGAAATGTTGGTGAGTTCATAAGTAATGTTTGAAATCCAATGTTTGTATTGTTTGAAAACCACCAGAAAATCCGATATTTTCTGAAATGAAAAACTTTCGAAAATGTTTGTGAAGATCCATAGGTATGCCTGTTTGTTTCTGTACTTGTGAAAATTGTTTATTAAAAATTATATGCGTTTCGAATCCGATATGTTTGAAAAACCTAGGAAAACCCGATGTTTTCCTAATCCTTTGAAATCCGTTAAGTTGCGTTGAAACCATTACAAAGATAGGAGTGTCATTCCCAGGCGACGTTGGATTATTTTTGAGCATGATTATTTACTACAAACCCGCATTACACAAACGTCCAGTTCATAGTAATACTAACGATCCCGAAGGCGTCGTTCGTACAAATCACGTTATCCAGCCGCCCTGACTATGTGTCGTCCCACATCCGAAGAGTAAGAGGACACGAAGGCCTCGATGACTCTATTAATCGGTTGGGGATAATATGCGTACGAGGGGTCCCCGACCCGCCTCGCAAAATATGCAGACTCTTCTAGCAATACCAAGGACCCTTGGGGACCAGTGGTATACAAGCCATTGAAAGTCCCTCTACGTTGTGCCAAGTCGGTGAAACTCAACACTTCGTAGAAAATATGCGTCTTCGGGCCTTAAGATCAGGTCATTGGGCTAGCTAGGCCCAACAAGCAAGATTTTACACTTTTGGGGCCCGAAGATGGTGCGTAGACGTCTGTGCACACTCGTATGTAAGCTAAGTTCCCAAACGTTATTTGTATGAACCGTAGTGTAGTAGTGTCGTAGTGTTAGTAGTTGTAGATTTCTATTGGTTCGAGACCGAACCAATTCGTTTAACAACGACTTTTGGTATTGTAATGTATTGTATTTCGTCGAAAGCCGCGGTGCCATTATTTGATCAAATTGTGTATATTGAATTAGTCTTGAAATTTTTCTGTTTTCAGCCCCTCATTGTTTGTAAAATTTACATTTTCAACCCTTTTATTAAATACTTCCCGGTTTGGTCCTTAAACTAATTTTCTTGACATTTTAACACCAAAAATTATTGAAATTAATATTTTTCAGCATATTTTTCATAGAAAACAGTTTAAGTCCCTGAAAATGCAGTTTTCTCGGTTTTAACCCTTCTTTTTCGCAACTTTGGCAATTTTGGCCCAAATTGGAAAATTTTTGCAACTTTGGTCCTTTTTAAATTTAAAAAGCATTTTAAACCTTTGAAAAGGATTTAGAACACTTATAGTCCACTGTTTTACAGAAAATCATAGTTTTGGCCCTCCAAAACAGAAAAATTCGCATAATGGGCCTCATTGGGCCAAAAATGTCATTTTTAGCCCATTAAGCTTGGAATTTATGTTTTTAATCCCCTAAATGAGTATATTTCCAGAAATTGATTTATGGAAACTGTTTTGGCACACTTCATCCTGCAGAATTCGTGATATGCCAATTTGGACCCTTAATTTTGTATTTTTCACATTTTAGGCCCAAAATTTGTGTTTTTAATCCAAAGAAAATTGTTACTAAACCACTTAGCCATTTTTCTTGAAACACTTTGTATGTAAAAATATATTTGAAGCTAAAATCATTTCACACAAGATATATCTCGGTTTTGAGGGGTTTTATGGCTAGATCCAACATTATAACACACAAAAGCATACATATAAGCATGGAAATCATACAAGGCATACAAAACACATATAGATCTACACTTGCACTTGTATTCCCCCCCCCCAAAAAAAAAACTCATAAAAACAGAAAATAGGGGGTATGAAGCTCACCTTGGGTGTGGTTTCGGTTTCGGAGAGAAGATGGAAGAAAACTTGATGATTTTTGGGCCTTAGCACCTTTCCTTGGTAGATCTCGAGTTTGAGATGGTTCTAGGGTGCAAGATCACGATTTTTGCATAGTTTAGGAAAGGATTTTGATAACAAAAAGAATTTAAATCATAGATCTATGCATAATCTTACCTTAGATGAAGAATTTAGTGGAGATTTCCTCTTGAATGCTTCCTAAAACTCGAGATTTTTGAGTGGAGAGGGAGAGATGTTCTTGAGTGATTTAGAGAGAATTTGTGAGAGATTTGTGGTGTGTGTGTGTGTGCTTGTGGCCGAGAGTGAGAGAGAGGAAGGAGTGAGGTGATTTTGAAGTGATACTTGCATGGGAAAAGGGAATATCTTGCATGGAAATCCTATGGACAATAATGAGGTGGCATGGGAAAGTCAAACCCTCCTCTTGGGCTTGATGTGGGCCGAAAACATGGAAGGAAAAGGAAATTTTTGGGCTTTTTGCTCCCAAGCCCAATATTAGTGTTAATTAGGGTGTGTTTTAAGTCTAAAGGAGTGTGGTATGATTTTTCCATTTTTATTGGACTAGTTTAGGTTATTCATGTATCAAGGCTTTTAATTCATTTCCTTCTAGGCCCAACATGGCCCAAAATGTTGAAATAAGTTAGTGTGGGTCCAATTAGAGCCCAATTAGGGTTCTAAGCCCATGATAGTCTATTTGGAAGCTTATTGGTCTATTTGGATCCAAGAAGGAAGTTCTAGTCCAAGGTGTACCTAAACAAGAACTTTTAGGGTTTCCAATTGTTTGATGACTGTTTGTAGTACTTGTATGATGTATTTGATTGAAGTTTTTGATTCACATTAACTTGAATGTATAGATTACATGGTTCAAAATTTCCAGTTGTGACATCATCCCCCCGTTAGAGGGAATTTCGTCCCGAAATTCTGTTTGAAAGCTAGATTTGAGAATGCTAGAATAGGTGAGGGTACTTCTGCTTCATTTGATCTTCGCGTTCCCACGTGAATTCTGGCCCACGCTTTGCGTTCCACCGTACCTTCACGATCGGGATGCGGCTCTGCTTAGTACGCTTCACCTCCCTGTCCATGATTTCGATTGGTTCTTCGACGAACAGGAGATTCTCATTGATTTCGATTTCGTCAAGAGGAACGACAAGGGTTTCATCTGATAGGCACTTTTTCAGATTAGAGACATGAAACACGGGGTGTACACCGTTTAGTTCTGCGGGTAGTTGTAGTCTGTAGGCTACCGGACCTATTCGGGCGATGATTTCGAAAGGTCCAATGTATCGCGGGTTCAGCTTTCCCCGTTTTCCGAAACGTATAACCCCTTTCCAGGGTGAGACTTTCAACAATACTCGATCACCGACCTGGAATTCTAAGGGTTTTCGCCGTTTATCGGCGTAGCTCTTTTGTCTGTCACGCGACGCTTGCAATCGAGCTCTGATCTGAACGATCTTCTCTGTGGTTTCGCGAATAATCTCCGGTCCTGTTAGTGCCCTGTCCGACGTATGCGTTCTTGCTAGCTGGGTGTCACCTACTTCAGCCCAACATAACGGTGATCTACATTTACGCCCGTACAGTGCTTCGAAAGGGGCCACCTTGATGCTCGAATGATAACTATTGTTATATGAGAATTCGATCAACGGCAGGTGGGTATCCCAAGACTTTCCGAAGTCTATTACACATGCACGAAGCATGTCTTCAAGCGTCTGAATGGTTCGTTCGCTTTGACCGTCCGTTTGTGGGTGATACGCGGTGCTCATATCGAGATGAGTTCCCATTGCCTTGTGGAGTGATTGCCAAAACCGCGACGTGAACCTACTGTCCCTATCCGAGATGATAGATTTTGGCACTCCATGGAGTCTTACGATCTCTCGTAGGTACAACCGCGTCACTCTCTCCATCTTGTAGGACTCTTTGATTGGTAGGAAATGGGCAGATTTCGTCAGTCGGTCGATTATTACCCATATGGTGTCCAGTCCGTCCGACGTCTTGGGCAGCTTGGTCACGAAGTCCATAGAAATCCCCTCCCATTTCCACTCAGGGATTGCCGGTTGCTGTAACAATCCGGAAGGTTTCTGGTACTCCACTTTTACTTTGGCGCACGTAAGGCACTTACCAACATAAGTCGCGATTTCCGCCTTCATGTTAGGCCACCAATAGTGTTGCTTGATGTCCAAATACATCTTGTCCGAACCGGGATGAATGGAGTATCGTGTCTTGTGGGCTTCCTTCATAATGGTCTCCCTAAATCCTCCGATTTTTGGGACCCAAATACGGTTCATGAAGTAGTATACCCCATTCTCTTTGACTTCTAGGTTCTTCTCCATTCCGCGTAATGCCTCGCTAATTCTATTTTCCGCTTTCATAGCCTCTGCCTGGACTGATGCAATTTGAGTGGCCAGATGAGACTGAATGGTTATCGAGTGCGTTTTCGTACGGCGATTAGAGTACTCCTTCCGACTTAAGGCATCGGCTACTACGTTGGCCTTGCCTGGATGGTACTTGATCTCGCATTCGTAGTCGTTTAACAATTCCACCCATCTTCGTTGTCTCATGTTCAGCTCCTTCTGATTCAAGATGTGCTGGAGGCTCTTGTGGTCCGTGAAGATGGTGCACTTTGTGCCGTACAGGTAGTGCCTCCAAATTTTCAGAGCGAAGACCACGGCTCCCAGTTCTAGGTCATGGGTCGTGTAATTTACTTCGTGCGTCTTTAGTTGGCGGGACGCATATGCTATCACTCTTCCACGTTGCATGAGAACGCAACCTAGGCCTTGATTCGACGCGTCACAGTAGACTACAAAATCTTCCGTTCCTTCGGGTAGAGATAGCACAGGAGCGCTACAAAGAGCTTTCTTCAAGGTTCGAAACGCAATCTCTTGTCGGTCTGTCCACTTGAATGGCACGCTCTTTTGCGTAAGCAAGGTAAGCGGCTTGGCGATCTTAGAGAAGTTTTGGATGAATCTCCTATAGCAGCCTGCTAGGCCTAAGAACTGACGAATTTCTGTGGGCGTAGTCGGAGTTGCCCATCCTTCCACAGCTTTGACCTTAGAGGGATCCACATGAATTCCGTCTTGGCTAACTACGTGACCTAGAAAATTCACGCTCCGTAGCCAAAACTCACACTTAGAGAGCTTGGCGTAAAGCTTTTCCGATCGCAGCGTCTCTAGGACTTGTCGGAGATGTTGGCCATGCTCCTCTTTGCTTCGAGAATAGACGAGGATGTCATCGATAAACACAATGACGAAGTTGTCCAAGAACGGTCGACAGATTCGGTTCATTAGGTCCATAAATGCGGCGGGTGCATTTGTTAGACCGAAGGGCATTACGACGAATTCATAATGTCCGTAGCGGGTTCGGAAAGCGGTTTTAGGAATATCTTCTTCTCGGACTTTGAGTTGATGGTATCCGGACCGTAAATCTATTTTAGAAAAATAACTAGCTCCTTGGAGCTGGTCGAATAGATCATCGATTCGTGGGAGTGGGTAGCGGTTTTTGACAGTGAGTTTATTTAACTCTCTGTAATCGATGCACATTCTGAAAGATCCGTCCTTCTTTTTGACAAAGAGCACCGGAGCTCCCCATGGCGAGTAGCTAGGTCGGATAAATCCCTTGTCCAGAAGCTCACTGAGTTGGCTGGACAATTCCTGCATTTCAGCAGGTGCCAACCGATATGGTGATTTAGCGAGAGGAGTTGCTCCTGGAACGAGGTCGATTCGGAACTCAACCTGTCTCTCTGGGGGTACTCCTGGAAGATCTTCGGGAAACACGTCCGGAAATTCACACGCTACTGGAATGTCTTGGATGTTAGTTTCTTCTTTGGTCTTGTCCACTATGTGAGCCAAGAACGCCAAATTGTTCTTTCGCAAGTGTTTTTGTGCTTGGATGCACGAGATGAGACGAAGATTCGTACTGGGTTTATCTCCGTAAATTACTAGGGTTTCGTGATTTGGGAGACGAAGGCGAATGGCCTTCTCATGGCACATAATCTCAGCATGGTGGGGGCTTAACCAATCCATGTCGATAATCACATCGAAACTCCTAATTGATACTGGCATCAGATCTATTCGTAAGACGTGGTGGTTGAGGGTTAGGGTACATCCGATGTAGATCTCCCTAGTGGATTCGGTTTTCCCATTGGCCATTTCCACCGTATAGGTTTCATTTAGCTTCTGGGGTTGTTGTTTTAATAAATGTTTAAACTTCTCGCTTACGAAACTTCGCTCCGCTCCGGTATTAAATAAGATGCATGCATAAGTGTGGTTTAGGAGAAACATACCGGTCACAACTGCGGGGTCCTGAACTGCATCACTCTGACCCATAGTCAGCATTCTTCCTGCTCCTCTGTTTCCTGAGTTGTTGTTGTTAGGGCAATCTCGACGGAAATGCCCCGTCCTTCCACACCCAAAACAGGTGTGGCTAGGCCCTGCGTTGTTGCCGCCGGTATTGGTGTTGATGTTATTGCGGGGGTTGTTGTTGTTGTGGTTGTTTCCCTGACTCTGGTTCTGAGAAGGATAAGTCCTGCAGAACCTTGCAGTGTGTCCCCTTCGGTTGCAACTGGTGCAATGGAACTCCTTGCATTCTCCATGGTGATGGAACCCGCACTTATTGCACTTGGGAGAATTACCGGAATAGGGTCTTGAAGCGTTTGAAGCAGCTGAGGCCGGAGCATGTGATGTGACTGGAACCGGCGCAGTGACAGCGTTAACTGCCACCGTTTGCTGCTTTTTAGAGGTCTTGGGGCCCTGACGCCCCTTTCTCTTGTTGTTCCATCCTTTCTTACCATCACTCTCCTTCTTCTTCTCAGTCTCTACCGGTTTCTCGCCCTTTTTGTGGTTATGATCATATAGTCTTTTTGCCAATCTCTTTGCACTGTCAAACGTTTCAGGGTTCGCAGCTATCACATTCCCTTGAATAGGGGATGTCAGTCCCCAGATGAATCGTTCGATCTTCTTTCCCTCTGATGTGATCATACCCGGGCACAACAGAGATAGTTCACTGAATCTCGATATGTAAGCATCGATGTTCCCATTCTGCACCGTGAGATTCCATAGTTCCTGCTCCATCTTCTGTATTTCGCCTCGGGGGCAGTACTCCGCCATTAACATTTCTTTCATTTCTGCCCAGGGAATAGAGTTGGCTACAGGGAGTGTCATAGCTTCTACGTGACCATTCCACCAAGTGAGTGCTTGGTCCACGAAAGTGCAGGCCGCGAACTTCACCTTCATCTGCTCGGGGCACTCGCATATCTCGAATACCGACTCTACCTTCTCGATCCATCGCTTTAGAGCGATCACTCCTCCAGTGCCGTTGAAAGTTCGGGGTTTAGCGTTCGCAAAATCCTTGTAGGTGCACGTTTTAGTGAGTCCTTGGTTCGTCCCGTTGTTCGAACTTCCGGATCCTTGCCCGTTACCTCCTCCGTTGTTCCCTCGGTGAAGTTGTGCCATAGTTGTTGTGACCGCAGCAGACACGGCTGCCTGGAAAGCAGTGGAGTCAACTTCGGGCGGGGTTGGTTCGGGATTTCCGCGAGTAGCTGGGCGAGGCATCTTTCTGTCATGAAACGGAAAGATGTTGAGTGTACGTGGTTTCTGTGAGGTTGCGACCCTACTAACTAGGTGTATGATACGAACCTAAACATTACTACCATTGAGCATATAATCATAACGTCTCAACACATAACAACTGAGAATATCATAGCAAAACACACAAAAGTTTATTAATATTATCCGTGTTTAGTACAAGAAAATTTGCTCGTAAGAGCATACATAAGTAAGACTAATCCGACAGTATAACGGCTCCATGAGTAGTGTAGTCACTTAAACATAGAACCGGAGTACATAACATAGTTCCTAATAACCTACTATGATAAGTCTATCCCTAACCGCGATGAGCTGCGTCAGGAGGTGGTGCCGGGGTCATATGCCGAAATGTTGTGCCAGTAGCTGCGCCATCTCTGCCATGTCTCCTATAACCTCATCCCTCTCATGCTCTGCTTGCACTGCCCGAGCCTCCATAGCATACAGCTGTTGTCGCAGTGCGGCGATCTCAGCTTCGAGGGGACGGTTCTCTCTTGGGAGGTTCGCTGGTGGAGCGGGGTGGTCTGGTTGTGCCTCGTCCTCGCATGGCGGGATGGGGTCCTGGTCCCCAGCCTGACCTTCCTCGTCGTCACTGTCGATTCCTCCAAACTCGTAGTCAGTGTCTACGTATTCGTCGGGTCTGACATCGTGTGCTTCACCTGGATTCTCTCCTGGCTCATCCACAAGCATCCCGTGAGCTACTAAGGCCTGATGATACTGGATACCCTGCTGCTCCTCCTCAGGCTCCTCCTCCTCCTCTAGCCACCCGTTGTTTCCCTGATTAGGGAAGTAGGGGTCTCCAGGGTGATGAAAACCAGCCATGCTGTCTGCGCGAGTACGTGAATATGCTAACATTATTCCTAGGGTACTATGACTATTATACAGACTAAGCAAACATTCTCTTTTTGGGTGATAAAGGGTATAGTTTTAGGCTCCCTAGCTATCCCGATCTCATCAAGACGTGTGTTAGTTTTACCTTGGAGAGAATGTAGTTGATCAGGCTACATTCACTCCTTGGTATCACTAAGAACAGTCCCGAATTAACCGAGATACCAGTGTTATTGTGTTTGATTCGGCGTTAGGTTCTTATCCCTAATGCAAGCAAGTGTGTTTTATTTACTTGTTTTGTTCAGAGTTATGTTAGTCCCTCTTTTTGGTTTATAGTTGCATATCAATGTATGGCTCGACATGCTAGTTCACTATAAACAAAGCTCTGATACCAACCTGTCACACCCCCGAACCAGACGGCGGAAACGTCCGGGGGCTGTCGTGACTCAATTGTATACCATAACATTGAATATATATGAAACATAACAACATTCGTCACCATTCATCAATACAGTACAACCAGTAGCGTTTACATGAAATTCATTGGTTAAACATTACATTCCCAAAAATTAAATTGTTCAATTCATACATAGATAAACTGCAACCGTCACTGAATATGATTTCCCTTGATTCACTGGTTCCCTGAGAATACAAGTATTTTGAAAAACGTCAACATATGAAATGTTGGTGAGTTCATAAGTAATGTTTGAAATCCAATGTTTGTATTGTTTGAAAACCACCAGAAAATCCGATATTTTCTGAAATGAAAAACTTTCGAAAATGTTTGTGAAGATCCATAGGTATGCCTGTTTGTTTCTGTACTTGTGAAAATTGTTTATTAAAAATTATATGCGTTTCGAATCCGATATGTTTGAAAAACCTAGGAAAACCCGATGTTTTCCTAATCCTTTGAAATCCGTTAAGTTGCGTTGAAACCATTACAAAGATAGGAGTGTCATTCCCAGGCGACGTTGGATTATTTTTGAGCATGATTATTTACTACAAACCCGCATTACACAAACGCCCAGTTCATAGTAATACTAACGATCCCGAAGGCGTCGTTCGTACAAATCACGTTATCCAGCCGCCCTGACTATGTGTCGTCCCACATCCGAAGAGTAAGAGGACACGAAGGCCTCGATGACTCTATTAATCGGTTGGGGATAATATGCGTACGAGGGGTCCCCGACCCGCCTCGCAAAATATGCAGACTCTTCTAGCAATACCAAGGACCCTTGGGGACCAGTGGTATACAAGCCATTGAAAGTCCCTCTACGTTGTGCCAAGTCGGTGAAACTCAACACTTCGTAGAAAATATGCGTCTTCGGGCCTTAAGATCAGGTCATTGGGCTAGCTAGGCCCAACAAGCAAGATTTTACACTTTTGGGGCCCGAAGATGGTGCGTAGACGTCTGTGCACACTCGTATGTAAGCTAAGTTCCCAAACGTTATTTGTATGAACCGTAGTGTAGTAGTGTCGTAGTGTTAGTAGTTGTAGATTTCTATTGGTTCGAGACCGAACCAATTCGTTTAACAACGACTTTTGGTATTGTAATGTATTGTATTTCGTCGAAAGCCGCAGTGCCATTATTTGATCAAATTGTGTATATTGAATTAGTCTTGAAATTTTTCTGTTTTCAGCCCCTCCTTGTTTGTAAAATTTACATTTTCAACCCTTTTATTAAATACTTCCCGGTTTGGTCCTTAAACTAATTTTCTTGACATTTTAACACCAAAAATTATTGAAATTAATATTTTTCAGCATATTTTTCATAGAAAACAGTTTAAGTCCCTGAAAATGCAGTTTTCTCGGTTTTAACCCTTCTTTTTCGCAACTTTGGCAATTTTGGCCCAAATTGGAAAATTTTTGCAACTTTGGTCCTTTTTAAATTTAAAAAGCATTTTAAACCTTTGAAAAGGATTTGGAACACTTATAGTCCACTGTTTTACAGAAAATCACAGTTTTGGCCCTCCAAAACAGAAAAATTCGCATAATGGGCCTCATTGGGCCAAAAATGTCATTTTTAGCCCATTAAGCTTGGAATTTATGTTTTTAATCCCCTAAATGAGTATATTTCCAGAAATTGATTTATGGAAACTGTTTTGGCACACTTCATCCAGCAGAATTCGTGATATGCCAATTTGGACCCTTAATTTTGTATTTTTCACATTTTAGGCCCAAAATTTGTGTTTTTAATCCAAAGAAAATTGTTACTAAACCACTTAGCCATTTTTCTTGAAACACTTTGTATGTAGAAATATATTTGAAGCTAAAATCATTTCACACAAGATATATCTCGGTTTTGAGGGGTTTTATGGCTAGATCCAACATTATAACACACAAAAGCATACATATAAGCATGGAAATCATACAAGGCATACAAAACACATATAGATCTACACTTGCACTTGTATTCCCCCCCCCCCCCCAAAAAAAACTCATAAAAACAGAAAATAGGGGGTATGAAGCTCACCTTGGGTGTGGTTTCGGTTTTGGAGAGAAGATGGAAGAAAACTTGATGATTTTTGGGCCTTAGCACCTTTCCTTGGTAGATCTCGAGTTTGAGATGGTTCTAGGGTGCAAGATCACGATTTTTGCATAGTTTAGGAAAGGATTTTGATAACAAAAAGAATTTAAATCATAGATCTATGCATAATCTTACCTTAGATGAAGAATTTAGTGGAGATTTCCTCTTGAATGCTTCCTAAAACTCGAGATTTTTGAGTGGAGAGGGAGAGATGTTCTTGAGTGATTTAGAGAGAATTTGTGAGAGATTTGTGGTGTGTGTGTGTGTGCTTGTGGCCGAGAGTGAGAGAGAGGAAGGAGTGAGGTGATTTTGAAGTGATGCTTGCATGGGAAAAGGGAATATCTTGCATGGAAATCCTATGGACAATAATGAGGTGGCATGGGAAAGTCAAACCCTCCTCTTGGGCTTGATGTGGGCCGAAAACATGGAAGGAAAAGGAAATTTTTGGGCTTTTTGCTCCCAAGCCCAATATTAGTGTTAATTAGGGTGTGTTTTAAGTCTAAAGGAGTGTGGTATGATTTTTCCATTTTTATTGGACTAGTTTAGGTTATTCATGTATCAAGGCTTTTAATTCATTTCCTTCTAGGCCCAACATGGCCCAAAATGTTGAAATAAGTTAGTGTGGGTCCAATTAGAGCCCAATTAGGGTTCTAAGCCCATGATAGTCTATTTGGAAGCTTATTGGTCTATTTGGATCCAAGAAGGAAGTTCTAGTCCAAGGTGTACCTAAACAAGAACTTTTAGGGTTTCCAATTGTTTGATGACTGTTTGTAGTACTTGTATGATGTATTTGATTGAAGTTTTTGATTCACATTAACTTGAATGTATAGATTACATGGCTCAAAATTTCCAGTTGTGACAAGACCCTTCAAGGCTCCTCTTCAAATGGATCCAAGAAAGGTTTCGTCACTCCTTCTTCTGACCCAAAAGAGGCTAAATGCTTCTATTGCCATGAAAAGGCTCATTGGAAGCGGAACTGCCCAAAGTACCAGCAAGATGTGAAGGATGGGAAAGTTAAACCCAACCATGCAGGTATTTACACTATCTTATCTAATAACTTAGCCTATTCTAACTCTTGGGTCCTTGATACCGATTCCGGTATTCATATGTATTCTGATTGACAGGGACTAAGAAGAAGTGAGAATGTGGAGCATGGAAGAATAAACTTGATCATAGGGAATAGGAAAGCTTTACCTGTCACCAAGATTGGAGTTTATACTTTATTGCTAAGTAGTGGGTTTAGTTTAGATTTGAATAAATGTTGTTACTCGCCAGAAATGGCAAGAAATATTATTTCCTTTCATGCATTGTATAAACAAGGTTTTACCTTTTCATTTGATAACGAAGTTGGTTCGATTAATGCTTTCTTTAATGATGTTCTTTATTTTAAAGCATTAACTTGTGATGGTGTGTATGAAAATGTATATGTTGTAGATAACTTAGCAAATATTGTATTGTGTATTGATTCTGTTAATGATAATAACTTGGATAAAGCATCATTATGGCATTGTCGTCTTGGACATATAAGCAAGAAACGCGTAGGCCAACTCCAAAAGGATGGAGTCTTGGAATCATTTGACCTAAAGTCAGATGATAGTTGCGAATCATCCTTACTTGGAAAAATGACAAAGTTTCCCTTCACTGGTACTTCTGAGAGGGGTGAAGGTTTGTTGGATCTCGTACACACGGATGTGTGTGGACCCTTCAAACATGCCAGAAGGGATGCTAATCGTTATTATTTGACTTTTTACTGATGATTACAGTAGATATGGATATGTCTACTTAATCTAGCATAAGTCAGAGACTTTTGAAAGGTTTAAAGAATTTAAACAGGAAGTCAAGAATCAATTGGGCAGGAACATTAAGATGCTTCAATCCGATCGAGGTGGTGAGTATCTTATTTCAGAGTTCCTCGACTATCTTAGGGAATGTGAGATTGTCTCACAATTGACACCTCCCTGGATACCGCAGTTGAACGGTGTGGCTGAGAGGCGTAATCCAACCTTGTTGGATATGGTCCATTCCATGATGAGTCGAGCTTCACTACCAATCTCATTTTGGGGGTATGCCTTAGAGACTACCGCCCATATCCTTATCTAGTCCCTACAAAGAAAGTTGCCAAAACTCCTCATGAGATGTGGACTGGTAAAGTACCCAAACTATACCACATCAAGATTTGGGGTTGCGAGGCTTTCGTGAGACGTGAGACTCATGATAAGCTCGAACCTCGAAGTGAGAGGTGTATTTTCATCGGCTACCCATAGAAATCCTTTGGTTACCTCTTCTACAGACCTAGTGAGAATTTGGTCTTTGTAGCTAGGAGGGCTTTCTTTCGAGAAAGAGAGTTCATAAGCCAAGGAAACAGTGGGAGGCAAGTTGACCTTGAAGAAATTCAAGAGTCAAGTGGTGAAGGAACTTCAAACCCTAGCACTCAACTTGAGGAGGAAACTCCTGTTGAGCCAATTGATGAGTCTGTACCTTTGAGGCGTTCCACGAGAGTTAGGAATGCACCTAAGCATTACTATGGATTCCATATTATTGCGGAAGGTGATACACTTATTATTGAAGAGACACTAGTAGGGCTGGATGAACCTAATAGTTACGTGGAAGCCATGGCAGGCCCTGAGTCAACCAAGTGGAAATAAGCAATAGACAACGAGATACAGTCCATGTATGACAATCAAGTTTGGAACTTGGTTGAGAATGTACCAGGTCGTAAGACTGTAGGGTGCAAATGGATCTTCAGGAAGAAGACCGACATGGATGGTAATGTACACACTTATAAGGCACAATTGGTTGCAAAGGGCTTCTCTCAACCTCCGGGAGTTGATTATGACAAGACCTTTTCTCCAATAGACAAGATTAAGTCTATTGCAATAGATGCATTTCATGACTATGAAATATGGCAAATGGATGTCATAATCGCTTTCCTTAATGGAAAGTTGGCTGAGGATGTTTACATGAGTCAGCCAGAGGGTTTTGTCAATACAGAGTACCCTAATAGAGTGTGTAAGCTTGAGAAATCCATTTATGGATTAAAGCAAGAACCTCGTAGATGGAATCTTTTCTTTGATGAGAAAGTCAAAGAATTTGGCTTTTCTAGGAGTGAAGATGAATCTTGTGTATATGTCAGGCTAGTGGGAGTATAGTTAGCTTTTTGGTATTGTATGTTGATGACATACTACTCATAGGAAATGACATCCCAACTCTGCAGGAAGTTAAGTATTGGCTTGGGAAGTGTTTCTTTATGAAGGACCTTGGAGAAGCTGCCTATATTCTAGGGATAAGGATCTTGAGAGATCGGAGTAAATGACTAATTGGACTTAGTCAGAGTACCTACTTGGATAAGGTGCTGAAGAGATTCAGCATGCAGGACTCCAAGAAAGGAGAGTTACCTATTCAGTGTAACGCTAGATTGAGTAAGACTCAAAGCCTGAGTACTGAGGCTAAGAGAGCAGAAATGAGCCGAGTACCTTATGCTACGGTTATAGGATCGATCATGTATGCTATGACGTGTACTCGGCCTGATGTGGCCTTTGCTTTAAGCATGGTTAGCAGGTATCAGGGGAACCCTGGCAAGGCACACTGGACTCCGGTAAATAATATCCTCAAGTACCTATGGAGGACTAAGGACTGGGTCCTTACCCTCGGTGGGAGTGATGACTTGAGAGTTGTAGGGTATAGTGATGTTGGCTCCAGACTGATAGGGATAATTTCCGCTCTCAGTCAGGCTGGGTCTTTACCCTAAATGGAGGAGCAATCACTTGGAACAGTTCCAAGCAGGAGACAGTGGCTGATTCGACTTGTGAATCGGAGTATATTGCGGCGATCAAAGCAGCAAAAGAGGCAATATGGCTGAAGAACTTAATTGGAGACCTTGGGGATGTACCAACTATAAAGGAGCCTATGGAAATTTTCTGTGATACTGAAAGTGTTGTTGCCTTAGCCAAAGAACCAAGGGATTACGGGAGATCCAGACACATTGACAAAAAATATCACTTTATCAGACATCGCATAGAAGAAGGAATCCTCGTGGCAAAGAGGGTATCATCAGATGAGAACCCAGCAGATCCCCTCACGAAGGGACTGAGTCAGGTTAAGCATCTACAGCATGCTCGGAGCATAGGGCTAAAGGATTATATTAGTTTTAGTGTTAGATAACTTTGGAAATTTGTAAAGTATAATTGACATTTGATGATGAATAAAAGTTGTGTTTATTTATGAGTAAAGTGTTGCTATCTTTTGTCAATCGTTTACTTGAATTTCTTTTGCATGTTTTTACTTCCAGAATATTATGTTTTGTTTCACATATTATTCAAATTTTCCACCGTCGATCATATGTTGGAAGTAGATATGAACTAAGATTGTCATGAAGTTGGTTGTAGGTGTCAAGTTTTAGGACAATACTTCATGAGTACTCATAAGTTCTGAGTATTGGAATCAACCCACGCTCACTGGTATCACTTTATGGAATTTATCTCGAGTGATCATAAGACGGTAACATCATATAAGTCTTCAAACCTAGAGATATGATTTGTTGCCTATGAGTTGGTTATGCATTGATTGTACAAAAACGCATTGGTAACTCGATGTTATAAAACGTGCTTTTGTGTATAATACAACAACTAGTAGAGAAAACATATGAGTCGAAGTTTATCTATTCCTTCTTAGATTAGAAGCTGATATCTGGGGCCCCTCGATGATTTAGTTTTGACCTATGTACCGGTCCAGGTCAGAACTAAGTTGATGTGTTCAATTAAGTTCTTTGTCAAACAAATCGGAAATCGGGAAACAAACTGCTGGACAATAAAAAAGACATTGTTCCATGTATTCGTCTGGATGATATCTAGAACAGAGGATTATATGATCACTTATCTTAAATGGCATATCATTATCTTCTCAGTTCTGAGAGACCTTGAAAGAGCTACGATTGCCGATCGGTTCTTGAAATCATACTTGCAGATATAGTTATTAGACTTATCCAAGTGGGAGACTGTTGGATAAGGTGTCTAAGTCCATAACTATTTCTGTTATGTACTTGACCCGACCTGGCATGGTCCATTTGGGTTGTATGGCACCATGCATTGCATAAACTATATGAGAGAAATAACACTTATGGTTTATTAATATATTATAAGTTCTAATATATTAATAATATTATTTAATTAGTTTGATCAAAAATTAATCTAGAACTAATTAAGTGATCAAAAGATAACTAATTAAATATATGGGTTGATTATGTAAATCATCCATAACTTATATAGTGGGCTAAGAGGCTTCGTGGATTATCAAGTTGTGTTTCACCCATAGGATGCTCCATGGAGTTAATCCATTGTCACACCCCCGAACCGAACGACAGAAACGTCCGAGGGCTCTTGTGACTTAAATTGAATACCATCACAATGATTATACATGAGTCATAAAATCATTCATCACGATGCATTGAAATAATACAACTGATATTGCTTACATCCATTACATTTGTTTAGTCATTACAATTTCATAACATAAACCGTTCGATAGATAATCTAAGCAAAACACCATGACATAACTTCGTACTTATTCTTCGGCTTACCTGTTACCTGAGAATACAAGTTATTTTGAAAAACATCAACATATGAAATGTTGGTGAGTTCATAAGTAATGTTGTAGTAAAATAATTTGGTGTAGTTTGTAAAACCCAGAAAATCCGATATTTTCTGAAAAGAGTATTTGTTTATAAAAAGTGTGAAGATCCGTAAATATGTTTGTTGATTTTCAAAACATGTATAGTTGCTGAACTTTGTATACATCACACAAGTGAAAATGTTGAACTTCCCAGGAAAACCCGATGTTTTCCCAATACGTAAAATACATGACTTGTTTATTGTTATACCGATACGTCAAATGTTTTTGATTACCCGGGTGGCGTTGGATTAATTAGGGTTTGTGAGCTGTTATAATCACGCATTAAGAAAATGACTAGTTTATAACTACAAATTACGAACGATCCTTAAAGGCCTCAGCCGTTACTACTCACTTAATCCACCCACCCTGATTACTATTGTTTATCGTCCTAAATCTGTTTACTTTGATTTCTCATAATCCCAACAACCGAGGAGAAAGGAGGGTACGAAGCCCCCTTTATTTCCATGAGTTATTCAAGGCTATCGGGAATGTGAAAGGCACTTGGCCCAACCCGCATTTAACTTCTCGACCTCACTAGTAGTACTAATGGGCCACTAGAGCCCAATAGCATGTCAGAGTTATTGAAATCCCTTTTACATGGAATTGGGTCATAGAAGGCCCATTAACACGTAAGCGTATTCCCTTCAGGCCCAAAGATTATGTTATTGGGCTAGCAAGGCCCAACAAGCATAATTTGAAACTTCCAAGCCCAAAGTTTGTAAGTTACCTCATCATAATTATCGCCTGTTTATTGAATTGCTTTGGTTTTATGATTTTGTTTTGTTATTGATTCGAGACTGAATCAATTCGTTGTGTAACGATATTTGTTGTTGAGAATGTATTTGTTTTTCCATGTCCTCGGTAGTCGTGGATCTTGTATTTTGTATTAGTGACTTAGTTTGTTTGAAAATGGATTTTGATCCTTTTCATTACCCTCCTTTTATAAAAATAACACTTTTGGTCGTTTTTAATAAAAGAGTTTCATTTTAGTCCTTAAAGTACTTTTCTTGACACTTTTGTATAATTTATTTGACGAAAACACGATTCTTAACCCAAAGTTTACTTAGTTGACGGCTTCAGCCCCCCTAGAATAGTGATTCTCGGTTAAGGACTCATTTTTCACAACTTGTACAGTTTTAGCCCAAAATCTAAAAAGTTTGCATTTTTGGTCCTTTTTGATAATGAAAAGCATTTTTGACCCTTATAAACATTTTGTTATGCTAAATACCCCCTGTTTTACAGAAAGTTACATTTCCAGCCCCTCAACTTGTAAAATTTTGCATTTGGAGGCTTATTGTGCCGAGAAGCCCATAATTAGCCCATTAGGTTAAAAATTTACATTTTAAGTCCTTAGAAGATTCTAAACATCAGAAAAATATTTATGGAAACTGTTTTGGCTCCTTTTAGCCTTCAAGAAACCGTGACTTGTTGATTTTTACCCCAAGTTTGTATTTTTGACAATTTAAGCCCAAAAATGGGTTTTATGTTCAAGTATGTTCATTCTAACCTAATAAACTATTTTTCTTGACTTGATTAGTGTAAAATAGATTAAGTTTTGTTTATTTCCTTTCTCATGTCTTAGATCTCGGTTTTACACACTTTTTAATAACACATTCATCACAAAACACATGATATCACACACATACATGCATCAAATCACACATAGCATACATTTACACATAGATCTACACATTTTCTTGTATTCTCCCCAATAAAAATCATAAAAACCGAAAAGAAAGGGGTATGAAACTCACCTTGAGTGTGGTTTCGGTTTTGGAAAGAAAAGATGATGAAGAATTCAATCCTAGCAACCTTTCTTGGAGGATCTCGAACTTAGTGTGCTCTAAGATGCAAGATCATGAGTTTGAATGGATTAAGAGATGAGTTTTGATGAAAAGAAGTGAGTTAAAGCATGGATCAAAAAATCAACTTACCTTGAATGATGATTTTGTGGAAGAATCTCTTTGAAAGTCCCTTAGATCTCAAAAATTTGGAGAGAAATGGAGAGAGTTTCTTGAGAGAATTTTGAGTGATGTGTATGTGTGTTTGTTTGGATTCGTCCGAGAGGGAGAGAGAAGGAGAATAAGAGAGAGACCTTGATGGGATTGTTGCATGGAAGTATGATAGCTTGCATGGAAGTCCACTAGGTAAAAATGAGTTGGCACCACAAAGTCAACTCTTCCTTTCTTTGTGGGCTTGGGCCGAAAATGGAGAGGGAAAGAGAAAAATTGTTGGGCTTTGAATGATTAAGCCCATTTTATGGTTAAGTTAGGTTATTTTGGTCCAAATAAAGAAAAATATGATTTTTATGACCTATTAGGGCTAAATTAAATTAGTTATGGCCCAATAAGGTCCATTTAGGTATTTTATTTCATTCTAGGCCCAATATGGCCCAAAATTTTAAAATAAATGGAAGTTGGTCCAATTAGAGCCCATTTAAGAGTTGTAAGCCCAAAGTAGTCAAATTGGATGTTTATTGGTCCATTGGGCCCAATAAGGAAATCCTAGTCCAAAATGGACCCACACAAGGATTTCTAGGGTTTCCAGTTGTTTGTTGGCTATTTGCAGTGCATGTATGAAGTGTTTGATTGAAATTAAGTTGTTATTGAATAAGCATCTTACATGCTTTCACATTGTTGGTTCACATTTCTCATCATTGTTTAATGTTTACAAGTCTTAAAATTCCTATTTGTGACATCATCCCCCCGTTAGAGGGGATTTCGTCCCGAAATTCTTTTGAAAGCCAGATTTGAGAATGCTAGAATAGATGAGGGTACTTTTGCTTCATTTGATCTTCGCGTTCCCACGTGAATTCTGGTCCACGCTTTGCGTTCCACCATACCTTCACAATTGGGATGCGACTTTGCTTGGTACGCTTCACCTCCCTGTCCATGATTTCGACTGGTTCTTCGACGAACAGGAGATTCTCGTTGATTTCAATTTCATCAAGGGGAATGACGAGAGTTTCGTCGGATAAACACTTCTTTAGGTTGGAAACATGGAACACGGGGTGTACGCTGCTGAGCTCAGCGGGTAGCTGCAGTTTGTACGCTACTGGACCAATTCAGGCAAGGATCTCGAAAGGTCCAATGTATCGCGGATTCAGTTTTCCCCGTTTTCCAAAACGAATGACCCCTTTCCTGGGAGAAATTTTTAACAACACTCGATCCCCGACCTGAAACTCTAAGGGCTTTCGCCGTTTATCAACGTAGCTCTTTTATCAGTCGCGTGATGCTTGTAGTCGAGCTCTTATTTTGAACTATCTTTTCCGTGGTTTCCTGTATGATCTCTGGTCCTGTTAACGTCTTATCTGATGCTAGTTCCCTTGCTAGCTGGGTGTCGCCCACTTCAGCCCAACACAACGGTGATCTACACTTACGTCCATATAGCGCCTCTAAAGGAGCAACTTTGATGCTCGAATGGTAACTGTTGTTGTATGAGAATTCAACTAAGGGTAAGTGGGTATCCCAGGACTTCCCAAAGTCTATCACACGTGCGCGAAGCATGTCTTCAAGCGTCTGAATGGTTCATTCGCTGTGACCATCCATCTGTGGGTGATAAGCAGTGCTCATGTCCAGATGGGTTCCCAGTGCTTTCTGAAGGGATTGCCAAAAACGCGAAGTGAACCTACTATCTCGAATGTATATTCTTGTCAGTCTCTCCATCTTGTAGGATTCTTTTATTGGCAGGAAATGAGCGGATTTTTTCAGTCGGTCGACTATTACCCATATAGTGTCCAATCCATCTGGCGACTTGGGTAGCTTGGTCACAAAATCCATAGAGATCCCTTCCCATTTCCACTCGGGAATTACTGGTTGCTGTAATAACCCCGAGGGCTTCCGGTATTCCACATTTACTTTGGCGCAAGTAAGGCATTTGCTAACATAGGTGGCAATCTCTGCCTTCATGTTAAACCACCAATAATGTTGTCTAATATCCAAGTACATTTTGTCCGAACCCGGATGGATGGAGTATCGCGTCTTGTGGGCTTCGTTCATGACTACTTCCCTAAATCCCCCAAGTTTAGGGACCCAAATACGGTTCATGAAATAATATACTCCGCCTTCTTTCACCTCTAGATTCTTCTCCATTCTGCGTAACGCTTCGCTTGTTTTGTTTTCCGCCTTCATGGCATCTGACTGGTTTGCCCTGATTTGAGTGGTTAGGTGAGATTGAATGGTTATTGTGAGTGTTTTCACACGACGATTAAAGTACTCTTTCCGGCTCAAGGAATCAGCTACCACATTAGCCTTGCCTGGGTGGTACTTGATTTCACACTCATAGTCGTTTAATAGTTCAACCCATCTTCGTTGCCTCATATTCAACTCTTTTTGATTCAAGATGTGCTGGAGACTCTTGTGGTCCGTGAAGATGGTGCACTTCGTACCATAAAGGTAATGCCTCCAAATCTTCAGGGCGAAGACCACTTTTCCCAATTACAGATTATGGGTTGTATGATTCACTTCGTGTGTCTTTAGTTGCCGGGACGCGTAAGCTATCACCTTTCCACGCTGCATGAGAACGCAACCTAAACCCTGATTTGATGCGTCACAGTAGACTACGAAATCTTCCGTTCCCTCTGGCAGTGATAGTACCGGGGCACTGCAGAGTGCTTGCTTCAGAGTTCGGAATGCAACTTCTTGTTTGTCCGTCCATTTGAATGGTACGCCCTTTTGTGTAAGTGAGGTTAGTGGCTTGGCGATCTTAGAGAAGTTTTGAATGAACCTCCTGTAGTAACCTGCTAGTCCTAAGAATTCGCGAATTTCTGTGGGTGTTGTTGGGAGTGCCCATCCTTCGATGGCTTTGACCTTAGAAGGATCCACATGTATTCTGTCCTGACTAACAATATGACCCAAAAAGTTCACGCTACGGAGCCAGAACTCACACTTGGAGAGTTTTGCGTATAGCTTCTCAGTTCGTAGGGTTTCCGGGATTTGTCAGAGATGTTGATCATGCTCTTCTTCGCTTTGAGAATAAACTTGAATGTCTTCAATGAATACAATAACAAAGTTGTCGAGTAATGGTCGACAGATTCGATTCATTAGGTCCATGAATGCGGCAGGGGCATTCGTTAGACCGAAGGGCATTACGACAAATTCATAATGTCCGTAACGAGTTCGGAAAGCGTTTTTGGGAATATCCTCTTCCAGGACCTTGAGTTGATGGTACCTAGATCGTAGATCTATCTTAGAGAAGTAACTAGCTCCTTGGAGCTGGTCAAATAGATCGTCGATTCGTGGGAGTGGATAGCGATTTTTGACAGTGAGCTTATTCAGCTCTCTGTAATCAATGCACATCCTAAAAGATCCGTCTTTCTTCTTGACAAAGAGGACTGGAGCTCCCCATGGCGAGAAGCTGGGTCAGATGAATCCCTTGTCCAGGAGTTCACTGAGTTGGCTGGACAATTCCTGCATCTCAACAGGAGCTAATCGGTAAGGCGATTTAGCGATGGGATTAGCTCCTGGAACAAGATCAATTTGGAATTCAACTTGTCTTTCTGGGGGTACTCCAGGAAGATCTTCAGGAAATATGTCTGGGAATTCACGTGCTACAGGAATGTCTTGAACGTTAACCTCTTCCTTGGTTTTATCTACTATGTGCGCCAAGAAGGTCAAATCGTTCTTTCGCAGATGCTTCTGTGCCTGGACACACGAGATGAGACGAAGGTCCGTGCTCGGTTTGTCTCCGTAAATAACTAGGGTTTCATGATTTGGAAGGTGAAGGCGAACGGCCTTCTCGCGACACATAATTTCAGCATGTGGGGGCTTAACCAGTGCATGCCAACAATTACATCAAAACTCCTAATGGAAATAGGCATTAAGTTTATTTGAAAGACGTGTTGATTTAGGGATAGGGTACATCCGATATAGATTTCCCCAGTGGATTCTGTCTTCCCATTGGCCATTTCTACCGTAAAGGTTTCATTGAGCTTCTGGGGTTGTTTCTTTAACAAATGTTTAAACTTATTGCTTACAAAACTTCGTTCTGCTCCAGTATTGTTGGGTCGTATTTTGTGTTGCGTCTATTGGGCTCGTTAGTTAGTCTAATATGTATCTCCGGTATGGGCCTGTCCATCCGTGAGCTTTTTAGGGTTTAGTATATATAGGTGCTTGCATGCATCTTAGAACAAGAGGACGATCAAAGATTTATTATTCAGCAAGTTTATCGTTCTTGGTTTTGTAACCCTAGAATCCTCTACAGCGGAAGTTCTTAGTCGAGCTCTGCTGAGGATTGAGAAATCTAGTCATTCGACACATCTTGATCTATACTTGTGTTATTTACTGTTTTTACATTCATCACATTACCTGTTACAAAGATCTAATCGATCATCAAGTTAATTAATAACTTATCAATTGGTATCAGAGCAGGAGGCTGTGTAATTCATACACATCTTTTCTGTGAAAGAGGTTGCGATTAGGGTTATTCTGCATTAACTAATATTTATTGAGCCATCATCCCATAATTGACGTAACTCAGCATTTATTTGTTTTGCCCTAATATTATGCATTACAAGTCTGATCTTTCAAACAGGTTAAACAATCAAGCATGGACGAGTCACAATCAAATCCCATCAATATCTCAAATAGCATCGGATCAACGACGAAGATTCCTATTCTTTACACCCAGGATTATGAAGTCTGGGCACATCACTTTGAAGATTATGTCATTGGATCGGAAGACAATGGATACCTTATTTGGGAAGCAATAGTTTCGGGACCATTTGCTCATTCTGTAACGTCAAAAATCATTAAAACTCAGAAAGAGTACAATGATCTGTTAAAAGACGTAAAGGATGTTGCTCAAGACAAAAAGGAAAAGTTTCAGTGCAACATTAAAGCATTAAGACTGATTCGATTCGCTCTTCAATCCGATACGTTCAGGCTAGTGAGTTCATGCAGCACTGCTAAAGAGATCTGGGATAGGCTGCGAGAGTTATATTCCACAGATGAAGATCTGGAGCATTCCATTCAGACTTTACTCTTATCAGAGTTTGGCGAATTTAAGCAGAATCCCGATGAAACTATTACTCAGAAGTTCGATCGCTTCAATCATCTTCTTAGTAAGATGATCAAACACGATATAGAAAGGAAGCTGATTGAACAAAAGGTTACCTTTTTGAATAGCCTTAGATCTGAATGGAGAGCGGTTGTGTCCACTGTTAAAGCTCATGAGCAATTCATATCTTATTCTTTGGCGAAGCTAGTAGGGATTCTGAAATCCCAAGAAAAGATTGTCTTGCAAGAGAAAAATGTGGTTTCAAGCTTGGGTTCCTTGGCCCTTCTGTCTAAAAGCAAAAGTGTGGTGAAGGATGAAGATCTCAACTTAGAAGATTATGATCTTACATCTGATGATTATGCAATGATGGTGTCAAATCCAAAGAGGTTCATTAAGAAAAGGTTCCCTACAAATAAAAACCGGAATTGGCAGGGAAGCTATAGTTCTAAAAAAGTGAGGGAGGAATCGAAGGCAGAAGAACCAAAGAAAGAGCCGAAAGCTGAAGGAGATTCTGGTGTGAACTGCTACTTCTGTGGAGGAAAGAACCACTATGCCAAAGACTGTGTCTTGAAGAAAATGGCAGAGAAGGATGAGGAAAATGATGAAGAAGCTGTGTTGATGAAAAAGCTTGAAGATATCAAGAGAAAGAAAGCTACTGCTAACCCTTCAATGAATGCTTTAATTGTGCAGGGTTCGGCAGCGGATGACGAGTTCGGTGGCATGCAGGTCTGGTCAACCGACTCAGAGGATGATGAGGTCAGGAAGCCATCTCATGGAAAGGCATACGTTGCTAGAGGTGAAGAAAGCAGTGGGAAGTGCTTGATGGTGACGGATGTATCTCAAATGAGGGGATACAATACAGACGGTGGGAATGAAGAAACGAAGGAGCGAGAGGACTTATGCTTCACAGCAAAACCTCTCAGCGTGGAATTCAATGAGCTTGATGAATTAATCAAGAAGGTACAATCCGTTTTTGTTTCATTCAAAGTCCCACAAAATTCATATGAAAAAGAATTAAAAAGCTTAAACTCAAGAATCTCAAGTCTAGATAGTAGTTTAACTCAAACAAAGGTCACCAATTCTAACCTAACTGACCAAATAAGCAGGGTGTCATCAAAAAGTGAGGAACGGAGGATGTGGATAGAGCTGAAGGAGTCGGAGCTGATCAAATCCAAAGACGAAAACATTTATTTACAAAGAGACAATTTAAAACTTTTGAAACAAAGAAATGTGTTTTGTTTGATTGCTAAGAGTCTTTATTCTAACATCAGTCAGCTTCATCTTAACTGTGAAATAGGACAGAAAATTCATCGCATGATTTTGCCCTTCCTTGAATTTAAGGAGGATGAAATCGACGCTGAAGCATATAATTGCGAAAGTGTAGTTTCGTCTGATGATGTGAATCCAACTTACATGTATGGTCTAGACAAAATTGAATCTTTCATAAAATCCAAGGACCATAAGGACATGCTGAAAAACCTTTTGGATGAAAATGATAAACTGAAACTAAGGACGGAAAAATTTGACTCATTGAATGCCAACTTGAGCTCAGAAAATAAAATAGATGTTGAAAACGCGTCTGAGCTTAATGAGGATGATGATATGAGTGAAATTTCTATAGAGGATGAAGTTGACTGTTTTGAGTTTGTCAAGAGCGAACCCGAAAACCACAAAAATCTTATTTCTGAAAATTCTATGCAGTTTGCTCGTTTGTCCCAAAATAAGTCCCCGATTCTAGAAGAAAAGGCTGTTGTGTACCAAAAGGTGAGAACAACACCAAATCAGGTATATAAGGTCACAGGAGTAACCGAACATCAGACAGCCGAACTCACATCCATTGTAAACGAAGATAATGCTGATGGTTGTGATGAGTTCTTCTGGTCTGCTCCTATAGACAATGCAGATGAAACTGTTGGTCTGTCAGAAAGGACTTCCTGGAAAACCAAAGGCAGATATGTGCCGGAGCCGCTAAACAAGCCTGAAAACTTCGACGTGCCAAGTACTAGTGTTACAAAAGAAGTTCCTGTAGAAGAAGTCACTCCTTCGAGCGAAACATCATCAGTTCAAAGTGAACCGGCTGACAAAAAGAAAAAGCAAAAAGCCAACATCCACCGATAGCCGAAGCAAGTAAAGATCAGAAGCAGCAAAGGAATCTGAGATACAAGAAGAATCTCTCAGAACGAAAACAGTTTTGGCGATCTCAAAACGCCCATTTCTCTTATCATGACAAAACTTCTAAGTCAGAGAAAAGTACTATGAGGACGCAAGAAAGTAGTTACAACCGAAAGGACATGTTCGGTTCTGAAAGGAATAACAACCGAAGGGAAAGGTTCGGTTCAGAGAACACCAGCAACCGAAAGCATAGGTTCAGTTCCGAGAGCAAAAGCAATCAAGGTTCAAGGTTCGGTCCCACTATAGACCAAAAACAAAAGGGGCACCTAGAACCTCAAGTCAAGAAAACTTCTCAGTCTAACTTCTCTCGTTCTAATTCTTCTCGACCCCATTCTAAATCCAAGTCTGTTCAAACTCAAAATCCAAAATCTTCAACGGATTTGAAAGGAAAATCGAAGGTTTCCTCAGTCAAGAATGATCAAAAGCATTCCAAGGCCCAAACGTCAAAACCTGAACCCAAACCGTCTGTAAAGAATCCCAACAAAATTAAAGTTTTCACCATTAAAAAGAAAGATGAAACAACTTTAATAAAAAGAACATATCTTGTTGACATCTCTCTTACTATTCTTGTTCCTGTGAAAGGCTCACGTGGACCCAAGAAACTTTGGGTTCCTAAATCTGCTTGATTTTTGCAGGTTATTAGTGACGAGCAGTTCGACGAAGAATGGTATATTGACAGTGGCTGCTCACGTCACATGACAGGGAGGAAGGAAGAGCTGAGGGAATTTCGATCTCTTCCAAACGGCGGGAATGTCAAATTCGGGAACAACTCATATGGCACAATAAAAGGTTATGAGATGATTACAAATGGAGACTTCACGATTAGAAAGGTTGCATATGTTGAAGGACTACAACATAACCTCATCAGTGTATCTCAGCTTGTTGGAGGTACCGGTCTTAAAGTTTCGTTTGATGATGAGGGTTCAGAAATATTAGAGAAGAAAACAAAAAGAGTGATTCTCAAATCGGAGCGCAAAGGCGAAATGTTTCCTCTTAATCTCAAACCTATCAAAGGAAATCCAGCTATCTGTCTGTTAGCCAAAGCACACTCTGACGAAAGCTGGATGTGGCATCGAAGGCTTTCCCATCTCAACTTTAAGGATATCAAAAAACTTGTCACCGGAGGTCATGTTCGAGGTCTTCCATTGCACAAGTTTGATCGAGAACATTTGTGTGCTGCGTGTGAAATGGGGAAGCAGAGTCGTCAAAGTCACCCATCCATCATAAACACTAAAGTCGTTGAACCACTTGAGTTGATTCACATTGACTTGTGTGGTCCATTGTCTATCGAAAGCATTGGTGGTAGCAAGTATATTCTTGTTATTATTGATGAATTTTCACGTTTTACATGGGTGTTCTTTCTGAAGCACAAATCTGAAGCAACTCTCAAGCTAAAGATGTTCATCAAGCAGGTTAAAGTGCAGCTGAGGAAAGTCGTTTGCAACATCCGAAGCGACAATGGGCTGGAGTTCAAAAATAAAGAATTCGAAGACTTCTTGGCAGAAAAAGGAACCAGTCACAACTTCTCAGCTCCCTACACCCCTCAACAAAACGGGATTGTCGAAAGACGAAACCGATCTTTGTGTGAGGCGGCCCGAACCATGCTAAGTTTTGCTTCTTTACCTTTGTATTTTTGGGCTGATGCTATTGCTGCAACATGTTTTACGTAGAACAGGTCCTATCTCAATAAGCGCTTTACTCTCACTCCTTATGAGATCATCAACAACCGGAAGCCAAACGTCAAATTCTTCCATGTATTCGGCTCACGATGCTTTATCTTCAATCCTAAAGAACATCGTAACAAGTTCAACGTAAAAGCCGATGAAGGGATCTTTCTGGGATATTCTCTCACTTCGAAAGCATACAGGGTTTTAAACAAGCGTTCGAGGAAGATTGAAGAAACGTATTATGTGACTTTCGATGGCAGCTATGTCAAGAAGTTGAAGGCCGCGGAAGAAACAGTTGGAGAAATCTTCTCTCAAACAGGCCAAGTCACAGCCTCGATTGCAAATTTGTTTGAGCAATTTATGGAGTTATTTGATGAACCAGAGAAGGCTA
This sequence comes from Lactuca serriola, assembly GCF_051521515.1. Classification (NCBI taxonomy): domain Eukaryota; kingdom Viridiplantae; phylum Streptophyta; class Magnoliopsida; order Asterales; family Asteraceae; genus Lactuca; species Lactuca serriola. Next base: position 100,532,863 of record NC_136412.1, on the reverse strand, counting down.
CTCTCTCAGAAGCTAATGCAGCAGATAACAAAGTTGATCATCTGAAGCAAATCGTCGATGACGCTGCCAAACGACTGGGTGAAGGAGAATTAGTTCCAACTGAACCTTCTCAGCACGGTGCTTCAGTTGAGGGGGAGAATCCATCTTCTTCAAAACAGCCAAGTTCACAAGTTGAGGGGGAGAACTCTTCTCCAGCTGCACCCGAATGCTCTACTACACCCGCAGGTACTGTAGCTCCCGAAAGCTCTACTGCGCCCGAAGGTACTACGACACCCAAAAGCTCGACACCACCCGAAACTCCTGTAGCACTGGAAAGTCAAGATTTACCTGAAAGCTCATCAATAGAGGGGGAGAATGCCGAGATGTTTTATGACGATGACAGTCAATCTGAATTAGAAGAGATGGTAAATGCTGAATTAGATCCATCGTATGATCCAAATTACCCTCCTCTTGTCAAATGGACTAGAGATCATCCTGTTTCACAGGTTGTGGGTAATGTATCTGAAAAGGTCCTGACCCGATCTCAACTGAAGGCATAGCAAACTTCTCTATTCTCAAAAGTAGAGTTCTGCATGTTTAATTCTTTCGTCTCAAAAGTTGAACCAAAGACAGTGAACACTACTCTTGATCACTCTGATTGGGTTCAAGCCATGCAAGACGAACTTAATGAGTTCAAAAGAAATAAAGTTTGGCGCCTCATTCCAACTCCTCAAGATGCCTCGGTGGTTGGTCTCAAATGGGTCTTTCAAAATAAAATGGACAAGGAAGGCAATGTGATAAGGAACAAAGCTCGACTAGTGGTGAAAGGATACTGCCAGGAGGAAGGAATCGACTATGAGGAAACTTTTGCTCATGTGGCTAGGGTGGAATCTGTTCGAATATTTCTTGCCTATGCTGCACACAAGAACTTTGAGGTCTACCAAATGGACGTAAAGTGCGCATTTCTAAATGGAGAAGTTGAAGAAACGGTGTACGTGGAGCAACCTCCAGGATTTGTCAATGAAAAATATCCCAATCACTGCTATATTTTGGACAAAGCGTTTTATGGACTGAAACAAGCACCTAGGGCCTGGTATGAAACGCTAACCAAGTTTTTAAAGATGTCCAAATTCAAACAAGGTTTGGTTGACCCAACCTTCTTTCATAAGAAGGAAGGTAACCACCTTATGATTGTTCAAATCTATGTCGATGATATCATCTTTGGCTCAACGAATCCTAGCTTAACAGCTGAATTCAGAAAGCTGATGAAGACTAAATTTGAAATGAGCTCAATGGGTCCGATTAACTTTTTCCTTGGTTTAAATATCAGACAGGGACCCGAAGGCATCTTTATTAACTAGGAAGCTTACACCAAGACTCTCCTTGCTAAATTCGGCATGATGGGAGACTCAAAGGTTAAAGTTCCAATGGCGTTCGGCACCAAGCTCACTCCATCCTTGGATAAGCCAGCAGTCGATATTACGCTATATCGCCAAATGATTGGTTCTTTAATGTACCTTACTGCTAGCAGGCCTGATATAATGTTTTTTGTTTGTTACCGTGCTAGATTTTAGGCGAATCCTCGTGAATCTCACATGCTTGCAGTGAAGAACATACTCCTGTATCTCAAACGAACTACCTCTCTCGGTTTATGGTATCCATCCAACTCAGGTTTTTTCGTTCAAGCCTACTCAGATGCAGACCTTGGAGGTTGTGGACTAGACAGGAAAAGAACCACTGGAGGCTGCTAATTCCTTGACGGGAAGTTGGTTAGCTAGCAATCAAAGAAACAGACTTGTGTATCTCTGTCTACCGCTGAAGCATAATACATCACAGCTGCCTCCTGTACATCTCAAGTGATTTGGATTCAAAGCCAACTCCGGGACTATGGAATCAATATGAAAAAGATCCCACTATATTGCGACTCTGAAAGTGCAATTAGGATCTGTCATAACCCAGTGCAACATTCCAATACTAAGCACATCGCACTGAGGTATCACTTCATTAAGGATCATGTGGAAGATGGGAACGTCGAAATTCATTTTGTTCGAACCACTGATCAACTGGATGACATCTTCACCAAAGCTCTTCCTGAAGCATCTTTTAACAAAATTCTACAAGGGCTTGGAATGATGGAATCGGAGTCAGTACCAAAAATTACCTCTCAAGATCAAAAGTAAGAAGCGAAATAGACCGAACGTTCGGGTTCGGGTCTCTTGTATGCTGAAATAGACCGAACGTTCGGGTTCGGGTCTTGATATGGTATACCGAAATGAACCGAGCGCTCGGGATCGGTTGAATCATCTGATCTTCGCCTATCACTCAAAGGTAGTTTTCTTGGTTGTAAATCTTTTGTATTATTTTTCCAAAATTTATTTATCTTATTGTCAAAATTCTTTTCCTTTCTAAACTTACTTTTTCGGGAAACCGAAATGGACCGAACGTTCGGGTTCGGTTCCAAAATTTTTCTCACCCGAAATAGACCGAACGCTCGGGTTCGATTCCGAAGTTTTCTCAACCGAAATAAACCGAACGCTTGGGTTCGGTTCCAACATTTTTTTGTATTCATTTTTTTTATGTCTTATTTTTTTTATTATTCTTATTATCAAAAATTCCAAAAATATTTTTTCTTTTTCCTTCGTAAAATCAAAAACTCCAAAAATATATTTTTTTTTATTTTTTTTATTTTTTTTTTATTTTGGCTTTTATTGTTTTATGTCTACTTGTGGGTAAATCATTTCACTAGCTAAGTGTCCCTAGAAGCATGCTGGTGTATGTGTCCAAAGCCTCACCTGATTTGAATAATAGCCTTACTGACTTGGTATAAACAAACCTTGTCTTCCCAATTAGGCTCTCATAATTATTCTAATCATGAGCTACCTAACTCTCTTCTCACATGAGATAAGAGTTGTCTGCTCGGCCCCTTTTTTTATAGCAGAAGTACGTTGGTTTCTTTACACCACCTACATTACTTTTCTCCATCACACTCGCTTCACAAACGTAACCCTTGAGACTCTCAGACATTACCACTGAGGTTTATGGTTGAACAATTTCTGTGTTCATGATCTTAGCTTCGTGTCACTACGTACTAAGTGAAACCCAAAATTCAATACCTATTATGCATTGACGGTGAACAATTAATTTGCTCTAGCTTTCACTAATGAATTGACGGTCTTATCCATGGTGGTACAACATAAAATCTCTATTTTTCTTTTGAGTGATTCCTATGAAATTGTTAAATCCAATAACATTTCTTCCCTTGGGATCCAGTTTTATTTTTTTTTTGAGATTTCACACATATATAATAGTTTACCTTGCCAATTAAATTATCTCCAACCTACTTGTTCAACAGACTACATTGGTCTCACAAGTACTTCGTTCGATTTCTATCTTATATCAAGATTAGGAATTCTGAATCGAAGCGAAAGCCTCCCTCATAAGCCTACTTAAAAGAAGCCTTTCAACACTTCTTAATAAGTGTCTGATCGTTATTCAACGGGAAACCACACAAACACTTTAAGGTCTCTCTTGACTTTGAAGGAAGAGATTCGTGCCTGGGATCCATTGTTTCGTGTCTTTATTGACATCACATAATCCCTCAAAAAGTGTTGCTTTATTTCCTTTTCTTTTACACACTTAGCACGAAAATCTTTTTGATTTTCCAAAATTCAGGTTTCATTAATTTCAAGGCATTTTAATTGGTTTGGGAGTTTTAAAAGGTTGTGGTTAATATTGATCCACGTGGGGATTTTACTTTAAAAGATACCGTTTTATTCTAAAGAGGTAAGATGAAGACATGATGACTCAGGCGGGAGTCCAATCGATTTGATTTCAAACGGCTCAAGAGGGAAAAGCGTGCGAATAGGAACTGTTTCATCTCCAAACGGCGCCTGATGGAAAGGCGTGTAATTAGGGCCTGACATTCTCTCTCATGCGTGATCATCGGCTACGCCAACTGTCACGCGTCAGTCACCTCCGAAAAACCCTTCGTTTTTCAATCGAAGATTTGGGAAGATTTTTCTCTCTCCTTTACCCACAGTATAAAAGGCAACGTGATCCACCATTTACCTCTTTACTGCAACTAAATTCCCAGAGAGCAAGAATTCCTTAAAACTTTACTGTTCATCATCTCTCCCACTTTCATTCTACAATGGCGGATTCTTCCTCAGTTCACGCAACATCTCACATCCTGCCCATTCGCCCACAGCAGAGTTTGATCATCGATCTCACTCCTCAGGTGTACGATGCGTTCATGTTTCCTATCATCGAATGCCTGAAGTACTCCTCCATCGCTCCTGCTCTTACCAGGGCTAAAGTTGTTCCAATGGAGTTCCTGTCACAGATTTTCGCCACAGCACACTACGACAAGGTCGTTGATAGGATTTTCTTCGATGTCTTTGAGCACAAGGTGTCGATTTCAAAGCAGAGGTTTTGCTGGTTGTTAGGGTTTGACGCTGATTCTTCGAGGGTTAATCCGGAAACCATTCCCATGGGTCATCTGTTCAACATGTTCTATAACATGGGGTACACTGAGGTGCTTACTACGGCGACGAAATTCAAGAAGTTGTGCCTACCTCCACAGTGGAATGGGATGTTCACTGTTCTATTCAAGGGTTTATCTGAAAGAAGTGCTGGATCTGATGGGGCAAGTCGTTTATTTCTCTCCATCATGTATGGGATCTACAATGGCATCAACATGGACTACGGGTCAGTCCTATGGCAACAACTTTTCCAGAGTCTCTCTTCGACATCCCGGCACTCAAAGATCTCTTATGCCCGGTTCTGGACTATTGTCACGAAATGGGTGATGGACAAGTACCACGTCCCCATTGTCGCTGGTGCTCCAATATCTTCGATTGGTACCTTCCATACCACGAAGAACATTGTGTCGGATGCTTCCAAGTTTCCCTTCAACGGGTCTATCCCGGAAACGATGTATGGCGATCTTCCGGCTGACAGCAGGATTATCAGGATGTACAAAGAGTTCAAACGTTTTGGTCCGAGGGATCTTACTCCAGAGATGCTGAAATCAATCCATGATGCTGACAAGCCTGCTGCTAGAGGCAAGAAGGCTGATAAGGGAAAACAAGTGGCAAAGGGGGAGAAAGGCCCATCTCCCAAGAAGAGGAAAAATCCCAGAGTTGCTCACTCTCCACAGCAGAAGAGGAGAAAAACTCAACCAAGGAGAAAGCTGGTTATCGCTTCATCCTCAAGCGACTCTGAGGAACAGAGTTCTGATTCTGAAGGCTCTCCTCGTGGTAACACTCCACCACGATCTCCAACCCCTAAAGTTCATGTTTCTCCTTCTCCTATCTCCTCTCCAGCTGTCACAATACCTATTTCTATTCCCCCCATAACTTCCACCACTCAAATACCACTTACTTCCATCCCAGTACCTCCACCAATCTTTACCGAAGCAACAACCACCACCACTATTTACTGATGCCTCTTCCCTGTTGAAATCTTTACAGGAAAGTACTGAAACCACCAAGACTATGCTAGAACCTGTTATCAACCAGTTGGCTACATCGGTCGCTTCTGAGCTGAAGTCGTTCGCTTCCCTCAGCCAATCCATTTCTGACGACAACTCAGCTTTCAGAACAACAATTGAAGAACGTCTATCCAAGCTTCAAGAAGACTTGGCTGCTGAGAACACTCTAATGGATGTTATTGCAAGGAAAACTACAGCTCTGGAGGTCAAGGGCATTTAACTCTCCAACTCTCAACAGGAGATTGAGTCTCTTCGATTTGAAAGAGAGGTGGTACAATCGTGTGTTTCAGATGTCCACTCTGCTATCTCAAACATCCTTGAAGCACATGATCCAATTCTCAACTACACTGTGAGGCATGACCTTGCAGAGAAGCTCGCTCACGCCCTCGCTCTACTCAGCAAAATCGACGGGCTCCTTGATTTCGTGTCCATTCTGAAACAAGGGGGAGAAAAAGAACAAGTGTCTCAACCACCTCCTACTTCAACAGCAACACACACAACCGAACCTCCTCCAGTAGGCCAAGCCTCAGGTTCCGGTGTGAAAGACAAAGGCAAAAACATTGCTGAGGAGAGTGAAGATGATGATAAAGAGACAATTGCCGACATTCTGAAATGGCAAAGTCGAAACAACGAGGCTGACATTAGTGCTCGTGTGGCTAGAGAGGCTGAAGAAGCCGAAAGGAAATAGAAGGAAGCCCACGACCTTCTTGAGAGCAGGAAAACTCTTTTTCCTTCCTGGACTCTTGAGAGGCTGATTAAGGAAGCCATTGACACACCAAGTATCTTGTGGCTGGAACCTGTGATCTCTTTAGATCGTTCCAATACTGTCGACTCACAGTTTGACATGCCACTGACCCGAAAGGCGTTTATCTTTCATGCCTTTTCCAACGTTGCAGAGTTCCCTCATCCTCATCCACAGGTTGATCGGGACTTAATCGATTTTTATCTGAAGGCTTCTCAACCCCAATATCAGACTTGGAGCGCTCAGAAAATCGTCAATGTTCGGGTCCTGAAGCTGTACAGGGAAGGTAACTTCACCAATGTTCGCTTCAAAGGTACTTCAGGGATCTGCCAAGACCGAACATGCCATCTCACTTGCAGATCTTCCCAACCTTAATCCCTATGATTTGGATTATCCTGCACAACATCCTTCTGACAAACGAAGCTGAATATGGTCTGATCATCAATCATTTTAAGAGGATGCTTGTTTGTTACATCATGGAAGTTTCTTTGATGGATCAGGAGATTGCGAGCGTGTTTAAGAAGAAACCAACCATTTTTCCTGTTGGCTCTGCCAGTGATCTCAACTTGATGCAGATGGGGAAGATTGACCGAAGAGAAACTCTGTCATGTTTACTAGGAACGAAGGACAGAAATGTCTTTTCGCCTTGGCAGACAAACATCTCTACACCACTGCCTGTTTGGAACACGTTTTGGGGATCATCCATCGATGCAAGCAGAACACAGCGGATGATGTTAAGTACTTTGATGATATGATTCAATGGTACATTCGGTTCAGACAGACTATCCTATCGCTGATCTCGCGTCTGTTTGATACAACGAAGAAAGTTCCCGCTGCTGGCCCAAGCAAGAAGAAGAAGTAGTCTCGCTCCAATTTGATGCAAAGGGGGAGATTGTTGGGTCGTATTTTGTGTTGCGTCTATTGGGCTCGTTAGATAGTCTAATATGTATCTCCGGTATGGGCTTGTCCATCCATGAGCTTTGTAGGGTTTAATATATATAGGTGCTTGCATGCATCTTAGAATAAGAGGACGATCAGAGATTTATTATTCAGCAAGTTTATCGTTCTTGTTTTTGTAACCTTAGAATCCTCTACAGCAGAAGTTCTTAGTGGAGCTCTGCTGAGGATTGAGAAATCTAATCATTCGACACATCTTGATCGATACTTGTGTTATTTACTGTTTTTACATTCATCGCATTACCTATTACAAAGATCTAATCGATCATCAAGTTAATTAATAAATTATCAAGTATCAAATAGGATGCATGCATAAGTGTGGTTTAGGAGGAACGTACCGATTATGACAGCGGGATCCTGAACCGCTTCTCCCTGACCCATGGTCAGCACCCTTCCTGTTCCTCCATTTCCGGGATTGTTGTTGTTGGGGCAGTTTCAACGGAAATGCCCAGCCCTTCCACATCCATAGCAGGTGTGGCTAGGTCCTGCATTGTTGCCACCATTGTTGGTGTTGTTGCGGTTATTGTTGTTGTTGTTGTTTCCTTGTTTTTGGCTCTGAGGAGGGTAGGTCCTGCAGTACTTTGCCGTGTGCCCCTTCCGATTGCAACTGGTGCACTGCATCTCTCTGCATTCTCCATTGTGATGGAGACTACACTTGTTACACTTAGGAAGATTACTGGAATAAGGTCTAGGAGCACTTGGAGTAGCTGAGGCTGGAGCATGTGGTGTGGATGGAACTTTAGTGGTCGCATCATTAACTGCCACTATTTGCTGCTTCTTGGAAGATTCGGAGCCTTGACGGCCCTTCCTATTGTTGTTCTTCCCCTTTTTTCTATCATTTTCCTTCGTACTTTCAGCCTCCACTAGCTTCTCACCCTTCTTGTTGTTGTGGTTATACAGCTTCTTGGCCAATCTCTTGGCACTGTCGAAAGTTTCGGGATTTGCGGCTATCACGTTCCCTTGGATCGGGGAGGTCAGTCCCTAGATGAATCGTTCGATCTTCTTACCTTCTGAGGTGATCATGCCAGGGCACAGCAGAGACAGTTCGCTAAACCTTGATATGTATGCATCTATATCAGCGTTTCGGACAGTGAGATTCCACAACTCTTGTTCCATTTTCTGAATTTCACCTCGAGGGCAATACTCGGCCATCAACATTTCTTTCATCTCTATCCATGGCATGGAATTGGCTATGGGGAGTGTCATGGCTTCCACGTGTCCGTTCCACCAAGTGAGCGCTTGGTCAACGAAAGTGCATGCGGCAAGCTTCACCTTCATCTCCTCAGGGCAATCGCATATCTTGAATACCGATTCCACCTTCTCGATCCATCGTTTCAGGGTGATCATTCCTCCAGTGCCGTTAAAGGTTCGTGGTTTGGCATTGGTGAAGTCTTTGTAGGAACATGTTTTGGTAGGTCCTTGATTCATCCCGTTGTTCGAACTTCCAGCCCCTTGTCCGTTGACTCCTCAATTGTTCCCTTGGTGCATTTGTGCCATTGCTGCGGTGACCGCATCAGATACAGCTGCTTGGAATGCAACTGAGTCGACTTCGGGTGGGGTTGGTCCAGGGTTTCTACGAGTGGGTCGTTGAGGCATATTTCTGTCATGGAACAGAAAGATGTTGAGTGTCTGTGGTTTTTGTGAGGTTGTGATCCTATAAACTTGGTGTGTGGCACAAACTTAAGTAATTCCACAATTTAGCATACAATCATAGATATGTAACACATAGCAGATTATAACGTCATAGTAAAACATGTAAAATCTTTCATTACTATTACCCGCACTTTGATACGTGAAAATTTTGCCCGAAAGAGCATACATAAGCGGTACAAGCCCGACAACATAACGACTCTATGAGTAGTGTAATCACTTAAACATATAGTCGGGGTACATAGCATAGATCCTAATGACATAGTACTAAAGACTGATACAGCTAACCCTAGTCGCGGTGAGATGTGCCCGGGGGTGGTGCTGAGGAAGTGGATGCTCCCTGAAAATGAGCCACCTACCGTTCTGCATCCTGGAGTCGGGACTCCCACCTCACCTGCCTCATGTGGAACTCCCGAAGTACGTCTCATGTCTCCTCCTCCGCACGCTTGACCCTAGTCCACATCTGACGCATCTGATCGGTAGTACTCTGAGCTAGGTCGCCTGTGTTCCGTAATCGTCTCACCATGACCGGAAGGGAACGATCGGCCGGTCCTACGTCCCTCAGGTCAAAGAACTCGCGTGACATACTGAACGGGGGTCGCTGTCCTTGCTGTCTACTCCACCTCCAGAGGTCAATACCCCAGGGGGTGTAGGACCAGTGGGGCCCACCCACTAAGCAGGCACTCTAATCGGATAAGGGGGGTTGATGACTTCGGACTCTGCGTCCGAATCAACCTCTTCGTTATTGTTGGGTTCCTCCTCGAGATTTCCTTCGACTTCCTCCTCTTCTTGGTCCACCACTGGCTCGGCAGGTCCGCCTTCGGCTCCCACCTCAGGTTCCCCTTCGGATTCCTCCTCGGGGTCTTCCTCGGGTTCCTCCTCGGATTCTTCAAACCATCCATTATTTCCCTGTTTAGGGAAGTAGGGATCTCCGGGGTGATGGAAACCAGCCATGCTGTCTGCGAGAGTGTGTAAATATGCTAACATTATTCCTAAGACGCTACAACTATTGTATAGGTTGAACGAATGTTCTCTTCTTGGTGATAAAGGGGTATGTTTTTAGGTTCCCTAGTCATCACGATTTCCTCGGGACATGTGATAGTTCTACCTTGGAGGGAATGTAGTTGATCAGGCTACATCCACTCCTTGATACGACTAAGAACAGTCCTGGCTTAACCGAGATGCTAGCATTATCTTGTTTGGTTCGGTATTATGTTCTTTTTCCTAATACAAGCAAGGATGTTTTTATCATTATGTTTTACTTGTTTTGTTCAGAGTTGTGTTAGTCCCTCTTTTTGGTTTATAGTTGCATATCAATGTGTGGTTAGATATGCTAGTTCACTATAAACAGAGCTCTGATACCAACCTATCACACCCCCGAACCGAACAGTGGAAACGTCCAAGGGCTCTTGTGACTTAAATTGAATACCATCACAATGATTATACATGAGTCATAACATCATTCATCACCATGCATTGAAATAATACAACGGATATTGTTTACATCCATTACGTTGTTCTAGTCATTACAATTTCATAACATAAACCGTTTGATAGATAATCTAAGCAAAACACCATGACATAACTTGGTACTTATTCTTCGGTTTACTTGTTACCTGAGAATACAAGTTATTTTGAAAAACATCAACATATGAAATGTTGGTGATTTCATAAGTAATGTTGTAGTAAAATGATTTGGTGTAGTTTGTAAAACCCATAAAATCCCATATTTTCTGAAAAGAGTATTTGTTTATAAAATGTGTGAAGATCCGTAAATATGCTTGTTGATTTTCAAAACATGTATAGTTGTTGAACTTTATATACATCACACAAGTGAAAATGTTGAACTTCCCAGGAAAACCCGATGTTTTCCCAATACGTAAACTACATGACTTGTTTATTGTTATACCGATACGTCAAATGTTTTTGATTACCCGGGTGGCGTTGGATTAATTAGGGTTTGTGACCTATTATAATCACGCATTAACAAAATGACTAGTTTATAACTACAAATTACGAACGATCCTTAAAGGCCTTGGCCATTACTACTCACTTAATCCACCCACCCTGATTACTATTGTTTATCGTCCTAAATCTGTTTACTTTGATTTCTCATAATCCCAACAATCGAGGAGAAAGGAGGGTACGAAGCCCCCTTTATTTCCATGAGTTATTCAAGGCTATCGGGAATGCGAAAGACACTTGGCCCAACTCGCATTTGACTTCTCGACCTCACTAGCAGTACTAATGGGCCACTAGGACCCAATAGCACGTCAGAGCTATTGAAAGTCCTTTTACATGGAATTGGGTCATAGAAGGCCCATTAACACGTAAGAGTATTCCCTTCGGGCCAAAAGATTATGTTATTGGGCGAGCAAGGCCCAACAAGCATAATTTGAAACTTCCAAGCCCAAAGTTTGTAAGTTAACTCATCATAATTATCGCGTGTTTATTGAATTGCTTTGGTATTATGATTTTGTTTTGTTATTGATTCGAGACCGAATCAATTCGTTTTGTAACGATATTTGTTGTTGAGAATGTATTTGTTTTTCCGTGTCGTCGGTAGTCGTGGATCTTGTATTTTGTATTAGTGACTTAATTTGTTTGAAAATGGATTTTGATCCTTTTCATTACCCTCCTTTTATAAAAATAACACTTTTGGTCCTTTTTAATAAAAGAGTTTCATTTTTAGTCCTTAAAACACTTTTCTTGACACTTTTGTATAATTTATTTGATGAAAACACGATTCTTAACCCAAAGTTTACTTAGTTGACGGATTCAGCCCCCCTAGAATAGTGTTTCTCGGTTAAGGACTCAGTTTTCACAACTTTTACAGTTTTAGCCCAAAATCTAAAAAGTTTGCAATTTTGGTCCTTTTTGATAATGAAAAGCATTTTTGACCCTTATAAACATTTTGTTATGCTGAATACCCCCTGTTTTACAGAAAGTTACAATTCCAGCCCCTCAACTTGTAAAATTTCGCATTTGGAGGCTTATTGGGCCGAGAAGCCCATAATTAGCCCATTAGGTTAAAAATTTACATTTTAAGTCGTTAGAAGTTTCTAAAAATTAGAAAAATATTTATGAAAACTGTTTTGGCCCCTTTTAGCCTTCAAGAAACCATGACTTGTTGATTTTTACCCTAAGTTTGTATTTTTCACAATTTAAGCCCAAAAATGGGTTTTATGTTCAAGTATGTTCATTCGTACCTTATAAAATATTTTTCTTGACTTGATTAGCGTAAAATAGCTTAAGTTATGTTTATTTCCTTTCTCATGTCTTAGATCTCGGTTTTACACACTTTTTGATAACACATTCATTACAAAACACATGATATCACACACATACATGCATCAAATCACACATAGCATACATTTACACATAGATCTACGCATTTTCTTGTATTCTCCCCCATAAAACTCATAAAAACCAAAAAGAAAGGGGTATGAAACTCACCTTGAGTGTGGTTTCGGTATTGGAAAGAAAAGATGAAGAAGAATTCGATCCTAGCAACCTTTCTTGGAGGATCTCGAACATAGTGTGCTCTAAGATGCAAGATCATGAGTTTGAATGGATTAAGAGATAATTTTTGATGAAAAGAAGTGAGTTAAAGCATGGATCAAAGAATCAACTTACCTTTGGATGATGATTTTGTGGAAGAATCTCTTTGAAAGTCCCTTAGATCTCGAAAATTTAGAGAGAAATAGAGAGAGTTTCTTAAGAGAATTTATAGTGAAGTGTGTGTGTGTGTTTGTTTGGATTCGGCCGAGAGAGAGAGAGAGGGAGAAGAAGAGAGAGACCATGATGGGATTGTTGCATGGAAGTATGAGAGCTTGCATGGAAGTCCACTAGGTAAAAATGAGTTGGCACCAGAAAGTCAACTCTTCCTTTCTTTGTGGGCTTGGGCCGAAAATGGAGAGGGAAAGAGAAAAATTTTTGGGCTTTGAATGATTAAACCCATTTTATGGTTAAGTTAGGTGATTTTGGTCCAAATAAATAAAAATATGATTTTTATGACCTATTAGGGCTAAATTAAATTAGTTATGGCCCAATAAGGCCCATTTTGGTATTTTATTTCATTCTAGGCCCAATATGGCCCAAAATTTTAAAATAAATGGAAGTGGGTCCAATTAGAGCCCATTTAAGAGTTCTAAGCCGAAAGTAGTCAAATTGGATGTTTATTGGTCCATTGGGCCCGAATAAGGAAATCCTAGTCCAAAATGGACTTACACAAGGATTTCTAGGGTTTCCAATTGTTTGTTGGCTATTTGCAGTGCATGTATGAAGTGTTTGATTGAAATTTTGTTGTTATTGAATAAGCATCTTACATGTTTTCACATTGTCGGTTCACATTTGTCATCATTGTTCAATGTTTATAAGGCTTCGAATTCCTAGTTGTGACATCCATGGATCATGGAAATGAAGAGTCATGTTACATTAGGGTTTACCTAATGCAACACACTATATAAATCTCATGTTTCTCCCAAAATCGGCGACACATGCATTCTTGAGGGCTAGAGCCGATTTTAGTGTGTTATACATTCTCTCCAAGTTTCCTCCATAGCATTTGGTTTTGTGTGAAGCATTTCAGGCATCACACTTGGGGTGCTAGGCTCACAAGGTTTCAAGGAATCAAAAACCAACAACAAGGTATGTTATTCTATCTTTCTTTTAAGTTAAAATGTTCCCCATGTATGCTAGACAGGATTGTGAACCATGGAAATCAATTTTGCATGAATCTTAGACAAACGTAGATCCAAGGTTTATTAGTGTTGCATATACACTTAGGAAGTGTTAGAATGCTCAAAACCCAACAATAACAAGTTAAGGAGTGATTAGTTACGATATAGAGGCTTGAAATGGTGATTAAGGTCCAAGAACACTAGTATGTGTTCTTGGTGTTTCTTGAAGATCTAAGAAAAGATGATTTCCATGGATGAAATCATGAGATGATACTAGATTAATAGATGTATCAACAAATCAAGGAAGAACACTTACAACTTTTGAAGATCTAGGGTGAAAATCGGGATGATAGTTGAGAGAGAAATGGAGTGTTCTTGAGGTGAAAGTGAGATGATGAATGAAAATGAAGGATATGAGTCTTAAAAGGGGAGTTTACGGCCCACCTTGAGTTTACAGCAGTAAACTCAAGTGTTGTGGCCATGAACTCTAAATGAAGAGGTCAAGGTTTGATTTGTTGAATAGTGTCTCTAGCAGGTGCATTCTAACACTTATTCCTTAAGTGTACTAGGCTTAAAACTCCTTAGAATGACCTTTAACAAGGCTAGAACAGATTACCAATGAGTCTGACACTCAGGTGAGTTTACTGAATGAGCTTTCAAAGCAAAAAATTTCAGGTTGTCACATCATCCCCTTGTTAGATGGAATTTCGTCTCGAAATTAGCTTTCTTAGCATTACTACCGGGGTTGCACTCCTTTGACTTGCAGAATACTGACTCGTAGACCTGGCAACTTTGCCCTGGTGTTCGTGAGAGGATTCGTACTTGCTCCAACTATCATTACCTCGTGTATACAAAGTCGTATATAATTAGGATTAGTAAGACGGTCAGATGTGCGACTCTACCCCATGTCCACAACAAAAAAAGGAACAGGGGATAGGGTGGAAACACACATACTAGATTTGCATTATCATAATCATATACCACTCTCGCATATACACTAAATAGTGATAGGTGGGCTGTATTCGTCCATAGCCTCTGTGCTCAAACTTCGTCTGTTGGATGAGTGGTATTTCATGACAGTCTGCGGACATCTGACGATAAGGCTTCGGAGGACAAACTACCCTTCGCACGAGTACTTCGGGGTTTAGAATACGAAAGATAAAACTGAGTTTTAGGTTGGACTGTCGATACGCATGACGAAGGTTTCGAGAACTTGACGATCGAGGCGATAGAAACATATGAAATTTGTATGGTGAGGACCACGCCAATTCATGACGAATGATAGTAACGGACTCTTTACTGAACAAAGTTTTTTCCAATTTGAAAGAAACGTCTGTTATATGATGACGTATCCCTAGTGTGTTCGACAATGTACTCCTAGTGTGTCCGGCAATGTACTCTGAGTGTGTTCGACAATGTACTCTTTATGTGTTCGACAATGTGCTCCTAGTGTGTTTGACAATGTACTCCTAGTGTGTTCGTGAATGTACTCCTAGTGTGTTCGACAATGTACTCTTAGTGTGTTCGACAATGTACTCTTTGTGAATGTTCCAGTGCTTTCTGTTTTCCCTTTAATGTTAACACTCCTACGTATCGTACCGCTATGTGCGAGTAGATACAATGAAAGTGCTTTGATAATTGGTGATGATACTTTATATCATGATCTTCCTCGGTACCACTATGATCGTCTGTCATATACAAGTTATGAATATTTAAGATGAATAAGACAGTCGACTGAGTAACTCTGCCTCAAATCCACGACCAAATAAGGAACATGAATTAAGGCGGAGTCACTCATTCTATATCTGCATCATCTTAGTCATGCACAACTATGATGTATATGCTAAGCCATCATAGCTTCTCTAAACGAATCTTTTAGTTCTCTTGAATACTGCGATCTATTTCAATATGTGAGCTATTATAATTACTTTTTAATTGTTCTCCCCAAGCTTTAATCTTATATAAGTATAAATTAATTTTTAAAGTAATTATTATTTCGAAAACGTACCACTACTCGCTGGCGACTCTGGGGTTCACTCTCCGGCGGTGATCATCAGAATGCGTCCATCCGCACCTGAGTTCTTTGTTATCGGGCAGTCCCTCTGGTAGTGTCCAATCTCATCACAGCCATAACAGGCTTCGTTTTCTTTAGCTCCGGGGACTTGGGAGATCGGTTGAGCCGGTGCCCTTCATAAACAGACTGTGTTTCCCTTTCTGAGGTAGTTCAGACACTGTATTTCCCGTCATACCCCGGTGTGGTGGTAGTTGCAATTTCCATACTTCAGGAGGGTTCCAACATATCGACTGGAAGGTACTGGAGCAGCAGGCGTTGTAGCGGCGTACATAGTACTCTCTTGTTACTCTTACGGGGGTTCCTGTGTTGTTCGCTTCTTCTTCCTCTTGTTCCCTGAGTTCTGTTTATAGTCCTCTCCCTTTGATGGCTTTGGAACGAGGACTTCTATGCTATGGCGGAATCCATGGTCAAAGAGTCGTTGGGCTAGGTGTTTGATGCTATCTAATATGGCTGGGTTAGAAGACAGTACATCTCCTTGTGTCGGGGCAGTTAGACCCCAACTGTTTCTTTCTATCTTCTTTCTCTACGGGGTAACCATCCCGGGGCATAGTGCTGCCAGGTCACTAAAATTGTCGGTGTAGGTCACTATGTCTGAGCTGACCATTGTGAGCTCCCATAGTTCTTGTTCCAGCTTCTGAACTTCGCCCCTCGGGCAGTATTCTTCCAGCATTAACTCTTTTAGGTTATGCCAACCTATCAAGTTAGCCACTGATAGGGTCAGTGACTTAACATGGCTGTTCCACCATCTCAGGGCTGTGTCGGAGAAGGTGCAGGCAGCAAACTTCACTTTGCTCCCTTTTGGGCACGAACAGATTGCGAAGACCGAATCTGTTTTCTCAAACCATCACATAAGAGCGATGACTCCACCATTTCCATTAAAGGAAATGGGTTTGCAGTTCATGATGTCCTTGTACGAACACTCCTTTGGGTGTCCGTGAGACTTATCGGGGTTGGCTAAGTGGGTACCGCTACTAGATCTGAAGGTACCACTTTCGCTTAAATAAGCTAGAGCAGTTGCCACTGCGGAGGATATCCCTGCTTGGAGAGCGGCAATATCGAATTGTGGCGGAGGTAGTGGTGGTTGGGTTGGAGTTATCAGAGTAGTGCGTCTGTTTGATCTGCGATGAGGCATCTTTGCTAAAAGAATACAAAGATGAGATGGGATAAGTCTATAGCATTGAGGATAAGCCGAAAGCTGAAAGACAAGGTTATCCTAGTGAAGGGTCTAATTAATGGTTTGGTCTAGGCTTTCATTGTAACAAGTTCTTTTGAGTCTGTATGTAGTTTAGGTAGGTTGTTTGGTAGTTTACGGCCATGATGTGAGTTTACGGCCGTAAGCCTGTTTACGGCCGTAACCCAGAGTCGGACAAAGTCCACTATATATAGGGGTTATGTAAGTCTTTTATGGTTGTTGATGCCACAATAGTTCACGGTCACAAATCAAATTGTACCAGACGTTTTTATGCAATATAAGCATGTGCAAGCTTGTTTCAATTTTGTTTCTACTTTGTTTCTCATTCCATTGATTGTGTGATTGCTTGATCATTGGTAAATATCCGTTTTCAGGACCTTACAATTGGTATCAGAGCGAAACCGATGTAAAAGCATCATTCAATCGAGTTTTTAGCCGTTTAAACTCATATTCTTTAGTGTTCGATATTAGGGTTTGGTGTTTTCATAGCAGAGGGGGTCAAATCTGCATCAAACTTACGTTTACTGTGATTTTTGGGAGTTTACTGCCAAAGGATTACGACCGTAAACCCTGTTTACGGCCGTAAACTCAAGCACATTCAATAGGCGTAAAGTGTGTTCTTGAACCGTAATCAGTGCTTCTTAAATAACCGTAAACTGCCTGACCGTAAACACCCCAACCGTAAACACCCGACCATAAACACAGTTTACGGCCGTAAACACAATTTAGAGCCGTAACACACTGACCGTAAACTCAAATTTTGAGAATTTTTATTTTTTCTAATTTTTAATTTTTAAAAACCAGAATAAATGGATTCGCAAAGTCAAAAACATAATCATGAATTGGATTCTATTATGGCCACCACTACATGCATTCCAAGACTGTTGTCTGCTGATGGTTTTCCTGAATGGAAATACCGGATAGAAATGTACATTAAAATGAAGGACTTCAAGATTTGAAGAAGTATCGTCAAGAATCCCGACAAAATAACCACAATTGTTGCAGGGCAAGTAGTTGACAAAGCTGTTGAAAATTACACAGATAAAGTTTTTGAGAAAGTGGAAGAACAGGAAAGGGCTCTGGCCACTCTAACCATGGCTCTATCTCCAAATATAACTCAAGGTTTCAGAGAGTATACTTCAACAAAAGCTTTGTGGGAAACGTTGATTGAGGTATATGAGCGTAATGAGGACATGAAGGAAAGCCGCCAGGATATGCTGCGACAAAGGCTTAATGTCACACCCCCAAACTAGAACGGCGGAAACATTCGGGGGCAAAGGACGTGATATTCAATATCATAACAGTTCATAGTAAGGAAAGTACACACCACCATATAAATAAAAAGGTTTCAAAAAGTTTACATAATAGTATTTGTTACATGTTCAAAAGATAAATGCATAAACATCTTTCAAAAGAAGTAATTAACGTCAGAGCGTTAATCCCCAAAAGTTGGTTTCCAAACCGGCTTAGCGATTCCCTGAGAATACAAGTTATTTCAAAGAAAAAGTGTCAACAATTAAGTTGGTGAGTTCATAAGCAATTTTGAGAAAATGTATGCCATTCCAAAGTTCGTGCGTTTTCCAAGAAAATCTCTTATTTTCTTATAAAAGTATGAAATGCATATGAATGTTCGTGTTGTGAATTGTAAATAGTTGTACCAGGAAAATCCCTTATTTTCCTTTTAGTTGATTGTTTTGGATACAGGAAAATCCCTTATTTTCCAAAAGTAACAGGCAGTCTCTAATGTCCAAGACCGAAAATCGCAAGCAACTGACATGCTTAAAAGGTTGAGGCATAGTTTTATATAATAAAGCTATAAGAAGATCGCACAATTTAGATGAACAATAGTTTTAATAGCTACCCATTCATAAAACCAGAATACCATAATAATTGTCTATCCGGTGAGTTTTATAACCATACTAAACATAATATGCCTGTGGCAACGGTCTCCAGGCGTCGAAATGTTTATGACAAACTGTCACCCAAAGGACTGTAGGTAACAGTCAGGGTGCGGGATCATGACTTCCCGTATAGATCTATACACATTTGACACGCTCTCCAAACGGGAGACTCTAGTTATAATAGACAGGACTTTAGGTTGTACCTTTTCGCAAAAAGGTAGCATTGAAGATGTAATTGTCTCACGAATTCTCAACTAAGTCTGTATTAAAGTGATAGTTTTGTGTACAATATTTATCCTCTTTAACTATCTTTGACAAACCATAAATAATAAGTTCTTTGAATGCATAAAAAGGTTTAATAAGGATGGCTACCCTGGCTACTATGCATTTTGTATAAATCTAGTGCATGTAAGGTATAACAAGAGTTTTCACGCTTTCACTCGGGATTAACTGGGTGTTTACTTCTATTCTCCCCCGAAATATATTAAAAGTACATTATAAAGTATTTGAAGATGTATAAAAGGGGTATGAACTCACTTGATTGAAGTGGTTGTTTTGAAGTAGTCGAGAGAAGAATCGAGCAGAACTTCGACTAGGGAGAGTTGAAATCTCGGGATTCTCGGGGATCTCGGGAGTGTAGAACTTCCTTCGGGACTCGAGTATGAAAAACCAGGGCTTCGGGAAGGCTTATCGAGGTAATCACGTAGAGTAACAACACTTAGAAGGAAAGAAATGAGCACGAAACCCGACACCCTTAAGCTTCTATTTATAGGGGCTGAATTGGGGTCTCACGTTGTGAGTTTTGGATCCTCACATCGTGAGGCTTAGTCAGCATGATCCTCTTCGACGATTTGACGTGGCTGACACTCTAGAACCTATCAGTCATGAGCTCACGTCATGAGCATGGTCCCCTCACGTCGTGAGGCTGAGTCAGCCTCAGATTTTCTGTCCCGAACTTGTAAAATCTGTAACTTTTATGTACGAGCTCCGATTTCAACATTCCTTATATGAACGCGTAGGTGTGAAAAGGCTCTACAACTATCTTTTAGATCGTCGGCTAATTTTGAGTTTATTTTTATTATATAATTTTTAACAGGTCGGACTTGGAAAAGTCCGTTTAAATTCCATAACTCCTTCATCTGATGTCCATTTTCGTCATACTTTTTACTGTTGTACTCCTATTGTCGGGGTCTTCAACTTTCTTTTAGGTTGTGTCGGCTAAAGACCGCTCGATCTCAATTTTGAGTTTTTAGCTGTCTACTGTTAGGCCAGAAACTTCGAAAAATCATAACTTCCTCATACGAAGTCAGATTGGGGCATTCTTTTTATGTATGCTCGTGGTTTAAAGGTATTTACAACATTCATTTAGATGCCTAAGGCTAAAAAGTATTTTATTGAGATTTCTCGTTTTATGCTTAACAGCGCTTTACCGGTAGCGTTACGAATCCTTGATTGGTCAGAACTTCTTCGTTATAACTCGGATTTTAGCGTTCTGTATATTTTTGGAAACCTTGTCACGTTATCTACCACATAGTGTACCCAAACAGAGCTTTTTGAACATTTCATTTTTGATGATATTCTTATTACTTTACAAAGAGGTTACAAGACTCAACTTTTAGTTATTACATTGACTCGAAATAACAGGTTGTTACATCATCCCCCGTTAGAGGGAATTTCGTCCCGAAATTAATTACAAAATAAAAGTTTAGGGACTAGCGAAGAGATGTGGATACTTCTGTTGCATCTGATCTTCTCATTCCCATGTGAATTCAGGTCCCCGCTTAGCTTTCCAGCGAACCTTCACTATTGGTATGCGACACTGTTTAGTTCGTTTGATTTCCCTATCCATGACCTCGACGGGTTCTTCGACAAAGTTAAGATTTTCGTTAAGTTTGATTTCGTCTAGTGAAATTAGAAGAGTTTCGTCGGACAAACACTTTTTCAGGTTACATACATGAAACACTGGATGTACTTTGTTAAGCTCGATCGGAAGTTTAAGCCTATAAGCCACTGGACCAATCCTTGAAGTAATTTCGAAGGGCCCAATGTACCTTGGATTTAGTTTTCCACGCTTCCCAAAGCGTATCATGCCCTTACAGGGTGAGACCATCAGTAGAACACGGTCACCAACCTGAAATTCCAAGGGTTTTCGTCTTTTGTCGGCATAGCTCTTTTGCCTATCCCTCGAGGCTTTCAGATGTTCTTGAATTTGAACAATCTTTTTAGTTGTTTCTCTAATGATCTCCAGACCAATGAGAGTGCTATCAGGGACTAGACCTCTTGCCAACTGTGTGTCGCCTACTTCCGCCCAGCACAAAGGTGATCTGCACTTATGGCCGTAAAGGGCTTCAAATGGAGCAGTCTTGATACTAGTGTGATACCTGTTGTTGTAAGAGAACTTGACTAATGGTAAGTTATCATCCCACGCTTTACCAAAGGTGATTACACATGCTCGCAACATGTCTTCTAGGGTTTGGATTGTTCTCTCACTCTGTCTGTCAGTTTGCGGGTGATAGGTTGTGCTCATATCCAACCATGTTCCCATGGATTTTTGCAACGATTGCCAGAATCTGGAAGTGAACCTACCGTCTCTGTCCGAGATGATAGACATCAGCACTCCATGAAGTCGCACGATCTCTCGGATTTAGGTTCTCGTTAGCTTTTCCATCTTATCAGTTTCCTTGATCGGTAAGAAATGAGAAGACTTGGTTAGTCTGTCGACGATCACCCAAATGGTGTTGTGACCACCCTGAGTCTTGGGTAGTTTTGTTATGAAGTCCATGGAAATCAGTTCCCATTTCCACTCCGGTATTTCGGGTTGATGAAGTAGACTTGAGGGCTTCTAGTCTTCCACTTTTATCTTGGCGCAAGTCAAGCACTTGCTCACATAGATAGCAATTTATGCTTTCATGTTTGGCCACCAGTAGAGTTGTATGAGATTCAAATACATCTTATCTGAACCTGGGTGTATGGAGTATGGAGTCTTATGTGCTTCTTTCATAACTATCTCTCAGAACCCACCAAACTTTGGTGTCCAGATTTGGTTCATGAGGTAGCGCACTCCATCACTCTTGATCTCTAAATTTTTGTCCATCCCTCTAAGGGTTTCACCTTTCACGTTCTCGGGTTTCAAGGATTCTATTTGATCTTCCTTGATTTGCGTCGACAGATGCGAATGGATCAACATGGTTAATGACTTCACTTTTCGACCAGAGTACTCCTTACGAATAAGGGCATCAACCACTACATTTTCCTCTCCTGGATGGTAACGAATCTCACAATCGTAGACGTTGATCAATTCGACCCAACGCCGTTGTCTCATGTTAACTCCTTCTGGTCGAATATGTGTTGAAGGCTCTTGTGGTCTGTGAAGATGGTGCACTTGGTACCGTATAGGTAGTGCCTCCAGATTTTCAGAGCGAAGTCCACATCTCCAAGTTCTAAGTCATGCGTGGTGTAGTTGACTTCATGTGTTTTCAGTTGTCGTGAGGCATACACAATAACCTTTCCTCGCTGCATTAGCACACATCCCAACCCTTGATTCGAAGCATCACAATACACCACAAAATCTTCAATCCCCTCTGGAAGAGAAAGAATGGGTGCACTGCATAGGGCATGTTTCAAGGTCTGAAATGCAACATCTTGTTTTTCTCCCCAATTCTAGGTAACACCCTTCTGAGTTAGCGAGGTAAGAGGCTTTGCAATGCTGGAAAAGTTCTGAATGAACCTTCGATAATAGCCAGCCAGGCCTAGAAATTGGCGAATCTACATTGGTGTAGTTGGTGCAGAGCAATTTTCGATAGCCTTGATCTTAGATGGGTCCACATGGATTCCTTCTTCGCTGATCACGTGACCTAGGAAGTCTACCTGCCTCATCCAAAACTCGCATTTTGAGAACTTTGCATAAAGTCTCTCAGCTCGTAATGTCTCTAAGACTTTTCTCAGATGTTGGCCATGTTCTTTTTACTCTTTGAATAAATAAGTATGTCATCTATGAATACTATCACAGATTTATCCAAGAATGATGACATACCCGATTCATTAAGTCCATGAATACGGAAGGGGCATTGGTTAGTCTGAACGGAATCACTACAAAGTTGTAATGCCCGTATCTTGTTCGGAAGGCCGTCTTGGGAATATCAGTCTCCAGGACTCGTAGTTGGTGATCCCCCGATCTCAGATCGATCTTGGAGAAGTAGTTGGCTCCTTGGAGTTGGTCGAATAAGTCGTCGATTTGTGGTAGGGGATATCGGTTCTTGATCGTAAGTTTTTTGAGCACTCAGTAGTTGATGCACATCCTAAATGATCCATCCTTCTCTTTCACAAACAACATTGGTGCTCCCCAAGGCGAGAAGCTCAGCCTAATGAATCCTTTGTTGAGTAGCTCATTCAGTTGGCTGGATAGCTGTTGCATCTCTGCTAGGGCTAATCGATAGGGCGCTTTGGCTACTGGGGTAGCTCCGGGAATGAGATCGATTCTGAATTCGACTTGTCTCGCTGGTGGTATTCCTGGAAGATCTTGGGGAAAAACATCGGGAAAATCGCATATGTCAGGCACGCGCTTAATTTCTTGGACTTCGCGTTTCAAATCCACGACATTTTCTAAAAACGCATGACATTCCTTGCGTAGGCACTTCTGAGTTTGGATACACGAGATAATACGAAGAGTGATACTAGGTTTGTCGCCATAGATTATGAGGGTTTCGCCGGTTGGCAGACTAAGGCGAACGGCCTTATCGTAACATAAAATGTCTGCATGATGAGAACTCAGTCAGTCCATGCCTATGATGACATCGAAACTCTTAATCGAGACTGGCATGAGGCTGATTGGAAAGGGATTACGTTTAGAGTTAGGGTACAGTTTAAATATATCTTCCTTAGTGCGTTCTGTTTTACCGTTGGCCATTTCTACTATAAATGGTTCACTTAATGATTGGGGTGTTTGTTTCAGCAGGCCTTTAAATTTATGACTTACAAAACTCCTCTCCGCTCCACTATCAAACAAAATGCATGCATACGAGTTATTGAGAAGAAACATACTCGTAACAACAGTGGGGTTTGCAACGGCTTCTTCCTGTCCCATTGCGAACACTCGGCCCCTTCCGCCGATATTCCTGTCGTTTGCCTTCGGGCAGTCCCTGCGGTAGTGTCCCGTGGCTCCGCACTCAAAGCAGGCACGGCTTACTCTGGCATTAGCAGTGGGGGCAGCTTGTTGGGCTGGCTCCTTGCAGAAGCGGGCCGTATGCCCCTTTTTATTGTACTTAGTGCATTTGAAGTCACTACAAACACCGTGGTGATGGAAGCTGCATTGGTTGCACTTCGGAAATCTCCCGCTCTACGAACTTGTGGGTGCAGTGGTGGCAGGAACAGTAACAGCGAGTGCCGCTATCACTTGTTGTTTCTTGGGGTTCCCCTATAGGGTTTGCCCACTTCTCTTGTTCCAAGGCCTTCCCTGGCCCTATACTTCCTTTGATGGATCGGCAGTAGCTACAATAGTACTCTGTTTGACTCCATGGTCGATGAGTCGCTGAGCCAGGCGCTTAGCGCTGTTGAAAGTGATAGGGTTGGAGGCCAAGACGTGACCTTGAATCTGGGGTGAAAACCCCTAAATGTACCTCTCAACCTTTTTAGCCTTGGGTTGACCATGGCAGGGCACAAGGTGGCAAGGTCGCTGAACCTGGCCGTGGAGGCTACTAGGTCAGACCCAGTCATCTTCAGATTCCAGAGCTCCTGCTCTAGCTTTTGTATCTCACCCCTTGGGCAGTATTCCTCCAGTAGTAGGACCTTTAAGTCCTCCCAACTTAAGGCGTTGGCGACGGTGAGAGTCATAGACTTCACATGGCTTTTCCACCAGGTGAGGGCTCGATCAGTGAGGGTGCAGCCGGCGAACTTGACTTTGATCGCTTCTTGGCAAGAGCAGATCTCAAAGATCGTTTCGGTCTTTTCGAACCATTGCATCAGTGTAATGACTCCCCCTGTACCATTAAAAGTTTTTGGCTTTGCGTTGGAGAACTCCTTGTAAGTACATTCCCTTACATGGCCATGACCAGTGCCATGGTTGGGATGATTCATGCTGCTTCCCGCCCCTCCATTTATGTTGGAGTTTATTTGCGAGAGGGCGGCGGTTATTGTTACTGTGATAGCAGCCTGGACCATGGCTGAATCATAAGTTGGTGGTGGAGGTGGTGTTGGTATCGTGCCCGGCCTGGTTCTTAGGTTTGGACGAGGAGGCATCGCACTGCCAAGAATTAAAATTGAAAGATCATTAGTTTTGGTGGTCGAGGGTTGAATGAATTAACTATCTTTAATAGTTAAAATTTTGGTTTGGACCACACAGGGCCTTGAGTTTGATTCACAAATGGAGTTTGAATAGCAATAGATAAACTCATGAACTCGAAAGAAACGCACAAAATTAACACCCGAAGGAGATATGCCCTATATATATTAAACATATGGTTGTGTTACATCCGAAGTTAGGACAAAATTGACCTTTCTAAAGGCCTCCGATTACAGAAAGTTAAAGAAAGTAAGACTTTTAGCCGATGATCCTATTCTATATCAAAATTTGGGAATTAGACGAGTACTACTCGCGGCGCGGATTGTGCTTGGAGCTCGATTCCGCATCCGATTGCTTGGCTCCCATGAGACGCCTGTCAAACGCAGCTTGTTGCCCCCTCAAGTCTCTCATTTCGGAGAGAGCTGCAGTCATTTGCTCTTGGAGAGAGTTGGTGAGGAGTTGAGCATTCCCTTGTAGCATGTCAAGGCGTCGGATAGCAGGTGCGTTATCCTCCATCCTCATGTCAACCTCATGAATTCGGGTTGCCTGGACTCTAGATTGATAAGCTTGATTGGCAAGCTTGCCTACCTTTACTAGGAGTGCTCGATCAGCTGAACTTCCTCCATTGACATCATAGAAGTCCCGACACATACTGTAGGGAGGACGCAGTCCTTGCTGCTGACTCCAATGAAGGACGTGGCTTCCCTAGAAGGGAGTTGGTCCTTGAAATCCCATCTTGAAAGGAGGTTGAACGGATAGAGGTCGGATAGCTAGTGGATTGATTACCTCGGGCTCTTAGGCTGAGCTATCCGAATCTTCCTCTTCCTCGTCTTCCATGGGTTCCTCCTCGGGGTAATCTACAATCCATCCCTCATTACCTTGGTTGGGGTAGTACGGGTCGCCGGGGTGATGGAATCCATCCATTGAGTCTATACGAGAATAGGGTTAAGAATTCACTACAAGCTAAAGCATGTAAAGTTTTACCCTTAAGTTTGATGGTTGAAGATATCCAAATAATCCCATAGTATTCTTAATGATATGCTCTTGGTAAGTTTTAAATTTGTTGTCCACTGCAGACACTCCCTGAAATACGTTAGTCGGCTCTCGGACAAATATAGTTGATCAGGCTATATTCATCCCAGTTCCGATTACATGTCCCAAGGCACACTTTCACTGCACAATTTATTTATAATACTTCTATATTGATCTATTTATGAAACTGTTATTAATATGAAGTGAATGCATGCCAACTTTACAAAATTTAAATAAATTTAATTTTTAAAAGTATGACTCTTACTCAGAGTGTTTTTTCCCAGTTGTGTTTATAGTTTTATACCAAAGATGGTTCTGATATACTTAATGACTATAAACAAAGCTCTGATACCAATCTGTTACACCCCCAAACCAGAATGGCAGAAACGTTCGGGGGCGAAGGACGTCATATTCAGTATCATAACAGTTCATAGTAAGGAAAGTACACACCACCATATATATAAAAAGGTTTCAAAACGTTTACATAATAGTATTTGTTACATGTTCAAAAGATAAATACATAAACATCTTTCAAAAGAAGTAATTAACGTTAGAGCGTTAATCCCCAAAAGTTGGTTTCCAAACCGGCTTAGCGATTCCCTGAGAATACAAGTTATTTCAAAGAAAAAGTTTCAACAATTAAATTGGTGAGTTAATAAGCAGTTTTGAGAAATTGTATGCCATTCCAAAGTTCATGCGTTTTCTAAGAAAATCCCTTATTTTCTTATAAAAGTATGAAATGCATATGAATGTTCGTGTTGTGAATTTTAAATAGTTGTACCAGGAAAATCCCTTATTCTCCTATTAGTTGATTGTTTTGGATACAGGAAAATCCCTTATTTTCCTAAAGTAACAGGCAATCCCTAATGTCCAAGACCGAAAATCGCAAGCAACTAACATGCTTAAAAGGTTGAGGCATAGTTTTATATAATAAAGCTATAAGAAGATCGCACTCGTTAGACGAAGAATAGTTTTAATAGCTACCCATTCATAAAATCATAATACCATAATAATTGTCTATCCGGTAAGTTTTATTACCATACTAAACATAATATACCTATGGTGACGGTCTTCAGGCGTCGAAACGTTTATGACAAACTGTCACCCAAAGGACTGTAGCTAACAGTCAGGGTGCGGGATCATGACTTCCCATATAGATCTATACACATTTGACACGCTCTCTAAACGGGAGACTCTGGTTATAATAGATAGGACTTTAGGTTGTACCTTTTCGCAAAAAGGTAGCATTGAAGATGTAATTGTCTCACGAATTCTCAACTAAGTCTATATTAAAGTTATAGTTTTGTATACAATATTTATCCTCTTTAACTATGTTTGACAAAGCATAAATCATAAGTTCTCTGAATGCATAAAAAGGTTTAACAAGGATGGCTACCCTGGCTACTATGCATTTTGTATAAATCTACTGCATGCAAGGTATAACACGAGTTTTCACACTTTCACTCGGGATTAACCGGGTGTTTACTTGTATTCTCCCCCGAAATGTATTAAAAGTACATTATAAAGTATTTGAAGATGTATAAAAGGGGTATGAACTCACTTGATTGAAGTGGTTGTTTTGAAGTACATGAAAGAAGAATCGAGCAGAACTTCGACTAGGGAGAGTTGAAAGCTCGGGATTCTCGGGGATCTCGGGAGTGTAGAACTTCCTTTGGGACTCGAGTATGAAAAACTAGGGCTTCGAGAAGGCTTATCGAGGTAATCACGCAGAATAACAACACTTAGACGGAAAGAAATGAGCACCAAACCCAACACCCTTAAGCTTCTATTTATAGGGGCTGAATTGGGGCCTCACGTCGTGAGTTTTGGATCGTCACCTCGTGAGGCTTAGTCAGCATGATCCTCTTCAACGATTTGACCTAGATGACACTCTGGAACCCATCAGTCATGAGCTCACATCGTGAGCATGGTCCCCTCACGTCGTGAGGCTGAGTCAGCCTCAGATTTTCTGTCCCGAACTTGTAAAATTCGTAACTTTTGCGTACGAGCTCCGATTTCAACATTCCTTATATGCACGCGTAGGTGTGAAAAGGCTCTACAACTCTCGTTTAGACTTCTTCGGCTAATTTTGAAATTATTTTTATTATATTATTTTTAACATGATGGACTTGGAAAAGTCCGTTTAAATTCCATAACTCCTTCATCTGTTGTCCATTTTCGTTAGACTTTTTATTGTTGTACTCCTATTGTCGGGGTCTTCAACTTTCATTTAGGTTGTGTCGGCTAAATACCGCTCGATCTCAATTTCGAGTTTTTAGCTGTCTACTGCTAGGCTAGAAACTTCGAAAAATCATAACTTCCTCATACGAAGTCAGATTGGGGCGTTCTTTTTATGTAGGCTCACGGTTTAAAGATATTTACAACTTTCATTTAGATGCCTAAGGCTAAAAAGTATTTTATTGAAATTTTTCGTTTTATGCTTAACAGCGCTTTACCGGTAGCGTTACGAATCCTTGATTGGTCATAACTCCTTTGTTATAACTCGGATTTTAGCGTTCTTTATATTTTTGGAAACCTTATCACGATATCTACCACATAGTGTACCCAAATGGTGCTTTTTGAACATTTCATTTTCGATGATATTCTTATTACTTTACAAAGAGGTTACAAGACTCAACTTTGAGTCATTACATTGACTCGAAATAACGGGTTGTTACATTTAACATGTTCAACTACATTCCTGGAAAAAACCTGAAGGTACAGCTGTAATGATTCACAACTCTCACCACTGAGATGACCATAGCTGGAATCTTCTTGACAAAGTCTGAAATAAATAAAAAGCTACTGAATGATCTACCAAAGTCATTGGACATGAATGTGGCTGTCATCAAGAAGACCAAGGATCTAAATCGCCTTACTCTTGCTGAAATGATGGCGATCATCAAGGCTTGTGATATTGATAATAAACAACGGCATATAAATCATGTGAATTCGTACTCAACTGCAAACCTTGGGATTTCATCTAACAATGCTCTTTCATCTCTCTCTTTTCCCTCTACAGGTCAATCTTTTGCTGCTCAACAAGCTCAGACTCAATCCTTTTCCACTCCATTAGCTACTTCACTTCCTGCTACATCATCCATGCCTTTTTCTCAAAACTAATCGTTTGTTGCTTCTCAAGTTGCTTCTTCCTCTAATGTGGCTTCTTCCTCAAATGCTAAGGAGTGTGATGAAAATCTTGATCTCACCACAAGGATTGTTAACTGCTACAATGCTCTTGTGGCTGGAGATCTTCCACCACAATTGTCATTTGCTGATCTAGATCAGATTAATCTAGAAGATGTGGAAGAAATGGATATTACATGGAAAATTGCCACGGCAGTGTTCAGGGCGAAGTAGTTCGCGAAGAAGATAGGGAGGAATAACTGGGGGATGTGCGCTGACAAAAAGGTAGGGTTTAGCAAAGGGAAGCTGTGTTGTTTCAACTATCATGAGCCGGGTCATTTTGCTCATGAGTGACCGAAGTCGGATAGAAGATTATAGAATGATCGGACAATGGTTGTAGTGGGAAAAAATCGGGGAGGTGCTCTATTCAACAGTAAGAACGCTATGTTTGCTCAGTCATTTGACTGGGAGGACCAGATTCAGGCCTTGAACATTTCAAAATCTGAAAATGCTCACCTGGCCCAAGTTAAAGATGAAGCCTCCATGGAGAGTGTTGCAGCTGAAGAAAAGATGATGGAGCTTCAGTTTGCGTTGATGGTATCTTCTACTTCTGAACCGAAGAAAAATGAGGTAAGTTTGCCTTCTTGCTCTCAAGCTTGTATTGATTATGTTAAAATTCTTCGTGAGGAAATAGAATCATTACGTAGAGATGTAGAGGACCTTAGATATGTGGGCTATCAACTTGGAAAAGGACAAAAACCCTTAAAGGCCCAATTAGAGACAAAAATAAAGGACTTTAGGAGACTTCAGGAAGACTACAGTAATAAATATGAAAACTATGATTATATCAAGTGACAAAATCCTGAGTTAATTGCTGAGCTTGATACATTAAAGAATAAATTTGATACAACTAACTTTTATTTTAAAAAATATGATGTATCAAGCGAGGTAGTTGCCAACATGATTAACCATTGGTTGCAGTTTAAACAAAACCAAAAAAAGGGTTTGGGACACGATAATGTACCTCCTCCTTTTAATCACACATATCAGTATCACCCTTTGACTAAAGAGGAGATTGCCAACGAACCATTCATGGTTTATGGCAAACCAACATGTTTTGTTTCAGGAGGATTTATTAATGTTGAAAATACTAATGCTTCCACTTCCCCTGCAGATCAATCCTTAAATCACTCAAAGCACGAAGTTGAAGGATCTGTTTCTGATAATAAAATTGAGTTTGAACCTAAAGTTTTAATTTTAAATAAAGACTATATTTTTCCTGATGTTGAAAGTGACAATGTTTTTTGTGATTTTTATACACCTTCTGATACTGGTTTGAATGATTTTAAAGTTTTTGATGAGATGGTTGATGATTCTGATGTTTGTAATGATACTAATAAAAACTCACCATTTCCACAAGTCACTCCGTCTGATACACCCTCAGTTATCTCACAACCTACTTCTTGTTCTTCTTCATGTGAGAAAATCAAGGGTGTCGGTATGG
Source organism: Lactuca serriola (assembly GCF_051521515.1). NCBI lineage: Eukaryota > Viridiplantae > Streptophyta > Magnoliopsida > Asterales > Asteraceae > Lactuca > Lactuca serriola. The sequence goes on along the minus strand of NC_136412.1, from coordinate 100,502,256 downwards.
AAAATAAATCTGAAAAGGGCAGTATAGGTTTTAACAATAACAAACCAATTTGTTTCAATTGTGGTATTGGTGGTCATATAGCTAGGAATTGTCCTAATAGAATGTGTGTACATTATACATCACAAAGAGGAAAGCACGAATTTAGAGGAAAGTTTTTAACTAGAAAGTCCTCTAGAGCTCGTTCCCGGAATGATGATTGGAAGGATGATCGTAGTAGAAAACGGGCAGTTTTTCAAAATAACAAGAAGGTCTTTCATAACAAAGTCCCAAACAGTTTGCCAAAATCGAACATGGCTCCGCCAAGATCGGTTTCGTCAACGAGCAGCTATGGGTCTTCAACCACTTCAGGTAGAAAACCCAAGTGCTCCATGAGATGGTTCGTGGCTTACCTATCAGAGATTTTATAACGTTTGAGAAGTGTGTGTCATGTGCCCAGGGTAAACATTATAGAAAACCACACCCGCCAAAACAGGTTAACTCAATCAGTCAGGTGCTCCAATTCTTACATATGGACGTGTTCAGTCCAGTCAACGTTCTAAGCATCAACAGAAGTTTGTACTATCTGGTTGTGATTGATGATTTCTCTTGTTTTACGTGGGTCTTGTTCTTATCCAACAAAGATGGGGTTGCAGAACTGATAAAGAAGTTCATAGTGCTGATTGAGAACCAAACCAATAATCGGGTGAAGGCGCTTCGTACCGACAACGGAACAGAGTTCAAGAATTCTATTCTAGATCATTTTTGCGCAGAAAAGGGGATTATGCGTCAATACAGCTCCGCTCACACACCTCAACAAAAGGGTGTTGTTGAAAGGAGAAATAGAACTTTTAAAGACGCTGCAAGGACGATGTTGTGTAACTTCAAGTTACCGGTTTTCTTTTGGGCTGAGGTGATTAACACTGCTTGCTACGTTCAGAATCATGTGGTGATCAACAAAGCTCAGATAACGACTCCGTATGAGATTCTATATGGTCACAAGCCATCAGTCTGTCATTTCCGTGTATTTGGCTGCCCTTTCACCCTTCTTCACCTAAAGTCCAATCCAAAGTTTAATGCCAAAGCCGATGATTGTTACTTCGTAGGGTATGCAGCACGCACCGCATATAGGGTCTACAATACGAAGACGAAGCAGATTGTGGAATCCTATGACGTGCGCTGGTTGGAGGAGTATGAAACGGATGCTCGAGTGGGTCCGGATTGGTTATTTGATTACACATCGCTTTTCAAGTCTATAAATGTGTCTTCAAATAGTTCATCTGGGTCTTTCTCTTGTTCGAAGAATGTTTCTGAAGACGAAGATGAAGAAGTTGTCTATAGACCCCCAACGGTATCCTCTTCACCATCTGAGGGGGAGTCCTTTGCTTCACCTGAGGGGGAGTCATTTGTACCACCTGATAGTCCAAAATCTCCAGTTAAGAATGATACTCCTGATGCTGAGGCTACACCGCTCACTCCTGTTGAAAGAGAGTTCATGTCTAGAGATGCTTCCGCTGTCACTTCAACTTTTATGCAACTACTCTTTCCTGAAGACATTTCTAATGAGTTTGTAGCATAGTCATCTGGTGTGGAACAATCAGCAAATGAAGGAGGTGTCAATATTCACAATCTTTCCATCTCTCTTAATGATATCAGCCAGGAGATACCCTCTAGAATTGAACGTGATCATCCGATCGAGAACATCATTGGTCAGCTGGGCGATGGAGTTAAAACCAGAAGTCAGAATGGAGATGTCAATACATGTCTCTATTCTTGCTTTATCTCTCAAATAGAGCCCAAGAATGTTGAAATGGCTCTGAATGAGCCTAGCTGGGTAGATGTTATGCATGAAGAGTTGAATCAGTTTGAAAAGCTCAGGGTTTGGAAATTGGTTGAGTTACCAAAGGGCAAAAAGTCTCTTGACACACGCTGGGTCTATCGAAACAAGCAAGATGATTCAAGGGTTATAGTGCGAATTAGAGCTAGATTGGTGGTTCGAGGGTTTCGACAAGTCGAGGGTCGTGATTATACTGAGGTTTATGATCCATTAGCTCATTTGGAGGCTATTCGTATCTTCCTTTCATATGCCTCCTACATGAACTTCATGGTTTATCAAATGGACGTCAGGACAACCTTCTTGTATGGCAAGGTGAAGGAAGAAATCTACGTTGATCAGCCCCTTGGGTTCGTTAACTCGAAGTTTCCTAATCATGTCTACAAGTTGGACAAGGCATTGTAAGGGTTACATCAAGCTCCTCGAGCGTGGTATGCGGCCCTTACAAAGCACTTGCTCGAGCATGGATACTCTCGTGGCACTATCGATCAAACTTTGTTTATCAAGCATGTTGGTAATGATCAGATTCTGGTTCAAAACTACGTTGACGACATTATTTTCGGGTCTACCAGTCCGCAACTATGCAAGGAGTTTGAAGGGGTTATGAAAAAGCGATTCGAGATGAGTTCGTTGGGAGAAATGACCATGTTTCTAGGGGCTTCAGGTTAAACAAAATTCAACCGGAATCCTACTACATCAAGCCAAGTATGTGGAGGATATTCTTGAGAAGTTCAGGTTTCAAGACGCTAAACCTGCATCGATGCCGATGGCCGAAAGACCTCTACTGGCTCCAGATACTAATAGCGAATCTGTAGATCAGACACACTATAGATCGATGATCGGATCATTGATGTATCTTACTGCATGCCGTCCAGACATCATGTTTGCAGTTTGTCAATGCGCACGTTATCAGGCTAATCCTAAATTTTCACAGCTTATTGCTGTCAAAAGAATTTTTTGGTATATTAAAGGTTTCCCAAAATTAGGTCTTTGGTATCCTAAAAATTCCGAATTTGTTTTATATGCTTTTGCTGACAGTAATTATGGAGGCTGTGAGCTTCACAACAAATCTACTTCAGGAGGGTATTAATATCGTGGAGATCGGCTGGTGTCATGGCAGTGCAAAAAGCAACACACCGCCTAAACTTCAACAGCTGAAGCAGAATACGTTGTTGCATCTTCCTATTGCTCTCAAGTTATCTGGATCCAACATCAGTTGTTGGATTACGGTTTGAATTATCTAGAAACCCCTATCTACTGTGATAATGAGGCTGCGATTCAAATTGCTAAAAATCTTGTCCAACACTAAAAAACCAAGCACAATGATATTAAAATTCATTTTATCAGAGACTGTTTAGAACGTTCACTCATCCGGATGGAACAGGTTCCCACCGGTAATAATGTGGTAGATCTGTTCACCAAGCCTTTTAACAAAGCTCGATTTGATGTGCTTGTGGGATTTTTGAAAATGATTCGTTTTGAGGATTAATTTTATTTTTCCATTTTTTTACTTACTTTAAGTTATTTTTATTTTTATTTTTTTAATTCTCATTTTCAAGTTTATATTTGGTTAGCTTAGTTTAAATTTGCGCATTTTAGTGATTTCATTCTCACCCATGCACAAATTTAGGGGGAGAAATAAACAAAAACCAATCAAAAAAATTAAAATTTTCAAAAATCCAAAAACAATAAAAATCAAAAAATCAAAAATATGTTGCTTGTAGGTGATGTGTAGGGAAGTGATATTATCATGTGATAACAGGCAATCTGAATCTGCGTAACGTACCAAAATTTAAATTGTCTTCGCTTTGTGTTCGATGCGCTGGTAGGGATGAAAGATTCTAAATGGACTTGACTAGAAAGATTTGAACTTAAGGATTTCAAGGACATAACAAATCTTGAACTAGTTAGATCCGTTTAGCCTGCCAATACGACGCTCAGATAGGTTGAGCAGGGAGATATACATGGGAATCTACTGGTCACATTAAAAGAACCCGTATCTAGAACTGTGGATTAACTTTTCCTTGATATGCGAATTCTGTCCTTAATTCTGGTATTGATGGGTTGACTGGGGAATTCCGATAAATTAGGTCTGTAGAAGGTTATTTTCTTTCTTTCTGTCTGTTAGTCATATGTTGCCTCCTCTACGTGATTGAGAGATCCGACCTGGACTATAACATATGCAATTCTATATCTCTGCATCTTCTTTCTATGTAATTCTTTCTATTTGTTACCCATATACTATCTCCTTTGCGTGACTTACAATCCGAATTGGTACACAATATATGCATCATTCTTTTTCTCAATCCTTCTTAAACTTCAGTTAGTCATATGTTTCATCCTCTGCATGATTGGAAGAGATCTGACCTGGGTGTATAGCATATGCATTCTAAATCTATCTTCTCTCTTAGTAATTGTCTACTCACCCGATGTAAGGAGTATTCTGGAAGTTCTTGATTACTGGAGTTTATCAGGAAGCGGGAAACATGTTCTAGTATAATTAAAATTGAACACTTACAGATTGTCTATAGATCTCGTTGCTCAATTTAAGTAGACAACAATATCCCTGGTCGTCATCAGATAAATGGTCCCTAGGAAATTTATTTAAGAATATAGAATCAAAAGGATTTTGTTTTTATTAGCTTGTCCAAATTCTATCACAATTTTTCGTGTTTAACTGGACCATAATACCGGCGATCGATCAGACATAGACATGAAGGTAAATGTACCGATAAGTAGACCAAGGTTGTCTAACAACTTTGATCCCTAAGTCACAAAATTATATTCAGTGTTTGTATAGATAAGTTTAGTCTATTTTATTTTAATTTTATTTTTGTTTCATTTTAATTCTACTTTGTAATTATCAAAATTTAAAATATTAAAATTTGGAAATTATTTTAATTTTGTTTTGTTTTATTTTATTTTATCGTTAATTTTATTTTTATCTATGTGAATTTTAATTTTTATTATATTGTCAACGTTTTTATTTTTTTTTATTTAAAAAAAACATTAAAATTTTTTATTTTTTTCATTTTTATTTTTAGTCTTATTTTAAGGGTTTATAGCAGGTAAAATAGTCAAGGGTATATAAAGGGTTTATAGCCGGATACCCCCTCACTTTTCAGCTTCCGGCCGCAAACTCTCTCCCTTTCTCTCTCTTCTTCGAAAAAAATTGTTTTTTCTGTGAAATTGCTCCGATCACCTCAAGGTTGGTACGATTCCGTCCATAGATATGCATTTGCTTCACGAAATCAATGAGTTTTGAGGCTAAAATCGACGAAAAAGGATTTGTCGGAGCTTACGGCCCAAGCTAACACCCAGGGAGCTTACGGCCGTACACTCCGTTTGCGGCCCTGAGCTTACGGTCATGAGTTTACGGCCGTCAACTCCAAGTTGACCGTAAACTCCTGGTTGACCTTGAACTCAAATTTTGGACAAAATAAATTAATTTATGGGCTAAATTTAAATCAACTGAAATATTATTTGCTTAAATATCTTTCTTTTCTTACTTGGTATGTTTTAGTGCAGATCAAATGGTAGGCTGAAAATTCGCAGACATCCACAATCTGGCAATTATACTAGCAGATCCTCCAGTGGCACATGGAGAATTCAGGTCAATGATTCACGGACTGAAAGAATGTTGTCTGGCCTCTGCCATCACCATGAACACTGTGGTTTATCAGAATATCATAAGGGAGTTCTGGCAGACTGCCAAAATGAAGAGAGATGACGATGGAGCAGTGACTGTGGATGCAATCGTTAAAGGATGCAAAGTTGTGATCAATGAGCAGTTCATTAGGTAGACGTTGCTGATCCATGACCTACCCAGTTTTCCCATTGAGATCGGGATTGAAGATGCTCAGAAAATTTTGAAGAAGATGGGGTACGAAGGCGACTCTCCTCCTACAGTGAAGAAGCTTCTGCCACCCTATTGGAGATTCCTAGCTCAGGTATTGCTTAAAAGGTCTGGTGTAACACCCCGATTCTCAGGTATTGCTTAAATAAGATTCATTGAGTTAAGCTCAACTCAACGAGTTGGTTGACCTACTCGTCGAGTAGCAGCGAGGGGGGATCGCGTGTTAAGTGACCTACTCAACGAGTCCATGTTGAACTTGGCGAGTAGGAGCTGGCAGTGGAAACCCTAAATCCCAGGGTTTGCACCTCTATTTAAAGGAGCCTTAGCCTCCTTTCGCCTCTTTACAGTCCTTGAGAGCCCCTTAAAACCCTAATTTGTGTGTGTGTGCCTTGGTGTGGTGTTTGAAGCTTGGCAAAGAGGATCTTGGAGGAAGAAGCTAAGAGTGACAAGGAAATTGAAGCAAGGAAGGAGTGGGAAGCAGGATTTACCTCAGCTAGCATCCTTTGGAGGTATCAAAGTGCCATTCTTACTTCCCTTTTTCCCTTTTGTTGAGTTTCTAGGGCTTTTATGGATTTTCAAGTTGGTGTGATGAGCTACGGGCTAGATCTGAAGTTGTAACTTCAGATCTGGACCCTCCTCAAATTCTAGAAGCATAAAGTTATAGTCTTGGTTGTGATTAAGCTCCCTCTTGAGCATGAAGTTCCATTAAGAACTTAGAATAGACATTTAGAGCCTTTATAGTCATGCATGCACGTAAAGTTTGCAACTTTACGTGATAAGCATGCCCTAGAAGTTTGGATATATGAGTTGGAACTGTTGCATGGCTCAAATATGTCTGTATGGAGGAAAATGACTGAGTGGACTCGGCGAGTCGCAATGTGACTCGGCGAGTCACATGAAGACGGCCGTGAACTCGACGAGTTGGATGAACAACTCGGCGAGTCCGCTGAAGATCGCCATAAGACTCGACGAGTTGAAGAACAATTCGGCGAGTCGGATGAGTTTCCTCTGGATATGTATGAGTGTGTATCTGTCGACTTGCAAGGAGGGAACTCGACGGGTGACCTTAAGTTTGATCGAGAATCAAAGGAACTCGATGAGTCACTCCGATGACTCGGCGACTTGGAATGCACCTCAGGGAACTCGACGAGTAGCCAAGGGTACTCGGCGAGTTAAGGTCAACATAGACTGTTAACCTTGACTGAGGACTTTGACTTTGACCAGGGGTTGACTAGTGGGTTGTGGAGTACCTTATTGGGTTAAGGACTTATGAGTATCTTGTACTATGATGATAGGTGGTAGAACTTGTGTCAAGTGATCCAGGATGTGGAGTTTACCTTTCGTGTCGACATCTGCGAGGTGATTTATCCTCACTATATCGTTAGGGTCTACAGAACCAAGGTCGGCCCTTTAATTGTTATTGTTATGGTGTGCTACATGTGGTTATGATCTGTTAGATCGGAATCGAGGTAGACAGTATGTTATGCTCTGATGATCCGTAGGGATTGGTATGTTAGTGACCTGCTAGGTCGGCACTCTAGTTACAGGATAATTCTATGATTGATGATTAGTGTGACAGATATGTTTGATGTTTGTATATGCATGTATGTGATAGTATGCGCACATGGTTATTTGCTGGTGGTTGGGTTGAGGTGGTCCTGCTTTGTGCTGAAGGCCAACATACCCTATGAGTGGTCCGGAGAGACTATAGGCGAACATGGCAGACCAGTCTTGCCGAAGGCTCGGGATAGGTTCAGACAGAGTGTAGGCCCGGTGGGGCGGTCCAGTCAGGCCGATGGCCCAGTATGCATGTTGATGGATTGATTAGTATTGATATGGTATTGGTATTTTGGGGGGTAGATCACTAAGCCCTCGGGCTTACAGTTTTCAGTTTATTGTTTTCGGTACTTCAGGTGATCATGGAAAGGTGAAGGCGTGACTGTACCACTCCTCATCCTTATGTTATGATTTTTGGGACACTCTGATGGAAAAATGATTTGAAAACATTTTGTAAACAATTCTATTTGGTTTTTATTTATGATTGAAAAATTTTAAATTAGGTGTAAAAATTATGGATGTTACAAGTTGGTATCAGAGCCATGGTTTGAGTGAATTGGAGGAACACTTGTGTGAATCCAGTCTCAAATCAAGGAGATTTTCGGAATGTAAGTTTTAAAATGGTTTTCAAAATAAGGATGGAGGATGCAGAGAGTACGATCAGCCGAAGCCTATAAGTGAACCCCAAAATACGATACAGTTATTTGATATTCTGATACGATTAGAACAGCATGCTAGTGCTAGGCTAGGGATCTTCAGGAATCGCATGATAGACTTGCCTGATTATATGAAGCCTATAAGCTTAGGGTTTCTTGTATATTGAATTGACATCATACCTGTAGATGTTTGGTGTATGCATCACGGTTGTGTATAATCAAGATCTTATAGCCTGAGAATGTTTGATTCAACCTTGGTGTAGGCTAGGCTAGGGATCTTCAGGAATCGCATGATAGATTTGCCTGATTATATGAAGCCTATTAGCTTAGGGTTTCTTGTATATTGAATTGATATCATAACTGTAGATGTTTGGTGTATGCATCACGGTTGTGTATAATCAAGATCCTATAGCCTGAGAATGTTTGATTCAACCTTGGTGTAGGATTAGATATTCGAAAGTCTATAGGGTCCAGCGTTATGTGCAGCTAGCGTACACCGTCGCTGCAGGGGATGATGGAAGTTTCATGGATGTGTGAGTTTTAATAAGTGGTGAGACTAGATGCGAGACATTTGGTATTCCCCTAGAAGCGAGGGTTGGGCGCATTTCTATGTTGATGATATTGTTAGGGCGTTGTGGTGATACTTGAGACAAATATGGGTAAGTGTGGAAGGTAGTATCGGCCCGTATTACTGAAAGCATAGGACCCATACGCGTAGCAAGGAAATCACAACCCCTGGGGTTTTTTTGGGTTTTGGTCTCCCGACATTATGCTATATATATATATATATATATATATATATATATATATATATTCCAGTATGGTGGTGATGAGACGTGTTGCTTTGAGATCCGGATCGGGATAAGGATCAGGATCGGGTTCGGGAGACGGAGGGTTGCTGAGCCCGTGGTTCAGATAGGGACCTAGGAATTGGATGCCAGGATCAGGGAGATCATGCACGATAAGATTGCTGTTGCATTCCGAGCGCCGCTGCCAGAGATGTTTGGGTCGATTAAGACCACGATGGTTGAGTATTTTGATGAGCAGTATGCAGCTCTAGTAGAGACAGCAGCCGCTGCAGCCGCTTCGGCTGTAACCGCGGCAAGGGTTAGAGGAGGAGCCGGCAGGGCTTTCCAGTACCGGGACTTCGATAATACGAAGCCCCCAACGTTTGATGGTATGCAGGATGTGATTAGGGCTATGAGGTGGTTATCTGTCGTGGAGGGCTGTTTCTTCACGTTCTCATGTCTTGCTGACCAAAAGGTCAGGTATGCCCTGAACCTGCTGAGGTTTGGGGCAAAGGACTGGTGGAGGCTGACGACTTGGTCGTATACTGATGATCAGCAAGCTGCTGTTACTTGGGAGCAATTCAGAGATATGTTCCACACCCGCTACGTTCCACGCGTTGATGGGAGCGACTTGCACATGAGTTTTGACATTGAGACAGGATGGGGAGTTTGTGATAGAGATTACCCGTATGTTCACGGAGAGGGATATGTTTTGCTCGGAGTTTGCTTCAGAGCAGTCTCAGATGACTTGTTATTTGAGTATGCTCAAGACTGATATTCGACAGTTTGTGTCTACACAACGATGTGATACCCTCCTCAACCTTCAGGAAGCCGCGCGGCGGCGTGAGTTGGAGATAGAGCTGCAGCTGAAGGAGCAACGTCAAACACCGGCACAGTCTCAGCCGGCGCCTAAGCGGTCTAAGACCGCTAATACACGGTCTGGGGGTCATCATAGCCACACTTATGGTAAGTGTGGCAAGGCTCATTCGGGGGTTTTTCGCGCAGGAGGTGGGTGCCACAAATATGGCAAGGAGGGGCACTATGCCAGGGACTGCCATCAGTCCACCCCTCCAGAAGATATGAGGATTTGTTACCATTGTCATCAGGTTGGTCATGTGAAGACCAATTGTCCGCAGCTCGCCAGCAAGCCGGCGCAGGGTTCCGTACCAGCTGCTGCGAGGATTGGAGATGGGAGGCCAGTCAAGGTGGAGCCTCCGAAGGCTCAGGGTCGTGCCTTCCAGCTCACGGCCGAGGAGGCCAAGTCAGCACCGGATGTGGTTGCTAGTACGTTTTCTATTCTCTGTCTCAGTTATTGTATTCGTGTTATGCTTATTGATTGAACCTATAATTAGGTATGGTTTTAGTGAATTCTTTGCCCTCTTTGGTATTATTTGACTTGGGGGCGAGTCGATCTTTTGTATCTCAGACCTTCTCTAGAGGGTTTAGGGTGCTAATAGATTATCTTGAGTGTCCGTTGCGAGTTTCGATCGCCAACGACCATGGGGTCTCTGCTTCTTCGGTCTTCCGAGGATGCGAGTTGGAGATTTTCGGGGTGCCCTTCCCGATAGATTTGATTCCTATTCCCATGAAGGATGTATGCGTGATTATAGGGATGGATTGGCTTAGCCGTTTTGGCGCCATGATCGACTGTGAAGGGCAGAGGATGGTGGTTCGAACCCCAAGTGGGGGAGAACTTGTAGTATATAGTGAGGGCACCAGGTTAGGATAAGGGTTTTGTTCGGCAACCAGGGCTCGACAGTATATTCAGCACGGGTGTGCCGGTTATTTGGCGTATGTTGTAGACACGCGGGTTAGAGAGAAGCTTTCAGTTTCTGAGGTCCTGGTGGTGAGGGAGTTTGCTTATGTGTTTCCGGAGGACTTACCCGGAGTGCCTCCGGAGAGGCAAGTTTAGTTCAGGATTGACCTAGTGCCAGGTGCGGCCCCTATCGCTAAGGCAGCGTACCGACTGGCACCGCCAGAGATGCAGGAGTTGTTATCTCAGTTGCAGGAACTACTGGGTAAGCAGTTTATTTGTATGAGTAGTTCACCCTGGGGAGCACCAATCCTTTTCGTCAGGAAGAAGGACGCTTCGCACAGTATGTACATTGACTATAGGGTGCTGAACAAGTTAACGGTGAAGAACCATTATCCGCTTCCGAGGATAGACAAACTTTTCGATCAGCTACAGGGTACATCTTGGTTTTCCAAGATTGATTTGAGATCAGGATATCACTAGGTCAGGGTGAGGGAGGAAGACGTGGAAAATACTGTGTTTTAGACTCGTTATGGTCATTACGAGTTTGTTCTGATGCCGTCTGGACTCACCAACGTGCCAGAAGTGTTCATGGATCTGATGAACCGGGTATGCAAACCGATGCTTGATCGCTCGGTCATTGTGTTTATAGATGATATCTTGGTGTACTCCAAGACTTGAGAACAGCATGAGGAGCATCTCAGGGATCTGCTGGACGTTCTGAGGCGAGAACGGTTGTATGCGAAGTTCTCAAAATGCGAGTTTTAGTTACGCGAGGTCCAGTTCCTCGGAAACCACGTTAACCAGGAGGGGATTTTGGTCGATCCGGCCAAGGTGGAGGCGGTTATCCAGTGGGAGACCTCGAAATCTCCCTTTAACATTAGGAGTTTCTTGGGTTTAGCAGGGTATTATCGGAGATTCATTCGTGATTTCTCCAAGATTGTCGTACCCCTCACTCATCTAACGAGGAAGGGGGTGGATTTTCGGTGGGGTCCTGAGCAACAGAGGGCGTTTGAGACCCTCCGGCAGTGTCTATGCGAGGCGTCGATGTTGACACTCCCCGAGGGAGTGGAGGATTTTGTGGTATTTGTGATGCATCCATCACTGGCTTGGGGGCAGTTCTCATGCAGAGAGGACGGGTGGTAGCCTATGCAGCGCGGCAGCTGAAGCCGCATGAGACGAGGTACCCCACGCACGATCTTGAGTTGGGAGCAGTGGTTTTCGCTCATAAGGTTTGGAGGCGCTATCTGTACGGGGTCCATTGCACTATATACACGGATCACAATAGTTTGAGACACATCATGGATCAACACAACCTGAACATTAGGCAGCGCAGGTGGCTGGATGTGGTCAAGAACTATGATTGCGAGATCCTTTACCATCCTGGTAAAGCGAATGTGGTTGCGGATGCTCTGAGCCGCAAGTTAGCTAGGTCCTCGACCCCATCCAAGTGTATAAGGATAGCAGTGGATTCCCCACTGGTGGGTTTGATCAGGGATGCTCAGACTGAGGGCATGAGACTAGAGAACTAGAAGTTGGAGAGAGTTAAGGGCGAAAGCGCCCGGTTTGTTCAGGAGAGCTACGGATTGTTGGCCCATCACGGTCGGGTTTGGGTTCCGATGTCCGGAGGGCTCCGGCAGACAGTGATGGAGGAGGCTCATAAGTCTAGTTTTTCGATTCACCCGGGAGCCACCAAGATGTACCGTGATTTGAGTTCGAGTTATTGGTGGCCTGGCATGAAGCAAGATATCGCTTGGTTTGTTGAGAGGTGCTTGACCTGTAGGATGGTCAAGGCCGAGCATCAGAGGCCGCATGGTAAGTTTTAGCCTCTGGAGATTCCCATGTGGAAATGGGAACGGATCGCGATGGATTTCATCACAAAGTTGCCGAAGACGACAAGGGGGTTCGATGCTATATGGGTCATCGTGGATCGATTGACCAAGAGTGCCCATTTCCTAGCCATATGGGAAAGTTCGTCGGCAGAGAAGTTGGCTGACATGTACGTCAGAGAGGTTGTCTCTCGTCATGGGGTTCCGATTTCTATCGTTTCCGATCGTGATGTTAGGTTCACTTCCCGTTTTTGGCAGAAGTTCCATGAGGAACTGGGTACACGACTGCATTTTAGTACGGCGTTCCATCCACAGACTGATGGGCAGAGTGAGCGGACCATTCAGACCCTCGAGGATATGTTGAGCGTGTACGTTATTGATTTCGGTGGGAGTTGGGATTCCCACCTACCAGTTGCAGAGTTCGCCTACAACAACAACTATCATTCTAGTATTGGCGCCCCACCTTTCGAGCTGTTGTATGGGCGGAAGTGTAGGACCGCAGTCTGCTGGGACGAGGTTGGGCATAGAGTGATGGGTCGGAGAGAGGTAGTCCTGCAACCTACCGAGATAATTCTGCAAATTAGACATCGACTGCACACCGCTCAAGTCGGCATAAAAGTTATGCTGACTGACGCCGATCTGAGCTGGAATTTCAAGTGGGTGACATGGTCTTCCTGAAGGTCTCACCCTGGAAGGGTGTGATCCGCTTCAGGAAGAGGGGAAAATTGGGTCCCCGTTATATCGGGCCGTTCACGATTATTGCCAGGGTTGGCAGCGTGGCTTATAGGCTAGAGCTTCCGGAGGAGCTTATCCGGATCCACAGCACATTTCATGTTTCGCAATTGCAAAAATGCTTTATGGACCAGGAGGCATTGGTATTGTTGGATGACATTCAGCTCGATGAGCGCCTGAACTATGTGGAGAGGCCTGTGGCTATATTGGAAAGGAAGAAGAAGATTCTATGGAACAAAGAAATACCTTTACTAAGGGTAAAGTGGGAACATTGGGAGGGATCCAAGTGGACATGGGAGCCGGAGGTGGAGATACACGAGCATTACCTGACATTGTCTACTCCAGTGGACTTTGAGGACGAAGTCTAGTTCAAGTGGGGGAGAGTTGTAACACCTCGATTCTCAGGTATTGCTTAAATAAGATTCATTGAGTTAAGCTCTACTCGACGAGTTGGTTGATCTACTCGTCAAGTAGCAACGAGGGGGGGGGGGAACGCATGTAAAGTGACCTACTCGACAAGTCCATGTTGGACTCGGCGAGTAGGAGATGGCAGTGGAAACCCTAAATCCCGGGGTTTGCACCTCTATTTGAAGGAGCCTTAGCCTCCTTTGGCCTCTTTAGAGTCCTTGAGAGCCCCTTAAAACCCTAATTCGTATGTGTGCCTTGGTGTGGTGTTTGAAGCTTGGAAAAGAGGATCATGGAGGAAAAAGCTTAGAGTGCAAAGGAAATTGAAGCAAGGAAGGAGTGGGAAGCAGGATTTACCTTAGCTAGTATCCATTGGAGGTATCAAAGTGCCATTTTTACTTCCCTTTTTCCCTTTTGTTGAGGTTCTAGGGCTTTTATGGATTTTCAAGTTGGTGTGATGAGCTACGGGCTAGATCGAAGTTGTAACTTCAGATCTGGACCCTCCTCGGATTCTTGAAGCATAAAGTCACAGTCTTGGTTGTGATTAAGGTCCCTCTTGAGCATGAAGTTCCATTAAGAACTTAGAATAGACATTTAGAGCCTTTATAGTCATGCATGCACGTAAAGTTTACAACTTTACGTGATAAGCATGCCCTAGAAGTTTGGATATATGAGTTGGAACGGTTGCATGGCTCAAATATGTCTGTATGGAGGAAAATGACTGAGTGGACTCGGCGAGTCGCAATGTGACTCGGCGAGTCACATGAAGATGGCCGTGAACTCGATGAGTTGGATGAACAACTCGGTGAGTCCGATGAAGATCGCCATAAGATTCGACAAGTTGAAGAACAACTCAGTGAGTCGGATGAGTTTCCTATGGGATATGTATGAGTGTGTATCCATCGAGTTGCAAGGAGGGAACTCGACGCGTGACCTTAAGTTTGATCGAGAATCATAGGAACTCGACGAGTCACTCCGATGACTCGGCGAGTTGGAATGTACCTCAAGGAACTCGACGAGTAGCCAAGGGTACTCGGCGAGTTAAGGTCAACATGGACTGTTGACCTTGACTGAGGACTTTGACTTTGACCAGGAGTTGACTAGTGGGTTGTGGAGTACCTTATTGGGTTAAGGGCTTATGAGTATGTTGTACTATGATGATAGGTGGTAGAACCTATGTCAAGTGATCCGGGAGTTGGAGTTTACCTTTCTTGTCGACATCTGCAAGGTGAGTTATTTTCACAATATCGTTAGGGTCTACGACACCAAGGCCGACTCTTTAATTTTTATTGTTATGGTATGCTACACGTGGTTACGATCTGTTAGATTGGAATCGGGGTAGACAGTATGTTATGCTCTTATGATCCGTGGGGATTGGTATGTTAGTGACCTGCTAGGTCGGTACTCTAGTTACAGGAGAATTCTATGATTGATGATTAGTGTGATAGATATGTTTGATGTTTGTATATGCATGTATGTGATAGTATGCGCACATGGTTATTTGTTGGTGGTTGGGTTGAGGCGGTCTTGCTTTGTGCTGAAGGCCAACATACCCTATGGGAAGTCCGGAGAGACTGTAGGCCCACATGGCAGACCAGTCATGCCGAAGGCTCGGGATAGGTTCAGACAGACTATAGGCTCGATAGGGCGGTCCAGTCAGGCCGATGGCCTAGTATGCATGTTGATGGATTCATTATTACTTATATGGTATTGTCAGTGTTGTATTGGTAATTTGGGGGTAGCTCACTAAGCCCGCAGGCTTACAGTTTTCTGTTTATTGTTTCAGGTACTTCAGGTGATCATGGAAAGGTGAAGGCATGACTGTACCGCTCCTCATCCTTATGTTATGATTTGTGGGACAATCTGATGGAAAAATGATTTGAAAACATTTTGTAAACAATGCTATTTGGTTTTTATTTATGATTGAAAAAGTTTAAATTTGGCGTAAAATTTATGGATGTTACATTTGGTACGGATGAAATATCTCTGTGAAACACTGGAGCTATCGTTTCTCTTGCTGCAGGGATTGGCTTCAACTTTTCAGGGTTTATTCTGGACGAGTTTGTGGTCAACATCAATGCCATCACACGGGATACATTCTTGATCTATCCCAAACTCATTCAGCTATTCATCAACAAACAGTTTCTTGATATGGTCAAGGAGGTGGATACACTTGATATGAAGTCCTTAGGCCCTCACACTGTTGGGCTTATCAACAAAAATTGCAAAGGAAAAGTCGTCTTTCAAGGACTATATTCGCTCGTAAAATTCAGAAGATTTGCTGTGCAAAATGAGGCGTCCGAGTCTCACAGATCCTCTGACAAAATATCTTCTGAGCCTACTTCATCAGAATGGGTGATCTCGGAAGGAGATGTGATCATTGTGTCTGTAGCTGAGGAACATGACCTATGATCAATCCAAGTCGAAAGTGACTACAATGAAGGGTCTTCTAAGAACGCAACTGAGACTGATAATTATGAAGACCTTGATCTTATAGGCTTTGATAGAGATGAGATTCCGACTAACTTTGGAAGTAACAAAGACTTTTTTTTCAAATGTCAATCTCAACATATTGCTTAACAATATCAGTGATGTAGCTCACCCAGCAACGAAGATAAGAACTCTGATGACGTTCTCGAATCAACACATGTTACTACCGATCAAGTGGTTGATACTACAACTAAAATGGTGATAGTGTCAAGGATTCCTCCCCTTGATGTTGTTTCACCTACAATTGAACCACTTCAGAGTGATGATGCAACAGTCCAGACCTTACAGCCTCCGTCAAAGAGAAGAAGACGTGATCCCAGATTTGGGCTTCTGCATTTTGACTTCTCTAAAGGCCAGCCAATTACACCAACAACTACCCCTGCTATCGTCTCAACAGAACCTTTTAGTGGAGGTCCTAGCACCACCTTTGAGGTTGGTGGCTCCTCTGCTCAAGCAAGATTTTCTTCTCTTATGGCAGATCTTGATGATACCTCTGTGCGGCTAGCCATGCATCTAGCCTAGGAACAAACTTCAATACCTTCTTCTAGAGCTAAAGGAGTTGCTTTTAGAGAAGGTCATACAGTAGAAGATGATTCAGTTATTGATGAGCATCAAAAGAGAGTCAATGTGCTTGATCAAAATAATATAGAGCTCAGCATTCAAGTCAATGATCTTTTGAGCGAGAATGTAAATCTAAAAATTCAAGTTTCTGATCTTCAGGAGGATAAAGCTTTGAAGACCAAGTAGATCTCTGACTTACAGAAGCACTTTAATCTTCTCAATTCAAGTTACTTTGACTTAAAGAAGAAGTTAGAGGAGGAACTTGGTGACAAGTTCAAAACATCTGCTGATGAGTCGAGGATTAATCTGCACATCCAGGCTCATCCCATTGTGACTTCTACTCTGACATCACGTGTTGTTAATAGGTTTGAAGAAGAGCCAGCTCAAGCTCCAAGTGTTGTGGCCTTAAAACGTGCCAAACTGGCCAAATATGCTGAAAAAGGTCAATACTTGTTTCAGAGGAGCTCAGATCAGAATGCTCCTGCGGATCAATCTACTATCACCTTCACAGATCTTGAAGAGAATCGTTTTACAAATATATATGGTGATAGGTCGGGGATCGTTTCATGGGGATTTCACGATACTTTGAACATGTGGATCATGAAATGGAAAAGTGGTAAAACTGAGCTATATAAAGATGCTCATGATTTCAACTCCTGGACCAGGGTTGATCTTTCAGAGCAATCAAAGGCCCCTTTTTCAAATGTCTCTCAAAATCCCCAGGCTACGCAGTTCAAGCATTTCTTGGAGGATCAGGTACATAAGGGTTTTCCTTCCATGAAGACTGCAGGGTCAATCATTAAGATATTCTCAAGTGTGATTGATCCTAAAACTAATCAACCACTTCGAGCTATGATATGGCCAGCTACTAAACAACTGAAGCAAATTCCTATTCTTTAGGATCATCCATATGGATCCTTGCGAACCATGGAGTACTGGGTGTTTGATGAAACCACAGCATCTATTGTCATCAAGCTTGAGAAGGGATGCATCTGCTTGTATGACAAACGAGACCTGCTTCAATTTGGAAAGTAGGATATACATCAGTTGAGCCATCATCAGATTAAAGTTGTAGAAGACCTCTTTGAGCTAGCTGCCAAAGAGTTTACAGCTATGGTTGTGGAGATCATTGAAAAACGGATGTGAAACGGAGCGATGGGGAAGTCGGATGTGCTGGTGGTCGACAAAGACTGAGCTCAAGCTAGCACCAAACCAAGGGGGAGATTGAAGGGTCTAATTACTGGTTTGGTCTAGGCTTTCATTGTAATAAGTTCTTTTGAGTCTGTATGCATTTTTGGTAGGTTTTTTGGTAGTTGACGACCATGATGTGAGTTTACGGCCGTAAGCCTGTTTACGGCTGTAAACCAAGAGTCAGCCCAAGTCCACTATATATAGGGATTATGTAGGTCTTTTATGGTTGTTGATGCCACAATAGTTCATGGTCACAGAGCAAGTTGTACCAGATGTTTTTATGCAATATAAGCGTGTGCAAGCTTGTTTCAATTATGTTTCTACTTTGTTTCTCATTCCATTGATTGTGTGATTGCTTGATCATCGGTAAAGATCCGTTTTCAAGACCTTACACCTAGTTCTAAGTGTATCGGGTCCTAACTTCTATAGGGTTCTGGGAAACAATTCATAAAAAAGTCTATACCAAATAAACTTTATGAATTTGGAGTGGCTATCCTCGAATGAATATCTGTTACCTGAATAACTGTTACCAGTTTCATGAACGAAAATAATCCTAACACATAACGTGAGTAGTGTTTCCGCTAACTCATTAAGTTAACCAAGATTATTATTTATTAGAGTCACGCATAAGACGTTCTGGTTACTCCGGTTGATCCTTATTTGAAAACTTCTCATGAACTTGCCCTTGTTCCTCCTCGACTCTTCTATTGACTCCTATGAGGAAGTGGTTACATCTATTTGGGTTTGTCGTGCGAGAATGGATGTCACTAAAGAATCTATGAGATTCAAGGTAACTTTATGGGGTGATCCTTACAGAGTCCTTCTATAATTGTACAATGTATATAAGTTGCATATAATTCAAGATTAAATAGACCTTCGAATAAGTGATCCTACTCGAAAACTACAACCAAATAAGGAACGGGTAGTACAACATAGATTACAAATTCTAAGTCTATAAGATCTCAATTATATAGAAACTTGGAAGTATACATTGCAAGATTATAGACCTATCTGTAAGGGTCTTTTAAGTTATCACATAATTTGTTTATATGGCCTAAAATACTCCTATAGTACTTTAATGTAATGTACTTGATCTAGAATTCTCTTGACTGGTGTTTAGGTAAGTTTTAAGACTGTTGCAACACCACATCGCTCCCAAACACATGTCGGTCACGTCTCAAATGAATATAGTTGATCAGGCTATATTGATCCTAGCTATGATTACATAACTTTTTAGGTTTGACGACAGTGTTCAACCTTTAAATACGTTAATTTTTTTCTTCTTGTGATGCTTGGTCTACATGTATAAGAAAGTAGGTATATTTTTGTAATTTATCGTTATACTCTTAAAAGATATCATTATCCAGTGCACTTAAGCCCCATTGTATTTATAGTTGTATATCTTTATCGATTGATATACTTAGTTCACTATAAACAATGCTCTGATACCAATCTGTCACACCCTAAAACCGGAACGGCGTAAACGTTTGGGGGTGGAGGACGTCATGTTTAGTATCATAAGACATACATCATAGTAAGCAAAGGAATGAGCAACCATTTCATTAGAAAGAAAGTGTTTACAATGTGTGTGTTCACAAAATATAGTATACATAATCAAATAACAAAACAAGACTTGAAGCTATTATGCTCCATCTTCTGAATTCCCAGCATGAGTACCTGTCTACTAGTCTCCTAAGAATACAAGTTATTTGAAAGAGTTGATCAGCAATTAAGCTGGTGAGTTCATAATTTAGTGATGTAAGTAAGTTATAGAAAGTAGTAAATTGTAGTTGAAAAATGCAGTAAGTTGTAAGTTCTGTTTAGAAAAGTTCGCCTGTTCCTCTAGAAAATCCTATATTTCCTACTTTGATGAAAGATAAGTAAAAATGACTCCACAATCCTTTATATGAGTACCAAATGGATACAAGTTATATAAAACTCAGATTAAACAAACAATAGATTGAGCACATCTGCCTTAATGTCACACCCAAAAACCGGAACGGCGGAAACGTCCGGGGGTGGAGGACGTCATGTCAAGTATCACGTGATATGTATATGGTAAGCAAGTAATGAACAACCATTTCATTTAGAAAGAAAGTGTTTACAATGTATGTGTTCACAAAACATAGAAGTCATAAACAAATAACAAAACAAGACTTGAAGCTATAATGCTCCATCTTCTGAAGTCCCAACACGAGCACCTGTCTAATAGTCTCCTGAGAATACATGTTAATTGAAAGAGTTGATCGGCAATTAAGCTGGTGAGCTCATAAGATTTTAGTGATATGAGTAAGCTGTAAAATGTACAAAAATGTATATGTAAAAGCGATGTAAGCTGTAAGTTCTGTTGTGAAACGTTTGCATGTTCCTCTAGAAAATCCTATGTTTCCTACTTTAATGGAAGTTAAGTAAAATGTTACTACAAGCCTTTCTATACGTACTAAGTGGGTACAAGTTATATATAATTCGAGTAAATAAACAATCGATTGTGCGCATCCGCCCTCATCTCACAATCCAACGGGTACAGTAAGTAAGGCGGATCGCACACATTCCATTGGTTGTTAGATCGTTGTTATATATAACCTTGGTGTATTCACTTGTTACTCATGGAGTTATTTGTAATGATTCCTTTATATCTAATGGAGAGTTCTTTTAAGAAAACCTATATTTCTTATAGTAAAACATTGACTACGGTGATTACTTTTATAATAGCTTTGTTTATACTGCTATATATAATTTCATATCGGGTAGATAGTAGATTGCGTGACCTGGGTGTAAACCCATATCCAACGGGAACAGGACGTACAATGAAGAACACACATCCTATTAGCTGTCGGATATTAGTTTTATATATAAACATGGTGTATAAACTAAGGTGTTATAGAGTTAACTCACTTAAAGTCTTTAAAACTGTATTGGCTTAATAAAATGGATTAAGCCCTTAACTGGGAAATCGCTAGTTTTGTATACCAAAAGTACTAACTTTGAAACGAAAGTTTTGTACTAGAAAAATTATGCATTGACTCTAGTGTCCTATGACCTGATCCATACCTGGTACCCTTATGATGACTTAATGTATACTAAGCATAAATATATATAGATTCGGGTAGATAATAGATTGGGTGACCTCGGTCTAAACCCACATCCAACGGGAACAGGACGTACAGCGAAGAACATACATCCTATTAGTTGTCGGAATCTACTTAGCATATATGTATCCTATAGTGTATACATTATGGAATCATAAAGTTAGCATCATGGTCCTAACTTTTAACAGTAGCCTTTTACCAAGACTCGACTGTTTTGGAAGCAGCCTTCTACCAAGACCCTACTGTTTTGAAAGCAGTCTTCTACCAAGACTCTACTATTATGAAAGCAGTCTTCTACCAAGACTCTAATGTTATGAAAGCAGCCTTCTACTAAGACTCTATTGTTCCTTTGTCAACTGTAAAGTACATTCTCCCTAGTTTATAACCTATCTCGAATAGAGAATAGATTAACCTTCAAGTGTTACCGACACTTTATGAAAGTAATGGGAGAAATGAGTACCCTGATGTCGTTTATAATGACATACGGAGGTACTATCAACCTAAAACATATTTGTTTTATTACGGTCATAATGTGAAAGCTGGAACCCCTACTAACCGCTCTCATGTATAGAGATTGAGGGAACCATACGCGACCCGGGCAAATCCATGCAAGTCGTGTATTTCACATTAAAGTTAGATCCTGTCTGCTTGATATCATGCTATAGCAAATTTACTTGTTTGTTATGTTATGTTCTGGTGTTGCTTGATTCTCTTCACTGTTTGTTCTGTTCTGTTTTGTGTGTGCTTCATTGTACTAGAAGTAATGAATATCATTCTCTTAAACTATACCTATAATATTTTACTATTGCTCTAACTGGATTCTTACTGAAAAGACTCATTTATCTACAAAGTTATGCTTATACTTTAAGAATGGAGTTTTGTATAACTATAAAGTAACATAACCTTTAAAAGAGTTTTGAAATGTTTTAACAACTTATAAACAACATAAGTAACATTTTGAAAGATGTTTATAACAAACATTTACACAATTATCATTGTGTTCAACTTGTATTCACCCCTTAAAACAATTAAAATAGTTAAAAGATTCATTACGGGGTATGAACTCACCTGATGTGGGTGATTCAAACGGGTATGTGTGTAAGGATGATAAGTTCCACGAATGAAGTCCCGAGACACAATAACTCCTAAATGACATATAAGGACACATATTGACATAAATATAGTGTTTACAACAACTATATGAAAGGAAACACCTTTCAGGACTAGGAAACACCTTAACCAAGTGTTGGAATCACATGTGATTCAACATAGGAGGGTATAAGGGAACTTATATGAGTTTACTACCATGAGTTCACGGCCCAATGGAGTTTAAGGCTGTAAACTCATGGTTACTCATGGGTTAGTGCAAGTATGAAAACTAGGGAATTATTTAGGGACATTAGCTCTAGCCTAGGGTGAGAAAGACCACCTTCTTTGGAGTTTTTGAGGTGTTCACGGCCCAAATGAGTTTACTACCATAAAATCATGGCCAATTTTACTTATGAGGGTCCTAAAGGTCATAAGGAAGCATTCTAAATTCATGCCTAAGCCTTAGGAAGTGTTTGTGGCATCAAAACACCCCTAACTTGAGTTTTCGGCCCATAGACCATTTGTTCATGTGTTTGCGGCCGTAAACACTTGTGGGTGTTGGTATTTTGGTTGTTTTGGGTCCTAAACACATCTAGGTAAAGTTCTAGGCTTCTCTCTTGGCTTATGGAAGGCATTTGGGGCATTTTGGCACCCTAAAATGGAGTTCACGGCCCAAGAACTTCCTTGGCCGTGAACTCACTTCTAGCCTTGTTTCTTAATGTTTTGGGGGTCTAAAACAAGTAATGGTAGTCTCTAGGTTTAGTCCCAAGGTTTGGAGGGACATTGGGCACACTTTGGCCCTTATAAAGGAGTTTACTCTCCAAGATGTTCTTGGGTGGTAAACTCCCAAATCTTGTTGTTTTGGCTTGATTTTCATGTTATTAAGGCATATAACACACTTATATACACTCTAGGTTGAAGTACTCACAGTTGGGGGTGATCGGGTGAAGATCCTTGAGAGAGAAAATCGACTTTTCTCTAGCTAGAAATGTAACAAATGAATCCAAAATGGCTAAATTTTCTTTATATAGCCTTGAGGGTTTTTGGTCCGAATACCTTTTTTGGACTGTAATATTCCAAACTCTTGAAGGTTTGGGCACTTATTGCAACATATTAAGCCCTAGTGTATCCTCTCTCCTGATATCCTCTAGAGCACTAACCTTAAAACACTCAAACTTATCCCCAAAAGTTTGATAGTTAGTTGATACATATTTGACTTCAATTGTAGTGGATGGTTTTACCGAATGGAAATTTTTGGGTTGTCACACTTAAGCCCACAACCAAATAAGGAACAGGAAGTAAGGGGATAGCACACATCCCATTGTTTGTTAGATCATTGTTGTATATATAACCCTGGCGTATTCACTTGTTACTCATGGAGTTAATTATAATAGTTCCTTTATATTTAATGAAAATATTCCTTAAGAAAACCCTTATTTCTTATAATAAAATGGTGACCACAGGGATTACTTCTATAAACACTTAGTTTATACTGGCTATATATAATCTAATCTCGAATAGATAGTTAACTGTATGCATATGCCCTAAGCCCACAACCAAACAAGGAACAGGAAGTAAGGCGGAAAGCACACATCCAACTACCTGTTGGGTATTAATGATATATAACCATGATTTATAAACTAAGGTATTATAGAGTTAATCACCTAAGGTCGTTTAAGTTTATACTGGTATAATAAAATGGATTAAACCCTTTACTGGTAAGTTTCTAGTTTTGTATACCAAAAGTTCTGATTTGAGAAGTATGTTTTGTACATGAAAATAGTGCATTGACTTTGTGTCCTATGACTTGACCCATACCTGGTACCCTTATGATGACTTAATGTATACTGAACATATATATATATATCTGGAATCGAATAGATAATAGACTGGGTGAATCCGTTCCAAGCCAACAACCAAACAAGGAACAGGATATGAAGTGGAGAGCACACATCCTATTACCTATCGAATCCTATTGATATATATATATATATATATATATATATATATATATATATATATATATATATCATTTGATGTATACATTAAAGAATCATAAGGTTAGCATTATGGTCCCTTTCTACTAACCGTAGCCTTCTACCAAGGCATCAAATGTTATGTATGTTTGTAAAAATGTAAGCTTTCCCTAGTTTATCACTATCTTAACTCGAAAATAATTTGCATTTGACTTACAAGTTGTGTATTTTCCCAACTGTGACTATCATTAACCAAAATTATAGTTTTCACATTACCCTTTATGTGAGAAGATCACAATGTGAATGCAATGGGGAAATAATAAAGTATTGTAGTGTTGTATTATAGTAACTACTGTTGTACTTACTACCTTAAACCAATTGTTATTTAAGGCATAATGTGAAATAATTGCACCATACTATCGACTAATAACATGAAGTTTGAAAGACGTCAGAAGAAATGACATTTGGCACCCGTAGACTTGCAAGTCCCATTGTCGCGAACAACAAGGTGTAGGATAGTCAGTTCAGTATAGATCTATACACAAATTCACGCTCTCCTTCCAGGAGACTCTGGATACAAATCGAGCCATGACAGGTGATGCCATGAATCAAAACAATGGTTCACATTCATGTTATTGTATACTTGTATACGTATTGTATGTACTAGAGTATTGTATGTTCTCTCTATCTAGTATGTAGTATGTTCTCTTTGTTTCTCATATACTATGTTCTGTTTCTCATATAGTATGTTTTGTTTCTCATATAGTATGAACTGACTCTTTCTATGCTTCATTGTACCAGAAGTGATGAGTAGTATCTTCCTAAACTATACCTATTATAGTTTACTAATGTTTTACTTGAACTGTTATTGAAAAGTCTCATTTATCTACTAAGTTATGCTTGTACTTTAAAAACGGAGTTTTATAAAACTATAAAGTAACATAACTTTAAAAGAGTTTTTGAAATGTTTTGATCACTTATAAAAGACATAAGCAATTTTTTGAAAGATGTATATAACAAACATTTACACAACTAACATTGTGGTCAACTTCTATTCCCCCCTTAAAAGCATTCAAAATAGTTAAAAGATTCATTAGGGGGTATGAACTCACCTTATATGGGTGATTCAAGTGAATATGTGTGTAAGGATGAGAAGCTCCACGAATGAAGTCCTGAGACTTAACGAGTCCTAAATGACATATAATGGCATACACTGACATAAATACAGTGTTTGGAAACAACCCAATGCAAAGAAATACCTCACGGGACCAGGAAACACTTTATCCAAGTGTTGGAATCACATGTTATTCATCAAAGGTAAGTGGAATGGCACTATCATGAGTTTACGGCCATGGGTTTATGGCCAAGGGAGCTTACGGCCGTAAAATCATGGTCAAACATGCATATGCGGGTGTTTGAAGGCATGGGAAACTTGAAGGACCATTGCTAGACACAAGGATAGGGAAGACCAACAATATGGAAGGGTATTGATGAGTTTACGGCCAGGCAAGGGGTTTACGACCGTAAACTCATGGACATTATGCAATTGAGAGTGATTTTAGGTCCTATTTTCATCAAGGAAGGGTTCTAGGTCACAAGCTTTGCATCTATGAGTGTTTATGCCCAAAATGGCACCTATATAGAGGTTTACGGCCATGGGAGATGGCTTGGTCGTAAACTCCTTTTGGTCTTTCATTTCTTGATGATTTCAAGGCTCTAATCAGATGTTCCAACAAAATTACAAGTTAAGGAGTGAGTACTTACGATATAGAGGCTTGAAATTATGATTAAGGTCCAAGAACACTAGTGTGTGTTCTTGGTGTTTCTTGAAGATCTAAGAAAAGATGATTTACAAGGATGAAATCATGAGATGATACTAGATTAAGAGATGTATCAACAAATTAAGGAAGAACACTTACAACTTTTGAAGATCTAGGATGAAAATCGGGATGATAGTTGAGAGAGAAATAGGGTGTTCTTGAGGTGAAAGTGAGATAATGAATGAAAATGAAGGATATAAGTCTAAAAGGGGGATTTTACGGCCCACCTTGAGTTTACGGCCGAAAACTCAAGTGTTGTGGCCGTGAACTCTAAATAAAGAGGTTAAGGCTTGATTTGTTGAACAGTGTCTCTAGCAGGTACATTCTAACACTTATTCCTTAAGTGTACTAGGCTTAAAACTCCTTATAATGACCTTTAACAAGGCTAGAACTCATTACCAATGAGTCTGACACTCAGGTGATTTGACTGACTGAGCTTTCAAAGAAAATTTTTTCAGGTTGTCACACTAGTAAATATATTACATAATGAGGACATGTAAACACTCGTAATTTACAAACTATTTGACATCGAGATATCTACATATTCGACATAACACAACAAAACATTACTCAACCTTCCTAATCCCCTCCCCCAGATGAAGTTCCAACAAGTACTTCTCCGATCTTCACAAAAATCCTATGGTGACACACATTTAGTTTTGGTTCAATTGATTTTGGGCATTCTTCAAGATTCCCAATTTTCAGAACTTTTAAAAGAAGTCAGAGTTGGTGCATCGAGGGTGGAAAAAGTGTGGTAGAAAAAGTTTGGTTAAAGAATGGTAGAAGATGGATAGTGCTTCATGGGATACTAATTTCCAAGCACTTAAGATATATTATCATGATCTTGTAGAGCTAGCTGGGAAGCTTGACCTGTAATTGGGCGAGATGAGGAAATTATGAGAGTGATTAGGATTTTATCAAGAAGAACGGATAACAATCATTTTCTTATTAGTGAACCTGGTGTAGGAAAAACTAAAGTTATTGAAGTATTAGCTCAAAAGGTTCTAAGATGAGACGTCCGAGTTGGCGGCGGGTGGTGATGGTTGTCGAGTAGAGTGAAGAAGAGGAGGTGCTAGAGGGTAGGGGTGGGGTAGTGCGTTATTTTTCTATTTTTTATTATTATTAATAAAATCTATAAACATAAAGAATAGTCCCTAATGTATGAAAAAAGCGTTTTTACCCTCGAATATTAGGATTTAACAATAAAAAACCTAATGAATTTAACGAAAAGTACCAACTATTAAAAGTTTTTAAACCGTAGGGACCAACATTGATGACCTAAAAATTTAAGAACTGAACTTGAATTTTTTGGAAACCACATGGATCATTTTTGAAGATTTGTCTTTTAAAAATTTACTCTATATTTTGGTAAGTTACAATGCAAGGCATGATTTTTCCTTATAATTCTATGCATAAAGGACTTGTAGATTGTGAGAAATACTAACTTTGGTGTATGTCTCCTTTTAATGCATTTTAATGCATGTACTATGTAATCTTTTACCAACAACTTGCTAATTCTTTAATGTATTTGTCTTTATTTCTTTCGGTATACTTATAAGTTAAGTTGGAATTGGTTTTGTTAGTTATAACAAGTATTATGGAGATACAATTTACTACTTTCAATATTATGATTTAGATTTTCACAATAAATATTTTTTATATATTAGAAAATACCTGTGTAATTTTGTTACGAAAAAAAGACATACATATCGTACAAAACTGAGATGTAACAAAACACATAAGAAAACAAACATAAAATGTACTTCTTTGACATTTCTAATGACAATAAATTTTTGTAGTTATATTTTCTTATATTTTAATTAAAATCTACCACACACAACAACATCTCTTTTTAACATCTTTAGGATTGCTGTGATCAAGAACACAACGCGAGATAAAGGTACCACAATATTCTGAACAATTATAAGGGCTTATACAATTTGGATATGGGCATATGGGAGGAAAGGTTATATAGTTACAACGGTCGACGTTGCAATTCCGTTGCGGCTTTAATTGAGTGATGATAGGAGCAAGATCGATTTGTCCTCCGATTCCTACAAAAAAAATACATGTTATTAAAACAAGAAAATGTATCTATAAATTGTAAATGGTTTTAATACATTGGACTTTATAAAATCAACCAGCATTAAAGTCAAAATCCATTGTATGTCAAATACTCGTTGCATAATGCCGATAGGGATGTCCATGGGGGGAAACGGGACGGGTGTCTATCCTCCGCCCTGCCTCCAAAATTTTCTCGTTTCCCCATTCTCGCCCCCGCCCCCAAAATGTCCAGCCTGTCTACCCCCGCCCCCATTGGTTTTGGACTAAAGAAGTTGTTGTTTGGGCTAAAGAAAACTATTTTTTAGGTAACAAATAATTATTTATAACAGAATTTTACATGTTAAAATTAAAAAAATTATGACATCTTAAAAACATTATACAAACAATTTAAAAACATATATCTTGTTGTATTTTGAAAGCTCAAAATCATGATTGTGTATTAGATTTATAAAATTAGTATATATATCTAAATATATGTATAATTCATTAACGAGGTCCTTATAGGGTTTCGATAGGGGATTGTCCACCCCGCCCCCGAAATTAAAATAAGGGTTAACCTTACCCCCGTCTCCTGTTTGTTTTTTAATAAATACCTCCAAAAGGGACGTGACCCCACGGGAACGGAATCTCATGAGACTTTCTGACATCCCTAAATACCAAAACTATTAAAACATAATTTTAGTTATAGCATTTTTTTTCTTTATAATTTTTCCTATTTATACCTGTAATATATATATATATATATATATATATATATATATATATATATATATATATATATATATATATATATATATATAATCCTTTTCAGAACCACAATGTAGATTAGTAATTTCGTTATTTTTTCACTTGAAATTCTATATGTAATATAAATAATATTTAACTGAACATACTATGACATTCATTAAAAACGTATCTAATGATATAGAAGTAATTCGTTATTTTCTGGCTTTCTATATTATAATTTTTCTTTTTCTCTATATAAGAATGTTGAATTAGAATCGATATATCAATAAAGATATTGAAAGTGCGAAACATACAAAAAAACTGAGAAAAACGCACTATGACATTCATTAAAAACACCAGCCATCACCAAAAAATAATTTTTAGTTAAACTTTAAAATATAAAATGACATTTTTTTGTGCTTACTTAAAAATATATAATGATAACATATGAATAATGATCACAGATTACATCCTTAAGTTGTAAATATGAAACCGAGCGTGCAAAAAAAAAAAAAAAAAAATTACGAATAGTTACCTAAAAGAATCAAAACAAAGTAAGAAATGATGACAATTACACATTTATATCTTATTTCTACATGATTAGTTGGGATGCAAATCTCCATCAAAATTTATCATTAGATATGCAACTATGGATTGCTAAGGAATTCACTTTTGGCATATCTAAGAAAAGTGGAAACATGTATCAAATGAGTAGAGAAGTCAATAGATTTTACAAACCTGTATTGATTAGCATTGCAACTAATATAATACATATCAATGCGATTCCTTTCTCCATATGTAAAATTGTACTCACAACTTTTCACACCTATGAATATCTGAAAATTGAAATCCCATTAGACAAATTATATATATACATATATATATATATATATATATATATATATATATATATATATATATATATATTGTCAAATTATATTTACATTAATGATAACTGTTATGAATTTAACGATACACACGCCGACAGACAGACATATATATATATATATATATATATATATATATATATATATATATATATATATATATATATATATATATATATAATGTGTGTAGGTGTTTGTGTTTATGTGTGTGACGTTAAATTTGTAACGCTTATCATTAATGTGAGTATAGTTTGACAATATATATGAGATTTTATCAAGACAAAACTGCAAAATTGGTTCATGTGGTATGTATTTTTTAAGGAAAAAAATATCCGAACACCTAAACTTTGGATTGGTAATCTTTTTGAGCATGTTTGCTTGCGGTTTTGGTCTCTGTTTCTCTCCACCGTATACCCCCACCTCTGTATGCTTTTGGGTTCATTTTCTTCCTATTTCCTTTTCTATCTCTCTGAACTTTGCGGAAAATTATAACACATCACACATACATACATACATACATACATACATACATACATACGTACATATATATATATATATATATACACACACACACATACACACACGCCCAACTTAATAAAGATGAAGATAACGACAAATTAGACCCGTCTGTTACCTTTATTATCTCAAAGTGGGCAATATGAGATTATTTAATCTAGATTATATGAATGAAATTAAAGGTAGAAGGAGATTCAAATTAATTGGAGAAATGGACTCAAAATCCGAGTTTCTGAAGGTAAATCTAAACCATCCCTATGACCCTACCCATTATCACTCGATGTCAATTTGTTAGAGATGGGGAAGGACGAGAAGACGGTGAAGACGTGCCGCACCCAATCTATGTATGAATTTATGTTTATATGTTGAGTTAAAAGAGTTGGATTTTTAGAGCTTTTGTCGAGTCCGTGGTGTGGTGATTGGCTTACCAGGGCATGGTAATGTCTTGTCACCATGTCGTGGTGCCGTTATGGGATAAAAAACCTAATCCTCGGATCTTGATCCCTATTTAAAGAATGATGGGGCTAAGTTTTGTCTAACCCACCCTCCATCTTTCTAAAGAGTATTCCCCAAAACCCTAGCCTCACTTTCTTGCGCTAAATTTTTTTTGTGTTTTGTGGTATTCTTGAAGGAAGAGTATCACCCCTATGGACCTTGAGAGGGTTTCTAAGAAAAGATACAACATCTTGTGCATCTTCTGGACCTTTATAAGTGTTCAAGTTTCTATCTTGATGATTTAAACTTCATAGATCTAGCATTTCATAGCATTTTGAGTCAGTTTTATGGTTTTGGTTGGAGTTTAGGGAAGAGCTCCAGATAAAGCTTGCAAATTTACCAGCCTTTAGTGTCCCTAGAGTATTTTATCATTTAGATCTAGAAATAAACAGTGATTTGGGTCCATGCAAATGTTAAAGGACACATATTTTACCATTTTGATCTAAACTGGTGTAGAACTTGTATGTAGTTTTTACTTTCATAAAGTAATAATTTTTATGAATTATTTTTGTGTATTAAAGCCTTTTGGAAAGTTTGAGTTTTCTAAGCGGATCACGGCGTGGTCAGGGGTTGACAACGACGTACTGGGCGAAGGACTCGCGATAGAACTGTCTTCTCGTCACCACGACATGGCCATGGGTTGTCGATGGCATGATGGTTGGAATGTTGACTTTGACCGTTGACTTTTGACTAAGTTTGAATTTAGTTCATACTTCAGAATTTTAGGCCTTAGGGTGAGGATTGATCTTTCATAAAATGTTTAGCAGGTTATAGTATCAATTTTTGTGTGTAACGAGCTTTAGAGGTTTCTGCTTCGACTGTGTGGGGAGTTTTCTCACTATACTTTATACTACAGTATGAATCCTCTTTATGATAGCTTATTGGTATGTTATAGTGATCTGTTAGACCATGTAGATTTGTTAATAATTATATGTGACAGTTTGTTTGGTAATTATTGAAGGATCTATATGCCCAATAGTCATTATATAATGATATTGCTAAATAATATATGATTCTAAATGGTCACACTAACAACAACTGGATACAATTGATTATTTATTAGAAATTGATTTTAATAAATATTCATAAATGCTTATAACTAATTGGAATTTATTTATTTCATAGAAATATTAATTTTCAATAGAAAGTAACATAATATGTCATAAGTTATGATTTGTTAAGTCATATATATATATATATATATATATATATATATATATATATATGTGTGTGTGTGTGTGTGTGTGTTATCTTGGACTACAAAGACTCTTTTATCTTTTAATTAAAAGTTAAAGTCTATAAAATATATAAGAGTTTGTATAATTTATAAACATTGGCCTTCTTTTTATTGCAAAAACCATAGCTAGACATTTGATATAAGAGTGTGGCTATTTGATTTGTTTAATCAAAAGTATGGGAATGACTTAAGAAGCATGGGAGACACTTAGGATTTAGGTGCATGAGTGCCTAAATGGTTAAGGAGTTATGTGTAATGCTATAACTTTATGAAGGCTTTTGATGCTTCATTTGGATCTATGTATTGTCGTGAATACTCCTCCATTCTCTTATTTTCTCTCTAGATAAGAATAACTAGAAGATACCTGAATACACTTGCTCTCTTTAAGATCACATTTTGATATAAAATTAAATCCTAAGAGTTTTGGAGTAGCATCTTCACCAACTTGAGTTCTTGTTGGTGTTTCCATCTAAGTTAGAGTTCTACTCCACATTCTACATCAACATTCAAGCGTTCCCTTAAGGATTCAAAGGACTACAAAGGTTACCATCTTCTTCTTCCATCTTTGGTTGACATTTTCTTTCCAAACAATGCAAGAAGATCTTTGGTGGTTTTAAACTAGTTTTATGTTGTTCAAAATATTCTGTTTGCTAAATCTTGATTTTTTGAAACTAACTTTCGAATAAAACCCAACAATTATTATTAGAGCCACCATGCAAGATTGTTTAGAAATTTTGATTATTTGGATAATCTTGATATTTGTAAAATATGGATAACTTGCTTTTGTATAAAAATGAGTTCATACATATTTTCTATGACAACTTTATAGTTATTTTATGTTACAGAAGCTTACATGCATGTTTTGTCATTTAATTTTGTTCTAGAAGAATACAAAGGTTGTTTTATGTTTATATGTATTTTAGAGTACATAAACAGGCCAAAGACCCTTTGCGTTTTTGTTTGTGATGATTTGTTAAAAAAAGTTGTAATTTTTTTATTCATATGGTATGTAATATTAAATAGTTAGCTTTTCATCTTTATTATTTTTTTATTTAATAGATCAATGTTAGACTAGTTTATTTTATATAAAATGTAACAATATGAAGAAACTGACCACTTTTTTACGAGCATAAGGCAGCTATGGTTTTTATACGGGTTTATAAAAGTTTTCTAACTTTTATAAAATCTTGTAAAAATTGCTACAAAGAAGATTGTCAAGACAAGTGAGAGCACATGGGACAACATGAAGATTTTTGGTCCATGTGTCGCTCGCTTAGGAAAGGACCTGGCACTTTTGTTTTGGCTTATAAAAGTGTCACTATTTCCTAACTTCCTTTAACTAGTATGCATGATATTGTTGTTTATTTTATGTTATTATTATGTCATGGTTGATAAATTAGTTTTCAAATGATAAATAATACTTCGAACATAAATAACACCACATGGATTTTAATTTTAATGAAATATTTCTATTTAACATAAGATGTTAAAAGGTTTTAAAATAAAACAAACTTTATTATTTAAAACTAGCTAATGATAACAAACGACCAAATTCATCGACTAAAATTATATAGGTTTAAAATCGAGATTTTAGAAACTTTTCAAACTTAAAAACATACTTTATAAATTGAAGCTTTATTAAAAGGATCATAAATGTTCTTAAGCTCTCATATGATAAATTTTAATAATAGTTATTAACTTTAGAACTTGATCGTGTCAGTTATATAAAATTTGGAATTAGTAAAAGAACATTGTTAAAATGTGATTTTAAATCAAAAATATATACCATGAATTATTTGATGCATGCAATAATCATGATACAATATGTTTTTTAGACTATAATTATAAAAACATCAAAGACCCCTTAAAAACCTCAAATCAATGCAATCCATTTTGAAAAGCACTCACACATCTTTTGATACACTAGTCGGATAATTGATGGTCGATTGGGGTGTATTCGCGATTTTTATACACAAATTATAGGCCGATTACATAAGTTTTTCAAATTGGATGATTTGATGGGAAACACCTAAGGAATAGAGATCTGAGACATAGATGAGATCAAACATCTCTATTAATCTTTTTTATTACAGATCCCATTAATCTAGGAGTTATATATTAGTATATAACTGATAATCGATATCTACCGTTTTGGATTCAGGAATAGGATAAAGGATATCTAATCGTTTATTTATTTTGCAACTTGGATCGTAGATTTTGATACTTAATGTTTTTCAAAAACTAAAAGGGTATTAATTATTAAAGAGTTAAATATTGAAAATAATAAATGAATTTTGTTAATTTTTTGTAGATGAGAATAAAATCTAATCTGAATACCATGCATCACGTTGATCTTTCTAATCTACGAGAACATATAACAATCAATGGGTACAATACTATCCAATGGATTCGTGTCTTAAGAGACAATCTCAAGAAAGATAATAAATTATAGATTATTCAAGGTCCTATTCCTGAACAACGTGATATTACCCATAAAACTAGACATAATGCTTGGTGGAAGCATTGTAATGATTATGAAGATGTTTCATAAATGATATTGTATTTAGTTACTCCTGACCTCTGTGAGGAACTAGAACATTTAGATCTATTTTACATGTTTCGTTAAATATTCGTAAGATATAGTGTTATGAACTTTGAACCGAATCAAACATATGAATAAAACAGGACTGAAGAGAGTCGCTCTGTGTGCTCTAAGAGGCTCTTAATTCATGGCATGGATACCATTAGTCCAATGAAGTTAAAAAAAATTCTGACAAATATGGATCATGATTTTTCTACAAAGAAACAGGACATCGTAAGAGGAATTGTCCCTCTTATCTAAGAAGATAGCCTGGAGAGAATAGTACTTCAGGTATCTACTAGATAGAACTAATACATTTCATATAACACTCAAGTACTTGGTACTTAATGTTAATATAATATTTGTAAATGGCTTGTAGATATTAGATATGAGTAACCAGCTGAGAACAAGCAGGTTGGAACTACACTCTCAGAGTATAGTTTATTATTTATATTTAGAACATAAATTACTTGTAATGTAAACCAACATTTTTTTGGAACAATTTATGTTTAATTTATCCTACCTAAATTATGTCTCATTTAAATTATTAAAATTTGATTATTTACTTATCGTTTTCATAATGATCACCTTTAATGATTAAGTTCTATTTTTAGGGAACTAGATCTCTTAATAGAATTATAAAGTAAATGTCAATGTTTTATAAATAACAAGTTGTATATGCAAACACTTTTGACTTAAACTTGTTTTGAATCAAACTTATCTAATACATTGTTATCTTTATTATAAAAATAATTTTCACATATTCCAACTTCAAGGAAGGGATCTTTGAAGGAAGACAATGTAGTTCATTTGACATATGTGAATCTTATTTATATAAAAGATTCCTAATGCTATTTTCACTAAAGTGTAGAGAAATATAATTATTAAGGAACTATACACTGTGATGTTTGACGTCCTTTCTAATGAATGTTTGAATTTTGTATAAGATACCTAAACAAATTTATTAACAACTATTATCCTTGTAATTATATTTTACAAGTTAAAAGATAATTATGAAAACTTTGTAGAAGTTTTCAAATGTAAAGTTGAGATATAAACCAGTAATACCATATAAAGAATTAGTTATAATAAAGGATTAATAAAATCCTACTTGATATGACTTACTTTCTATCGGTGAAAATTATCTTCCTTTATTCTCTTTTGATATAAACCACTATCACTTGTAATTTAAGTGTAAGCACCAACTTATAAGTAGATCAAACACTTTATAAGATATAGTATGGAAAGACTCCATCCTTATCTTACATAATGTGTCGTGGATTTGAAGCCTATGCTAAAATAAATCATCTAATCCTAAAATATACTAATTATATGTCTACAGAATACTCTAAAATGTTGTTTAGATTATTATATACAACCCCACCAAGAATAAGTTCTCTTATTCCTCATAAAGCTGAGTTAACAAAAAATAAGATTCTTATAACAAAGTAAATGGGAGGCACATGGAACTTGAAGCAGCTCAAGAACCATAGCCTAATGTAGCATTAGTTGGCATTAATTTTGAAAAGGAATTGTTGAACTTGAATAATATTTATTCATAAACACAAACTATGCATATTAATCGTAGGAATAATTTTTGACTTCAAAAATGTGGAATCTCTCATTGATGAGTTCTATTTAATGGTTTCTTGCAAATCGATCAACTACCAAAATGCTAAATCAGATCTCGAATCCTTTAATGACTAAGATTCATGAACACTAAGATGTAATCCATGTCAAATAATCAAGTATCGACTTGATTAATCTTCCTCTCTATAAAAGGTTAGAATGAGTACATAATTCTTTTAGAAAGAATACATACATCGATATTAATACACATATAGCCAAGTTATAAAAGGGTTTTCTCTCTCATACTCATGTCATTGACTATGAAATTTATCATAATCATGTCATTAACTATGATCAAACATTTTCATAAGTAGATATGATTAGATCAACAAGGATACTTTCTATCATAACTACATATTCTTAATATTAGATATAAAAATAGATTTCAAGAAAAACTACTTTTCTTAGTAGATGTCTACATGAAGATATATATATATATATATATATATATATATATATATATATATATATATATATATATAGACACACACACACAAACTAGACTAGAGGTTTCTTAATAGATGTTTATCCTAACAAAATGTGTAAAGCACAAGATCAACATGTTGATATAAAGAAAACATCTTAAGGTCGGATTCATAGTTTTAATATGAAAATATAAGGTATTATTTTCTATCAAAATAAAGAGAACATGTGTGTTTACTAAGAACTAGTCAGAGCATAGTGATATTTCTAATATTGTATGAATGAGACATACTTAATCATAAGAGATTACATTTCGACTATTCAAGGATCTTTTGCCTTGAATCAGAAAGTATTTCTAAGAAGAAAGACTTACAAAAGACATGATACATTCTTGGAATGTAAACTCTATGATGATATATAAAGATGCATGTTGAAATTTCAAATCTTTTGCATATATTGGCAATAGATTAACATACAACATTCTTTTAGAGGATTCTTAGCATTGCCACATGGCTATAAGTTTGAGGTAGCCTTAAACGGACCTAGCTCATGGGTTTGTTTTGAAACATTAAAAACTTAGATTGATAGATTCTACAAAAGATGTGAATAAATAACATGAACAATGAAGATCAAATAGTGTCGAATGCTTATATAGAATAGCTTTAGAAGAGTTCAACGTGAACTTATCTTTAAAGGCTAAGTAGGGCGATACAATGGTTAAAAAACTAATTGTTACATGCATGCAATATTTATAGTCTACCCTAAAAAGCAATAATCATGGATGGACATGCCCAAACAGGAATAAATGAGACTACAAAACATTTGACACAACACTTTTATAACCCAACAATCTCCCCCTTTGTGTCAAAATGCGAAGGAGATTCTTCATTGTGGCATTTTCTAAACCTTTAATGACTTCGACATCATATTCAGAAGGGTGCTTCTGACTGCAATGTACCACTTGATCATGTTTGAGAAGCACTTCTGATCAACAACAGCATTTGTTTTACAAGCTTCAGTGAATCCCATAATGTAAGTCAGAGCAGTGGTTGAGTACAGGTTTTTATCCACCAAAAAGAACATGCACTTCAGAACAGTTTGATCAGTCGTCCTTTGATATACCACACTCCAGTTATCTTTTCTGATTTTGCATAACTTCATCTTATTTAGATCTTGCAATTCTTCTTCAGATTTCAGAATCGGTTTCTTTTTCATCATAGCTGCGAATTCCACATCCATTTTTGCAAACTCTTGCATGTAGCAAAACATCATAATATGAGAGTGGTGCCTTCTCAATCTTCTCAAAGCACCAAAATAGAAAAGACCTAGGAGTGATTAGAAAGTCGAGCTGAGAATGAGCTGTATTATCTAGCTTGAATGATACCGAAGGCTCTAACCAATGAGTGCTCGGATCATCAACTGCTTACTTCTGAATTTTTTTCCAAAGACCACGGAGGAAAGAAGGACTTCTGAGTTTCCAAAGTGACTTTCACAACTCTAGCTTTAGCCACCTTGGCTTCTAACTCTTTTCGAAGTTTCAGAATATCATCAAGCTCTTTGTCTCGTTTATTTCTCACAAGTTTCTCCCCTTCAGAGAGTTCTTCTTCTTCTTCATCAAGTAGCTTCGCTTTAACTTTAGAACCAGAAGCTTCATTATCCTTATGATCCTTAGGATTCAGGTTCGGTTTTTGTTGTTCCAGTTTTTGCTTATTATATTCAACAGGTTCACACGTCTTTTTCTTGAGTTATTC
The DNA here is from genome assembly GCF_051521515.1 of Lactuca serriola. Lineage (NCBI taxonomy): Eukaryota > Viridiplantae > Streptophyta > Magnoliopsida > Asterales > Asteraceae > Lactuca > Lactuca serriola. The sequence goes on along the minus strand of NC_136412.1, from coordinate 100,464,345 downwards.
TTTATTATCTCCCCTTGTTTTGGAAGAACATCACATTCTGAAACACCTTCAATTCTGTTAAGCATAGCAAAGATTGGCTTGAGTTTGTCAGCAAGATGTTGTCGTACTGAGACCGTGAGCAATGAATCACGAGTGTCTAAAATATGGTGCAGATATTCATTGACCTCCAAAACACAACTCTTAAGAATAATTTTCTCCAACTCCAAATCATCTAGATAAAGGTTTGCGTAGTCAACTTCACCGAAAGAACCTTAGTTTTTTCAATCTTCTGAGCCAGTTTGTCCATGAGCTTGTTTTCTACTGCAAGGTCGGCCTGAAGTTTCTCAATCTTAGACTCAATGGCGACGTTGAGCTCAGAATTATCAACTTGGATTGTTGATCAAACACGCGAAAGAGCATCCTTCTCAATTTTCAAAGTCGATCCGAGACCTACAATTACCTTATTAACACGCTCGGTGTTTTCATTAGAAGATCTTCGAAAGTCATCCATGAACTTCGTTACTTCTTGATGTAGTTTTCCGACTTTTGTGGTCACATCTGAAATGGTTAACTCTGATGCTTGGATATTCTTTGTAGCATCAGCAAGGACTTTCACATTCTCTTTGGTGAGAATCTCAACCATTGGTCTATGTGACTTCAACATGAACTTGTAGTTGGATAAAGTGATAGAGGACTCCAAAATTGTATCCAATTTAGTGTTGAGTTGTTTAAATTGCCCTTGAGTCATTGGGGCATCGTCATCATTGCTGTTCTAATGAATGATGAAGGGGCTGAAGATAAAATCTTGAAAAGCCTCTTGGTCATCCCCAAAGACAATGTCTGGATCATCTTCTAAAAGAGGTGAAGTTGTAGATGTGCTTGGGCCCTTAGTAAGACCAAAATCAACATGTGCCCCCGTATCAGATACGTTGATAGTAGATATTGGGGTACTAATAGTAGTTGTGGTGGTAGTAGTGGAATCTGTTTAAAATGGAGTGGATAAAGGAACAAAAATATGTGGTAGAGAAATTTGGTAGTGGATCAATGGTGATTGGTAGAGTGGTGGTGATAGGAGATGAAGTGGTTATTGGAGAGAGTGGTGGAGTGTGCATCTAAAAGAAATCAGAGACAAGTGTAGAAGAGATAGGTGGTGTAGATATGTCACACCCCGAAACCGATGGCAGAAACGTTTCAGGGCGGAGGACGTCATGTATAGCATCACAACCAATAAATAACAGCAATCATAGCAACACAACCATTACAGTTAATACTTTAGTAAAAACGTTTACATTTGTTTGAAATTTAGTTTGAATTACATCCAATAGTTTTGCATAGTAAAAACTTAAAAACTCTTAATGCTTCAGTTCCTCGAAAATCCAGCAAGTACCTGTCTACTGATTTCCTAAGAATACAAGCAGTTTGAAAAATATCAGCATAAAGCTGGTGAGTTCATAAGCAGTAATTTGTAATGAAAACTTGTTGATGAACGAGCCGCAATGTTTGTGTAAGTAGCTCGACCCATTGTCGCTGTCTCATTTTCAACTCCTTCTGATTAAAGATGTGCTGCAAGCTCTTATGGTCGGTGAAGATAGTGCACTTGGTTCCGTAAAGATAATGTCTCCAGATCTTTAACGCAAAGACCACTGCTCCTAACTCCAAATCATGAGTTGTGTAATTGACTTCATGTGTTTTCAATTGTCTTGAGGCATAGGCGATAACCTTTCCTCTTTGCATGAGAACACATCCTAGGCCCTAATTTGATGCATCACAGTAGACAACGAAGTCTTCTGTCCCTTCGGGCAAGGACAAGATAGGTGCGCTGCATAGGGCCTGCTTCAATGTTTGAAACTTAGTGTCTTGCTTGGCTCCCCAACTAAAGGTTACCCTTTTTTGCGTCAGGGTAGTTAAAGGCTTAGCAATTCTGAAGAAGTTATGGACCCAAGAATTGCCGGATTTCTGTGGGTGTCTTTGGTGCAGACCAATTCTCAATCGCTTTGATCTTGGATGGTTCAACGTGTATCCCTTCCTTGCTAATCACGTGTCCAAGGAAATTCACCTTCCTGATCCAGAATTCGCACTTCGAAAATTTTGCGTATAGCTTTTCTGCCCTTAATGTTTCCAACACCTGCCTTAAGTGCTGTTTATGGTCGTCCTTACTCCGCAAATAGACAAGTAAGTCATCGATGAACACAATCACAAACTTGTCTAAGAAAGGGCGGCACAACTGATTCATCAGGTCCATGAATGCTTCTTGTGCGTTAGTTAGACCAAAGGGCATTACTACGAACTCGTAGTGTCCATAGCGAGTTCGGAATGCTGTTTTGGGCACATCATTCTCATGAACTCGCAACTGAGGGTACCCTGATCTTAGATCAATCTTTGAGAAATAACTGGCTCCCTGCAGTTGGTCGAAGAGATCGTCGATCCTGGGTAAGGGATAACGGTTCTTGATGGTCAGCTTATTCAATTCTTAGTAGTCAATGCACATCCGAAAGGATCCATCTTTCTTTTTCATGAATAAGATCGGAGCTCCCCAGGGTGAGGAACTCGGCCTTATGAATCCTTTGCTGATCAGCTCATTGATCTGACTGGATAATTCTTGCATCTTCGCTGGCGCTAAACGGTATGGAGATTTAGCTACAGGAGTAGCTCCGGGGATCAAGTCGATACGGAACTCCACTTGACGCTCAGGAGGGATTACTGGGAGATATTCAGGGAAGACATCAAGAAAGTTACAGACTTTGGGGATGCTCTCAAGGTCTCTAACTTTTCGCGTTTCGTCGAAAACATGAGCTAGGAATGCATGGCACTCCTTCCGCTGATATTTCTGAGCTTTGATGCACGAAATGATACGGAGGTTCGAATTGAGCTTATAATCATAAATCATAAGAGTTTCGCCAGAAGGAAGATTGAGGCGGATAGCTTTCTCGAAGAAAAGAATATCAGCATGATTGGAGCTTAACCTGTCCATACCGATAATGACGTCGAAGCTGTTGATGGACACATGAATAAGGTCGATGGGAAAAGAATAATTGTCTAGAGTAAGAGTGCAACCTATGAATATGTCGTTAGTGTTCTCCTTTTTCCCGTTAGCCATCTCAACGGTAAATGTTTCGGTTAAAGTTTGGGATTTATACTTGATTAGATGTTTGAATGAATGACTAACAAAAATCCTCTCCGCACTAGAATAGAAGAGAATGCATGCATACGAGTTTTCAAGGAGGAACGTACCCGTAACAACGGTAGGATCGGCAACTGCTTCATTTTGGCCCATAGCCAAAACTCTCTCTGTATTGCCACCAGTTGTTGCCTTGGGGCAGTTTCTCCTGTAGTGCCCAACCTCTCCACATCCATAGCAAGTTTGACTAGCGCTCACTCCCGGAGCATGGTTGGTTGGTTGAGTCGGTGTCTTGCAGTATCGAACTGTGTGTCCCTTCTTCCTACAGTTGTTGCATATCAACTCACTGCAGGGCTCATGATGATGGAAGTTGCATTTTTTGTACAACGGTAGTTTTCCAGCATAACCACCTGTAGGAGATTGGGTGGTTGGAAAAGCAGTGCGAGCAGCAACAGGAGCAGTAGCAGCATGAACTGCTACTATTTGTTGTTTCTTAGAGGGCTCCTGTGAAGACTGAACCTTTTGCTTGTTACCAGACTTCTTCTTCTTCCCACCGCTATCCTTTTGGTGTTCATGGACAGTTGTCAATTCATCCAGATCGATTCCATGATCGATCAGAGTCTGTGCTAGATCCTTGGCGCTTTAAAATGTGGTCGGCCTAGCAGCCAAGACATTTCCTTTGGTGGGTTGCGTTAGTCCCCAGATGTACCTCTTGATTTTCTTTCTTTCCGAGTTGACCATTCCCGGACAGAGAAGCGCCAGATCACAGAATCTAGTAGTGCAGGAAGAGATGTCGGAACCCTTCATCTTCAAGTTCCAAAGTTCATGTTCCAACTTTTTCACTTCGCCCCTTGGGCAGTACTCCGCGAGCATGAGCTCCTTCAGTATTTCCCAACCCATGGCATTAGCCACTGGCAGGGTTAGGGTTTTGACTCGACCATTCCACCAGGTCAAGGCTCTGTCGGTGAAGGTGCAGGCGGCGAACTTCACCTTGTTGGCTTCAGAACAGATGCAAATTTCGAAGATGGATTCGATCTTCTCGAACCACCGCGTCAGGGCGATGACACCTCCATTTCCATCGAAGGACTTGGGTATCGCAGTCATGAAGTCCATGTAGGAACACTCCTTTTGATGTCTATGACTTCCATCTTGTCTCTTGGGGTCGGTTCCACCTCCAGCTCCACCAGTGTTCACTTGTGCCATTGCTGCAGTCACAACGGCGGTAACTGCTGCCTGGAACATGACAAGGTCGAACTGAGGAGGTGGTGGTGGTGGCGGACTGTCGTTGTTCCTTCTGATGGGTCTTGGTCGGGGAGGCATCTTGTTCTAGAAACAGTCAGGAAGAAGAGGATGGTAAGTCCTCAAGATATAAAAAACAAAATATATCTCATCCTGATAATGAAAGTATTCTATCGAGCGATAATCATAGAAAGGTTACAAACACAAGTAAGTTATCGCTTAAGGAAGGAGATGTAGCAATACTTAGATTGAATCTGTATACTGAGTTTGGCTCTAGCAAAAATACTCCTATAGTATTTTATGTGAGATGATTTTGGTATGTTTCAGGCCTGCTGTAGCACCACAGTCACCCCCAAACACATGTTGGTCATGTTTTGACTGAATATAGTTGATCAGGCTATGTTCACCCTATACATGATTACATAACTGCCCAGGTTTAACCGCAGCGTTCCAGCATCCAAAATACTTTTGTTCGGTTCTACTAGCGACATGAATCCTGTTATGCATGCATGTTCGTATACTTTTATAAAAATACTTTATATTTTGAAAGTATACTTTTAGTGTAGCGCACTTAGGCCCCTTAGTATTTATAGTTTTATACCACGTAAGGTTCGGTATACTAATTTGCTATAAACATGGGCTCTGACACTAATCTGTCAAACCCCGAAACCGATGGCGGAAACGTTTCGGGGCGGAGGACATCATGTATAACATCACAACCAATGAATAACAGCAATCATAGCAACACAACCATTATAGTGAATACTTTAGTATAAACGTTTACATTTGTTTGAAATTTAGTTTGAATTACATCCAATAGTTTTGCATAGTGAAAACTTAAAAACTCTTAATGCTTAAGTTCCACGAAAATCCAGCAACTACTTGTCTACTAATTTCCTGAGAATACAAGCAGTTTGAAAAATATCAGCATAAAGCTGGCGAGTTCATAAGCAGTAATTTGTAATGAAAACTTGTTGATGACCGAGCCGAAATGTTTGTGTAATCTCCAGAAAATCCAATATTTTCTTTAGTGAAAAACGTAGTGTTATCGATTTCGTATACAACCGTGAATGTTCGTTTCTGAAAAACCGTAGTGATATGCGAAAATACTACGTCATGTGACTAGCTAAAGCTAATCATGAATCATAAGTATTTAATGTGTAAAACCGTAGCATAAATGATTCGGTTTTGAAGACCCTGGCTCGGCCAGTATGCATAGTGTGTTTAGTTCTATTTGGTATAAATAAAACTGCTAATGAAAGCCGGATTGGTAAACTAAAGGTGATTTATACATAATGTGAGTCGTATAACCATGGTTAATATGACTAGTGACCTTTCCAACATTCTTCAGGCGTTGAGTGAAATGACATTTGTACATCTCAGGCGTGCCCGCCTAACTATAGCTAGCAGTCCAGATGTTGGATTGTCAGTCCCGAATAGATCCATTCACAAATCTCACGCTCTCTCTCCAGGAGACTCTGGTTATACAGTGGTAGGATTTATCCCTGTACACCTAAGGGTATAGTAGTGAAGTAGCGCCTCACAGTGTCATACAATCTAGTTTACATGTAATGCAGTAGCGTTCTACTGTAGTGAAATCCGTATGTATACCGCGCATAGTGATATTTACAGTTATGAAAATCATGATAAATTAGTCATGTAAACTGTAAACGGTTTATATTCCAGTGCATATGTTTAGTAGTGAAAGTTTCTATGCTTGATAAGTTTTGTAGAAATCCCAAACTATACTGATTATAGTTTGCATGTATAACGTAGCGAATAGCGTGTCGGAAAAAAAAACTATGCAATTTTTGTGAAAATGTCCCTTATACCTGACGTAGTACAAAAGGAAATTTAAGTATGAAATTTGCATAAGTTTTATGTGTATTCCGGAAAACATTTCTGTTTAGCTTGTATTCCCCCCCTGAAAATATTAAAAATGCAAAAAATGTAGGGGTATAAACTGACAGTTGTTGCGTGGAGTTGTTGACTGAAAAGAAGATTCCCGAGTTGTTGCACGCGACACTTAACGAAATCCTATTATCAAATAAATACGTATGCGTATCTAAATTAGCGATTTCGATAAATAAGGTGTCAGAAAAACACTTGAATTCGGTTGAGGAATGTTACCGAGACTTGCTTGAATCGAAGAAATGAGTTTTCTGCCAAAAGTACCACCAGAAAGGAGTGTTTATGGTTTCTGAAGGCTTGATGAGTTTACGGTCGTAAACTTAAGAACAGAGTTTACGGTGTTTGAAGGTTGGACAGTAAGCTCAAGAACAAGGTTTACGGTTCTTGAAGGCTGGACCGTAAACTAGGAAAAATGGTGTTTGGATGCTGATTTCGACGAGCTGAGTGTTTCCAGACGTTCCAAAAGGCTCCAAATGGTGTTTTTCGACGTTTCCCGAAGTTTAAATGTGTTTTTGAGCGTTTATGGTTTGAGTTTCTTAGAGAGAGGAGGAGAGAATGTGGCCAGAAACGTCCTAATGAAGTCGGAGGCATCATATTTATAGGGGTGAGGTGGGGTCCACTCGTCACTGACCGTGAACGTGTTTACGGCCGTAAACTAGTTTACGGTCGTATTCCCATTTTAGACCAAAAATGTAGTTTTCTCGAGATTTTCGGGTTTCCGCGCGATTTTTGGTTCCGACACGTAAATAATTTAATTAAATATAACTAGATTATTTTATTAAACCAAAATTTTGAAGGAAAAGTTAACGGATCAGAAATTTCATTAATGGAAAACACGTAACAGAAATGGAAAAAGTTTCAGGTTGTCATAAGATACCTTCAGAATTAGCTTTGAAGTAGGTGGTACTAAAGTGGATACGGTATCTTCAACCTCATTCTGCACTGGTTCATCATCACGAAAATCAATTTGAGTTCTTGTCTCTGATGCCTCCTGTGCCACTAGGGATGGTGACCTTGGTTTTCGAGTGGCCTTCTTAACCTTATTCTCTGGAGTTTTAACGACTTTGGAAGGACCACCTTTGGCCTTTCACTTTCCACCGCCTTTTGGTTTGTTTGCTTCCTTAATTGCCTTTCGTAATTCGACTGGCATAGAGTGAGCACCAGAAGCAGGCAGCTTGCAATACTCATTGACATTCACATTGTCAGAGGGCACCTTTACAAGCATCACCTCCAAAATTGAACCAACAAAGTTAAACTTGTAAGGATCCGAAATCATGAAAGATGATGTTTGAAGAAAAGGAATAGCAGCCATAACAACATCATCCATCAGTTAGACCTAGAAGTGGGTAAGGGCTCATTTAACGATCACTAACCATTAGGGAGCATATGCGACCTCTGAATGGCGAGAAGTAGTGATTGTGCTCTAAATCAGTTGTGCCTAGAGAATGGACCGTAATCCTTGTTGATGCTGGTGTAAAGACCATAGATTAAAGTGAAAAATAGCTTGCTTGCACTATCATACCCAACAACCCTTTCAGACAGGCTCTTGAACAAGAGACTGAATAACTTGTTCCACATTGGAGGAATATTGGGCCTCCTGAACTTGGATATGAGAGATATATCCCCATTGTAACCCAGCATTGGAGGAAATTGAGTCTGGATCCACAAACCCTTCAGTCGAAGTAAACCCTAATAGTCTGCAAAATCGTGATTTTGAAATCGAAGATTTGTGGGTAGCAACCTCAAAGTGGATAACACCATCTTGTTGACTGTAGAAGGCAGAGGAATACACCTTGGAAAGATGAACCAAGGGAACAAATTCTGCCATGGTCAAAGCTTGAACCAATGGCGAGAATTTCAAGCACTCAATCATCGATTGGAGAACTTCTGTGTAGTGGGAGGAATCAAGATCAAGAGTCATATTTTGTCTTGGATTGACATTCAACATGACGATTGATCAGAAAACGAGGTTGTATGAGATGAAACGATTATTGATGCTGCGATGAAGATGATGAATAGTGAGTAGAGAGTGAACAGAGTTTTGTCTTGAGGATTTTTGTGAGCGTGATAGTAAATCAATCAACAAAAACCTTTTATACATCATTAGTGGAAAAAGAAAATCACACCTTGACATTTCAATATCCCAGTAACTCATCCGTGAAAGACGTGACAGCTATATCTGTCATGCGATGTTGTAACTGAGACGAGTGAAGTCGGGGATTTGAAAACGCGCCCATTTTTTGAATCCTTATCCCCAAGAAACCTCCTTTTCAGCTTTGATGTTTTGGAATATGATGTCACTTCACTTTAACTTGTTTCGTGAACAAAAATAATCAATCGGAATAAGAACCAGACTAGGAAAAATCATAAATATTTTAGTGCAAGAGTGTGTCAGAGAGAAAGAAATAAATCAAATTAAATTTCTGGGAATTTGTGATGTCAAATAAAATTGACATGAAATTTAGATGGATCCCAGGCAATGATCTCTTCCTTCTGAGTCAAGAGAAGCTCGGAAGTGCTTGTGTGGCATCCCGTTTAATTATAATCAACTATTTATTAAGAAATAGTGAACGACTTCTTTTAAGTAGGTTTTATGTGTGGCTTAGGCTTCAATAAAATTCCAAAACTAAACATAGGTTCAAAGATCTAAAAGAAGTACTTGTTTGACCAGTGTATCTATAAGAACAACTAAGCTTTGGAAATTATTTAAGTGGCTGGATATAAAGGAAATCTCAAAAAAACAATAAATCTGGATCTTTTGTGAAGAAACGTCTTAGGTCGAGAGCATTTCATTAATATATATCAAAAAGAAAAATGAGATTTCACATAATAATGGTACCAACCAATAAGGCTTTAATCATCAATTCAACGGTGAAAATTTTAGAACATTTGATTATTCACCCTCAATTCAGTAATGGATTTCGTATTTTTGGGTCTCACTCAAAATCATGGTTATTACGATTTCAAAATCATCAACACAGAAGGTGTGTTACCATAAACCTCAGTGGTAGATGCTGAGAGCCTCAAGGGTTACATTTTGTGAATGTGAAGTTGATGGAGAAATAGGAGGTTGGTCCGAAGAAAAAAGTGTACTTCTGCTATAAATTAGTGACAAAGTAGTCACCTCTTAACTCAGTGTAGGAAGAGTAAGGTAGCTCAATGACTTATGTGAATTATCAACCTGGTTTGGAAGAAACGATCAGAATGAAAGTTTCATTAAGGCTTCAATCATAGAGTCTTAGAGGCTTGGCACAACATGTAACAACATGCTTCTAGGGACACTTAGCTAGTATATATATTAGAAATTATACGTGTCCCATCATTTTGAAATGTGGTAACAAGAATATGTACCTGAATCCTGAACATAATCTGAAAAAAACACACAAAAAAGAAAAATATTTTTGTAATTTTTATATTTTCTGAAAAAAGATAAATCAGAAATAAAAAAAAAATATTTTTTTGTGATTTTTGAGTTTTCTAAAAAACAAACGAAAAACAGAAAGTAAAGAAAAATCGGTCTTTTTTGGCCGTGAAAATGGGGATGTCACAGGAACCGGGCTACAACCTATTTCAAAGTCATAGTCTCCAACCCTGAAAGCACAAAAGATCGCACAATCAATCCTTGCCACCTGATACAAGATATCCAAGGTGAACTGAACCTTAGCTCCTAAGGGGTAGGGACTAGTGCGAAAAATACCTTCCATCTCCTTAATCCAACGCAAACTCAAATCCCTGGCAGTCCTTCCACTAACTGGCTCACCTCCGGTGCCAGGACCAAACCCTGGTCCTCCCCATGTATGCTCATCCTCATTTGGCAAAGCAGTTATTCCCATGGTCCATGCATAACCAAGAATTCTCATTCTCATAAGCTTCTTAGATTCTCCAAGACTCTCACTGATTCGAGTATGGATCCTATGTTTTTAGTAGTACGGGCTCAATACTACCTTACACACTTATCCATACTTTCCTCAACAATCCTCCTGAATCCTCTAAGTCACCTACTCCACCGATGCACCAAATATCCGCTAAACAGCAGCACGATACCCACCAAAGCAAATCCTAGGCTCCCAACCTCACCGAACCGCCCCTATAAGTTACTAGAGCATATCCTAGGTTTTCCTACATTCCCAACCTCACCCTGCCATCAGCTGCTGAAGAACTCCCCATGATGCCAGCCATCCACCTCTTGGATATCATAATCTCCACTTAGTAGCTGACTCCCATCATTCAAGAGTTCCACAAAGCACAAAGCATGTAGCATTCGTGCAGTAAATCTCCGATCCATGAAACTATCACAAAACATTCAGCCCACATACCACAATTCATGCTATCCACATCCACCCTCACCACCGGAAGCCTTATGCATGCAAATTATACACATAATAGGATCTAATAAATAGTCGAATAATAGACTCTACCCTAGGACCACAACCAGACAAGGAACAGGAAATAAGGCCAAATCAATTATTCTAAGGCTATAAGATGCTAACCGTATAAAGCATACACTTAACAGTTACTAATACCAATAGTCATTCCCATTCCAGCATAGCATCCAGTATCTCCAAGGCCACAAGAATCATATATCAGACCAATCTATCGCTGACTAATCAACACAAGCATACAAGTCTACCAGCTCATACAACATACATACAAAGGCATCTATCCTAGCCCTAACTAGCATGCGATTCACAAATTCATAAATCAAGTCATAATAGATGAAATATATGGGTATTCTGGGAAACTTACTTGAGCTCGGCTAACTGCATGCACCACACCCTTTTCTTATGTTAGGAAGTTTCTTTTCTCAAAATATTTTTTGTAACATACACGTTCTAAAATTGTCTATTGTTATTATTAAAAGTTAATAAAATTGAGTGTTGAGTTCTAACAACTAGTTTTTACTAGAAATGAACTAAAACTATGTTTAGAATCACTCATAAAATATTGGAAGTCTTATGAGATTCTAATTAACAGCCAAATAATGCAAATTTAGCGAAAATATAAAATTTGAAATAAGTAAAATTTTATTATTTGATGTTGTAGAGAATCTCGTCAGAAGTGTTTAGGCGAAAACCTCGTCGAAATCCGAGTTATAACGAAGAAGTTATGACCAATCGAAGATCCGCGACAAAACCGGCACGGCGTCGAATGACGTAAAAAGTGAGTTTTTGATAAACTACTTTTTAGCCTTAGTAATCTAAATGAAAGTCTTAGTATTCGTTAAACCGAGAAGTTCGATAAAAAGAACGCCAAAATCTGACTCCGTATGAAGAAGTTATGATTTTTCGAAGTTTCAGCTTAGCAGTAGACAACTAAAAACTTGAATTTTAGATCGAGTGATTTTTAGCCAACACAACCTAAACGAGAATTGAAGGTCTCGTCATTAGTAGTACAACGGTAAAAAGTTTGACGAAAACGGATGTCGGATGAAGAAGTTATGGATTTTTAACGGATTTTCCTGTCCCGGTCTGTTAAAAATAATAATATTAAATTAAATTAAAAATTAGCCAACGAAGTCTTAACGAAAGTTGTAGAGCACAATTTTAGCTACGCGTGCATCTAAAGAACGTCAAAAACAGATTTCATATGCGAAAGTTATGAATTTCGGAAGATTTTGGCTTAAAATTCGAGAATTTCGGATAAACTCGCATGGATAAGCCTTATCCGAAACCAACCACGTCAGCTCGCATGAACAGTAGCCGCTCTACCTGGATCCGACGCGTGTTGCCTTCCGATTCATCCGAAGCCGCGGCCCAACCAGCTTCTGACGCGCCTCGCAGTCGTGTCACCCTTCCGAGCCTCGCACCTGGCCGCCTCGCATGCGCGACGTCTGGCCTCCGAACCGAGCTCCTGCTGCCGCATGGCCTTCGCAGCTGCTGACTCCTCCAGCCTCGGATCCGAACCCTCGCATCCTTGCCCTATAAATACAAGGCTTACGAGCCTTCTCGGGTAATTTTATGAAATTGCTTTTTTTCACCCAATTTTCAATATTTTTACTATTTTGACATCCCCCGAAGCCCCGGTGTCAATTTTAACACCCAAAACACGCCCCAAAGTGTCGTGAAGCCTGAAAAATTTATCTTTTCGGTTTTGAAGCTCTACCTTTTTAGAGCCCGGTTTTTAGCTAATTCTCCCGGTTTACAACGAATAAAACCATATTTGGAGCCGATATGCTGCTCAAATTACTATTTTAACCCCCGATTATTTTAAGGTGAGTTCAATATATAGGAACAATTGTATGTTATGTGTTATATGTGCTATGTGCTTTTTAGTGTTATTATTCTGAGTTATTTTCCCGTGTTATTTTTATTCGCTATTTTTAATAGCAAAGTTATACCTTTGACCATGTGATCAGTGAAAGGACTTTGATTCACGGTGGTACTGGTATGTAGCCTCTGGCCATGTAGAACATGTCTCGTAAGAGAATGACTTCTATTCTATGGCATTGGCAGAAGGTTAGATAAGAATGGTATGTAGCCTCTGACCATGTAGAGCATTACTCTGTAAGAGAATGACCTCTATTCTATGGTATTATCAAATGGTTAGACAGGGCTATAAGCCTGAAATCTACAAAAATGTTAATCAGAAATTATATGTCTTCTGTGCGATTTGGGCCAAAGCTTTATTGATGCATATCAAGTATTGAAATCGTTATGTCTCATTGATCGTAAATCTTTCAATCAAATCTTGAGTTGATATTGAAAGCCTGACATATGATACGCATATGCTATTGTTGTTCTTGTTTCCTTTTGCTTCTGTCATATTGGTATATATAAGGAATAAGATTATATTGTATCTATTTATTGAATTCACTAAGCGTTATCGCTTATCTCTCTCAATGTTTAACAATTGCAGGTGATGAGTATCCAATATAGTTTTATACTGCTGAAAGATTTAGAATAGTTAATACTATTTCTCTGTATTTTAGATGTTCAAGTATGTATATGAATAGTAGATTCCTGGGTAGATATAAAATGTAATAAAACTTGTCGGCTTGTTTCCAATCTTTTGTAATCACTTTATCAATATAAAACATTGTTTTATAAATATGCATGTAGCATGTTTTGAGGAAGTAACTTAAGAATAATGTTGGAATAGTATGAAAGTTTGGGTCTTTCAGAAATACGAAAGTTGGGGTCTTTCAATCATGGTATCAGACCAATGGTTTAAGTGAACTAAATATCATGGATTGGTATTTAGACTTAAACTGTTGGAAGCTCAATATATGAGTTGATTCATAATAAGTATATGGATACAAACCATAGGAAATATTTAAGTGGGGGATTGGGTAGTGATAAACCCTAGTATTCTAAGATATTAAGTTACTTCAGAATTTTAAGAAAATTAGTTTAAGTAAACTAGAAATTTTGAGAATTTCTAAACTTAAACAAGAATTGTTAAGTGAAGATGGTACCATATGTATCTGGTATATTTTAAGTTGAATACCTAATGGAGTCAAGCACTAGAATATTAAGAGGAGATATGTCTTATATTCTAATATGTGCTAAATGATAAATGAATATAGCATGCCTTAGAGTGCTTATCTATAATTGCTATTATTTGAGAAAGTTTAAGGTTTGACATCGATATGTTTATAAATAAACGATCGCAGAATATCATAAAATAATAAATATGAATTGTTATTGTAATAAGTGTATTAATACCAATAGAGTGGTAATACACATTTAAAGTATGTTTAATGATATAATAACATCTTTAGAAGAAAGATGTGCGTTTGAAACACATTTGGGCGAGACAAATGTGTTGGTGCAAATCCACGAAGTTGTTTCCACCGCTGTTCAGATTGAAGCAGTGATTGTTTAGAGAGTCAGAAGAACCGAAGATGGCGATCAATACTTTGATAGTATCTCAATTGATTTTGTACAAGATTTAGAAGAATTAAAGGAAGGACTAATGAAGTTTTCAGACTCAATAGGCCAAGACTTTGTCAAAAACATTGTAATGTAGTATGCAGTTCGAGTAGTAACCCTATACAAGATGTTCACACTTAGTATTTAATAATACTAAGTGGTGATTGACTTCTATCCCATCCTTATAGAAGTTCCATTGTGTGTTAAGATGACTTTAACATACAAGATTGGGATGGTGAATTGAGTCATTTAGTGGTAAATGGTTAAGCAACTTACTTGTCTAAGTAGGGTAGAATGCTTAATTGAAGAAGAAATACACCCATAGTATCGTATGAGAAGAGATGTTGTAGTTAGGAATAACAGAGACCCAAGTTGAAGCTAGTAGAGCTTGTTGAGATGCAGCTATGATGCAGACTTCTTAGGATAGACTCCTATGAAGTAGACTTAGACTTACTCAGATACAAGAATAACGATGTCAAAGAAGAAAAATGAAATGAACAAATGTGCATGATAGTTTGCATGAGTTAGAAGATGATGCAGGTAGTAGAAGACTGTTTGTCTCCATGCTGCAAGAGTAAATTTTGGAATAGTGTGTCTCGTAGAGTAGACACTACTCGAGAAAGAATTTATATGAAGAAATGGAAGTAAAATTTCTATTGACCTATGGAAAAGTATTAGGATATATTAAATCGAGCATATGCATGAGAAGAATCCTAGAAGGCGAGTATAGGTAATCCAATATATGTTTGATAGAAACGTAAAAACCCTAGTTGAGTCTAGGAGAAACTGTTGTATGTATTTGTTTAAACACATTCATGTGTGATAAGTCGCTTTGTGAAAACTTTTGAATGGTGAACTGGGAACTACAAGAAAATACTTGGGACGAGTATGAGTAGGTGTGAATAGTAGTAGAGGCCTATACTACTAGAAGCATAGGACTCACACTTAGATCTAGAAAAGTCACAAGGTTACCAAGCAGCTAGTAAATGATTCTGTTTTATTCATGTGTGTCATTACCTTCGATTCGGTAATGACTAAGAAGATACGTATTGTTCAACTTTTAATGTCATAAAGAATCGAGTCCAATTAGTATAAAGCTGCAAAAGGAGTTGATTGGTTTAGAGAACCATGTCTTATATAGTGACGAAACTTCGGTAGGAATATTGAAGAAGTAAATGGTCGAGGTAGTCGATAGAAATATAACAATCTTCCTTAAAGAATTGAGCAATCATTAGCCAGAGATGTGACTTGCTATGTGGTGTTATTGGCCATAAGAAATGTTTCCACCCTACTCTTACTAGTCAAATGGCGGGGAGTCAAGTTTCCGTTCAACAATCAAAGAGTACTCCAACTAAAAAAGAGGAGCTGCCAAAAGCTAAAAGATGTGTATATCTGAAAGCATGAATTAAAGATACGTGGTGCTATTCTTTCTATTCTGAAGCATCCACGTGTTGATCAAACTCTTTTTGTTTTCTCTATTCTATCAGCTCGATTTATTCGATCTGATTCTAATACAACAGTTTGGTTCGTTATATGTCTTGTGCGAGATAAAATCAAAAGTCATTAGAATATGACCATTCGAGTTGTTGCTATAGCAAAAGTAAAGACCTTATCTTGGGTTTAGTCTATAACCCAAGAAAGAGCAGGAGTCTGCAACGTGAATTGAGTTTTAACTCAAAGATTAGGATTGAATGTTCAATAGAGAATAAAGAGCAGGTGCAAGTTTGAACACCGCTAGTAACTAGGATGTTTGAAGAATTTGACAATTGTTTAGAAAATCTTAAATATCATACATTTTAGATTACCACAAAAGAAGTAAGTTAAAACTAGAATGTTGTGACTAGTAATTTTCTCGTAAACTCTAGATCTGCTCACATCTTATTTGATTTCAATGCCTCAGATTCTTTCGTGCCTTATAAATTCACACATTCTTTTCAAAATACTTGTTATGCAATTGTCCAATCATTTCATATAGATGACATGGGAAGTATATCATTACTTACTGATAAAGTCTACAGAGATAGTACCATAGGAATTGAAGGTTATAACCTTCTTGCTAACCTAATTCCTATCTTCTTGCCCAACTTTGATATTATTCTCGACATAGATTGGTTATCAAAGAACCATGCAAAACTCTTGTGCCATGAAAAGATGCTCCAATAGAGAAATACGCGTAAGTATACTTGGATGGAATTGTGGTGAGACATGGTGCGCCACTAAAGATTATTTTCGATTATAATACTCGTTTCACATCTCACTTTTGGGTGAGAATGAAGCATGAGTTAGGATCTCGAGTTGCTCTTAGTACAACTTATCATCCTCAGACAAATGGTCAGAAGAAGAGAGCAATCCAAACAGTAGAAAATATACTGAAGGTATATAAAGTACTGTATGAGCGTAAATGTCATACTGAAATATGTTGGCATGACGTAGGACAGAAGATCTTTGGAGGCCCTGAAATGATTCTAGACATCACTGACAAGATACAAATTTTCCGAGAAAGAATGAAAGCAGCCCAGGATTGACAGATGTCCTATGCAAAAAAGAGGAGACGACCCGTAGAATTCCGGTTGGATGATTTAGTAAGACTGAAGGTATTTCATGAAAAGAGGTTATGCTACTGTCGAAGAAAGAACAGTTGGTAAGCAAGCGTAATACTTGGAATTGCCTGAATATTTGTCGAGTATACATGATGTGTTTCATGTGAGTTATTTACATAAATGTTTGAGCATTTATGATAAGACGGTTCCATTTATCCGAGGTCAAACTGGATAATAAGTTAAGTAGAAGAGATTCTAAATGAAAGGACGACTAATCTACGTAATAAAGAAGTGAAGTTGGAGCTTCTCAAGTGAAAACACCATCGAGGCTCAAATTATACTTGGGAAAAATAAGAATGAAATAAGAGTGAAGTATCCCTAATTGTTTTAATCGTTATGATTTCGGGGGAGAAAAGAGGAGGTATTTGTAACATACACGTTCTGAAATTGTGTATTGTTATTATTAAAAGTGAATAAAATTGAGTGTTGAGTTCTAACAGCTACTTTTTACTAGAAATGAAGTAAAACTATGTTTAGAATCACTCATAAAATATTGGAAGTCTTATGAGATTCCAATTAACAGCCAAATAATGCAAATTTAGCGAAAATATAAAATTTGAAATAAGTAAAATTTTATTATTTGATTTTGTAGAGAATCTCGTTAGAAGTGTTTAGGCGAAAACCTTGTCGAAATCCGAGTTATAACGAAGAGGTTATGACCAATCGAAGATCCGCGACAAAACCGGCACGGCGCCGAATGACGTAAAAAGTGAGTTTTTGTTAAACTACTTTTTAGCCTTAGTAATCTAAATGAAAGTCTTAGTATTCGTTAAACCGAGAAGTTTGATAAAAAGAACGCCAAAATCTGACTTTGTATGAGGAAGTTATGATTTTTCGAAGTTTCAGCTTAGCAGTAGACAGCTAAAAACTCGAATTTTAGATCGAGTGATATTTAGCCAACACAACCTAAACGAGAATTGAAGGTCTCGTCATTAGTAGTACAACGGTAAAAAGTCTGACGAAAACGGATGTCAGATGAAGAAGTTATGGATTTTTAACGGATTTTCCTGTCCCGGTCTGTTAAAAATAATAATATTAAAATTAAATTAAAAATTAGCCAACGAAGTCTTAACGAAAGTTGTAGAGCATAATTTTAGCTACGCGTGCATCTAAAGAACGTCAAAAACAGATTTCATATGTGAAAGTTATGAATTTCGGAAGATTTTGGCTCAAAATTCGAGAATTTCGAATAAACTCGCATGGATAAGCCTTATCCGAAACCAACCACGTCACCTCGCATGAACAATAGCCGCTCTACCCGGATCCGACGCGTGTTGCCTTCCGATTCGTCCGAAGCCGCGGCCCAACCAGCTTCCGACGCGCCTCACACTCGTGTCACCCTTTCGAGCCTCGCACCTGGCCGCCTCGCATGCGCGACGTCTGGCCTCCGAACCGAGCTCCTGCTGCCGCATGGCCTTCGCAGCTGCTGAATCCTCTAGCCTCGGATCCGAACCCTCGCATCCTCGCCCTATAAATACAAGGCTTACGAGCCTTCTCGGGTAATTTTAAGAAATTGCTATTTTTCACCCAATTTTCAATATTTTTACTATTTTGACATCCCCCGAAGCCCCGGTGTCAATTTTAACACCCGAAACATGCCACAAAGTGTCGTGAAGCCTGAAAATTTTATCTTTGTGGTTTTGAAGCTCTACCTTTTTAGAGCCCGGTTTTTAGCTAATTCTTCCGGTTTTCAACGAATAAAGCCATATTTGGAGCCGATATGCTGCTCAAATTACTATTTTAACCCCCGATTATTTTAAGGTGAGTTAAATATATAGGAACAATTGTATGTTATGTGTGATATGTGCTATGTGCTTTTTAGTGTTATTATTCTGAGTTATTTTCCCGTGTTATTCTTATTCGCTATTTTTAATAGCAAAGTTATACCTTTGACCATGTGATCAGTGAAAGGACTTTGATTCATGGTGTACTGGTATGTAGCCTCTGGCCATGTAGAACATGTCTCGTAAGAGAATGACTTCTATTCTATGGCATTGGCAGAAGGTTAGATAGGAATGGTATGTAGCCTCTGACCATGTAGAGCATTACTCTGTAAGAGAATGACCTCTATTCTATGGTATTAGCAAATGGTTAGACAGGGCTATAAGCCTGAAATCTACAAACATGTTAATCAGAAATTATATGTCTTATGTGCCATTTGGGCCAAAGCTTTATTGATGCATATCAAGTATTGAAATCGTTATGTCTCATTGGTCGTAAATCTTTCAATCAAATCTTGAGTTGATATTGAAAGCCTCACATATGATACGCATATGCTATTGTTGTTCTTGTTTCCTTTTGCTTCTGTCATACTGGTATATATAAGGGATAAGATTATATTGTATCTATTTATTGAATTCACTAAGCGTTATCGCTTATCCCTCTCAATGTTTAACAATTACAGGTGATGAGTATCCAATATAGTTTTATACTGCTGAAAGATTTAGAATAGTTAATACTATTTCTCTATATTTTAGATGTTCAAGTATGTATCTGAATAGTAGATTCCCGGGTAGATATAAAATGTAATAAATCATAGTCGGTTTGTATCCAATCTTTTGTAATCACTTTATCAATATAAATCATTGTTTAATAAATATGCATGTAGCATGTTTTGAGGAAGTAACTTAAGAATAATGTTGGAATAGTATGAAATTTTGGGGCTTTCAGAAATACGAAAGTTGGGGTGCTTCATTTTTATTTTGAAAACTTTAACAAATCCTCAGTTTGAGTTCAAACACGCTCAAGAGTATGTCCCAATCCCTCAAACTAGGGCTCTGATACCAACTTGTAATGACCCAAAAAACAAGGGTAAAAATTCTGTTTGTATTATAGCCAAACACATATATCTTTTAAATCCAAGTATTCCAATAACATTGCTAATTAAAAACATATATCAGAGATCATCCCAAAATCACATGTTTCAGAGACATAGGTGTGTGCGCTGCGATCAAGTCGGGCCCTTCCATTTCAAATCAATGATACCTGAAACCATAAACAAAACTGTAAGCACAAAGCTTAGTGATTTCCCCATAACATACACCACACAATCCACATAATCACATAACTATATCATCCATATAAGCTACATAAGCAACATCAATTATATAAGCCAATGCATGAAAACATATAAGGATGCCATGGAAACCTTCCAAGGTCTTACAACAGGTGCCATAGGAACCCCCACTTGCTTTTAGCCCACTGCCATGGGAACCCCCACATGGTCTTAATTAACTGCCATATAAATCATACACACAAAACATATAAAGATGCCCTGGAAACCCTCCAAGGTCTTACATCGGGTGCCATGGGAATCACCACATGGTCTTAGCCTAGAATCCCATGGGAACCCCTGCATGGTCATATATCCAACTGCCTCGGGAACCCCCCCCCCTGGGGTCTTCCATGTAAGTATCACAAAGACAGCTAGCATACAATCAACTAGCATACCACATATAACTAATTACCATAGGAACCCCCGCATGGTCTTCACATAAATACATAATGTATCGATAGCACATTCGCAATAATAATCACAACTAGATAAATGGGCCGGCCTTGGTGCCTTCGACCCATTGGTTTGGTGAGGAGTGTCACCTCAGACTATTGAAGTCCTACAAATAAATCCCTGACTGCTGGCTGACCGATCCTCGTACTGTCAATCATAAAGACAAAACCCAATTAACCATTTGGGTATCAATGCATAACCATAAATCCACACTTGGGGTAAATAGACCATTTAACCCCTAACCTAGCTTGGCTCAAAACCAAGGCCCAAACTCACACTCTAAAAGACTAAAAGCCAAATAATCAACCAAGGCCCAACATATGGCCCAATTTTCTAAATTAGGCCCAAACCTCTACATGGTCTTACCTTAAGGCCCAACCATTTATTCTAGTCCAAACACTTGTCATTCCGTTGGTCCAATATCTCATAATCATCAAAGCCTAATTATGGCCCACTTATGGCCCATTTTTCCAAATTAGGCACAAGGCTTTCAAATCGGCCTTATCCCAAAGCCAAATAATGTCCTTAATTAGCCCACGAAGTCCATAGCAACTTAGTGCAAGAAATGGCCCAACCCGAGGCCCACAAATGCGAAGTCTATTTCTATATTGGACGACAAGGCCCAATACACCTAACCATAACAACATTGGTCCAAAGATACTTTTTGGCCCAAACACTAGCAAGTCCATGCCCAAAAGCATTAGGTTTTTCACATAAAATGACAATTAGGGTTAAGTGTTCTTACTTAACCCATTAAGGAATTAATCCATTAAGTCCATCACCCCAATAGGCTAATCATACAATGTGATCGGTCATAAGTCATAACTTCAATACAATGGTCCAAAACACGGGTCCCATCAAGTCCGAACTAAAATTTCCAAGATTAGGGTAAGCATAATTCACTTATAATGGAGTTTAGCGAAGAACCGGGCTCTACGCGGCCAGAACTTATGAGCCGAAAGCTCTTCTTCTCAAAGTCTTCTAGTGCTCCAGGACTTACCTCAAGCACTTGGAAAGTACTAGGGAAAGGGAGGGAGGGTTTGGGAGTATTGAGAGAGAAAGAATGGCTTTGGTGTGAAGAAATAGGGTGATCCTCGCATCTATTTATAGGGGCTAGCTTCGAAGTACGTTGGGCGTATCCTCGGGGTATGTTGCACGTACGAGGCACTATGTTGCGTGTATGAGGGATAGATGTCGGCATCACATGCAAGACCGTGGGGAGAAAGTGAGGGCTCAGATGATGCCACGTGCTAGCCTCGTATCCGCCCAAACTTTAATAAAATTCTAAATTCTGTAATTTTTGCATACGAGCTCCGTTTTCGATGTTATTTATATCCACGCGTAGGTATCCACAATATCTACAACTTTTGTTTAGACTCTGTTGGCTAATTTCCACTTTATTTTTAAAGCTATATTTTAACAGGCTTAGATATGTTAAGTCCGTTAAAAACTCATAAATTTGTCATACGACATCCATTTTCGTTTGTCTTTATATCGTTGAGCTCCTATTAACGAGATCTTCGATTCTCGTTTAGACTGTGTCGGCTAAAAGGAGATCTATATAAAATTCGAATTTCGGGTTGTGCACTGCTAGGCTAAATCTTAGAAAATTCATAACTTCCTCATAAGAAGTCATATTTGGACATTCTCATTATGTATGATTTTGTTTTAACATCTACTATGACTTTCATTTAGATCGCTAAGGCTAAAAATTAATTTATCAAAAATTCACTTTTTACGTTACGTGGTGTTGTGTCGATTTAGCCGTAAAACTTCGACGAGTCATAACTTCTTCGTTATAACACGGATTTTAGCGTTCTATATATATGTACAGAACCCTTCTGAAATATACTACAACATTTTTACGATTATTTATTATAAATATTATTCTATCAAGAAGTTATTTTTGACGCTTATTATCTCTAAATTGACTAGCCTGAATCTACGGGCGTTACACAAGTATTGTAACTTCTGTAATTTTTCTTCTGCATCTTTGTAATATGAATTAGATATTTTGGATTACAGTATAAGGAATTTGTTTTTTTTTTGAGATTTCTAAAAATAATTTCAAAACTTCTATGAACAGATCTTAGAATAGATGTTCTAAACTACTCTGATAACTTGAATGTATTAGAAATCCCACTTTGATACCAATTGAAGGTTTGTATTGATCGGATACATTTCAAGTATAATAAACAACAACAAACTAACTAATCAAAATAAAGAAAAGAAAAGAAAAGAACACAAAGAATTCACCAACTTTCATCAAGAAAGGGGTTTGTTTTCACCAAGAAATGGGTTGTCACAATGACGGTCACCAAGACATCGACAACACCAAGCAATTCAAAAAGACATTGTTAGGGTGTTACTCTAAAACAAGATTATATACTAAACCATTCTAGTGAATCCCCTCAATCAAGGGATTGTATCTAATCTAAACATAAACTGATCTGGTAAATAAGGAATTTATGAAATCAGATCTTCTCCAGATTCGGATATCAACAGCAACACATCAGAAGCTAATCGGACTATCACCTTCAGGGAGTCACGCTAATCAGTGACAGTGTCAGGGAGATCAACTCCATCTTCAATCATCTGCGTTAAGGTCAAGCTGATCAGCTTCAGTTTCAGCAGATAGTGAATGACTAGCTTTGAGTGTTATAAGTGTATCATCTTATTAGTGTGTCATTAGTATATAACCATCAGCGTTTGGACACACTGATCAATCTTCAGTAGATGGTGTCTTCATGTCATTGGTGCTGATAGAGTCTTTAGGGTCTTTCAGTCATTAGGGATGTTCTTCAATATTTGACATATAAACTTCCATCGTCATATCTTCATATTAACTCTCTAAACTAGCTCTGACAGATCAGCTTGTGACAACCGTCAAAATTCGAGTCGGTTCTAGATTTGACTAGACTTAGTTGCACATATAGGCACTACACGTACTAGACTTAGGCCCCGTTTGATAGTTGCTGACTGAGAAAGTGCTGACTGAGAAATGTCTGTCTGAGTAAGAAATTCTGACTGAGTAAGAAATCATGTTGTTTGATTGAAAATCTGACTGAATGTGCTGACTGGTGTAAAATGACCATTTTACCCTGATGCTATACACATTTTTATGCAATATTACAATAATAATAATAATAATAATAATAATAATAATAATAATAATAATAATAATAATAATAATAATAGACATTAATAATAATAATAATAGTAATAATAATAATAATAATAATTTATACAAAAACCTCCACGATAATAGACATTAAATATATTATTTTAAAGATAAAACACAAAAAACCCTTCATCTTACTGGTAAACACCATTGCTTCTACAAAGGAGATCCAAGTTCTATTCTTGTAGCCTTCATTAGTTGCAAATTTTTATCCAAGCCAAGGGTACTATTGGAAAGCCTTGTTTTCTTTCTCAGTCAGCCAACTCCCAACTTCTTTCTCGGTCAGACATTGTTTTCCGAGTCAGACGCCAAGATTTTGTCTATTAAACACCTTTTATCTGACCGAGTCAGCAACAATGTCTGACCTGACTCAGTCAGATGCCATATCAAACAGGGCCTTAGTAACTAGAAGCTAAGTTATAACCTACTAGAAACTTGGAAACAATTAGAATCAATGGATAGTGTACATAAATTTCACATTGATATGTGAATTTTACTACTACTTAACTTTAGTGACTATCTATATTAGGGTCACTCTTTGACTTGAACACCATTTCATGAATCATATACACACATCATGTACTTGACTTAGAAGTAAAAGTTAGGTCAGAGTCTCATAGAAACTTAAGTCAAAGTTGAAGAGTAGGACTAGTATACCAGATTCCTCAATTTCTCTTGAATCTCGGAATCACTACATAGAATGCCAATAAACCGATAAAAAAAATATTACAAACATTATTTCTAACTTGAATAAGAGTTATGAAACTCTAAAATAGTTTGAAATCTCAAAATTTAATTAATTTTGATATCCAAAGACTTACAAACTCTCAAAAACCCTAAACGCCCAAAAAACTAAAATTTATAAACTTTAACACCTAAAAATCCATAAATTTGGTATGGACTATAAAATATCAATTTAAAATAACTCAATTTAGTAAAATATAACCAAGGAAAAACAATTTAAGTCATTAGTATTTAACCTTATTTTGTAAGCCAAAAATCAAGGTTTTGTGAAGGAAAATTTAGAATAAGGTGCATGTTTTATAAAAACTTGATATTTTTATAAAATAAAGTTATATTTTATAAAATTTAAAAGAGGGAGACCCTCTCTTCATTAAAAAGTGGGATCTCTCCTCTCTCTCCTCTTCCCAACACATAATCAATTCACTCTACCACTCCATCTTCTCTCTCTCACTCTACCCCTCATTCTCTCTCACACTCCACCATTTACCACACTCAGACTCTCTCTTTCCCTCTCTAAAACCACGAAATTCTCCAGCCAAGAACAACTCTTAACCTTCAAATCTTCATCTTCTAGGGTTCTTCTCCATGGTAATCACGAAAATCCTTCAATCTCCTTCACTTTTCTTTCTAGTTTTAAAAGGTTTTTCTTGCATTTCCTTGTTCTTCTACACCATTCTCTTACAAAAATTTGTGTGAATGTTCATTCACTTCAGTTTTGATGATGATGGTGGTAGATTTTCACCAAAAGCATCTTGCATGTTACAAAATGGTGAAGATCCATGACCTAAACCTAAGTCAAAACCATGAAAATGCACTTTTCTACACGTTTTGGTGGAAAATCACCACATGCATCCAAAGTTTTTTTTTATCAAAAATGACTTTTGAACATTTCAAACTCATGAATGGTCTTCAAAACAACATGCATGTGATGATCTTCAAGCTTAGATGCTTGATGATCAAAGTTGTTGTTAAAAAGCTTTCAAATATGTTAATGAAAGATTTATTTCCAAATAAATATCTAAAAATCATTTTCTGACCAAATCTGATTTTTCCCAGATTCTGATCAACAAAATAAGATGCTCTGTAAATTTCCAGAAGATAATTCATTTTTCTCTTATTATTATAATTAATGCAATAAAATAGGGCAATAAATAATATAAACTACTTCCATAGGTCTATAAATCCGGAATAAGTTTTTGGATGATCCCTATGGTAAATAATGACTTCTCACTAAATTTCATCGATTTATGTTGCTGTTTATTATGATTTTCCATTTTCTTTTTGTTTGGGTATAATAAATCACAAAACCACTTTAGGAAGTGTGAAAATTGTATCTAACAATTTTCTCAGCTCTTACCTGTGGTGGGAGACTTAGAAAAATAATTACACAATTTGTCATCATGCCTTCCTATTTTTCCCAATTTTTGGTAATTATAAAAGCCTAAAAATAGGAAAAATAGTTATGTTTATCCAAAATTCATGAACTTTTACCAGAACATCGTTTTCTACAGAGGGAGGTTACATAAAGATTTGGATGGTTTTTCTCTACTATATACTATTTTTCTCCTATTTTCTAATGTTAAATACATTAAAATACACTTAAGTACACATAAATACCCAAAACCAGATTATACAATATGAAAACCACTTTTGGTATTTTTTCCAGATTACTTGCACTGTAAATGATGTTAAAAGAAATTTTGGTAATTTATTTTAACTATTTATTATTTATTCTTCAATTAATGATTATTTAAGGGGATAAAACAAGGAAAAATAGAAATACCCACTAAAAAATATGTTTTAAATTTTTCCCAGCCTATTTATGTATAATAACATTTCAATAAAAAGTTTGGATAATTTTATAAACTGTTTTCTATTTATTTCAGTTTTTATTAGAATAAATTCTCAAAAATCATAAAATTGGGTTAAACAGTTTAGAAATCGATTTTTATATTTTTCCCAGCTCGATAATGTTTAATAACAATAATAAAAAAATGTTTGGGTAATTTTGGAAACTGTTTTCTATTTATTTCAATTTTTATTAGAATAAATGCATAAAAATAATAAAAATTGGTTAAACAGTTTAGAAACCCATTTTTATTTTTTCAAAGATTAAGTATGTGTAATGACTTTACTATAAAAAGTTTGGGTCATTTTCTTAACTGATTCCTATTTTTCATGAATTTTTATATATGTAGAGATTTAAATATATGAAAAATGGTTATGCATATCCATAATCCATGAAAAATTATCTAGTAGTCTTTTAACACATTTATAACCAAAATATGAAGTTTGATAATTTTTATTAAGTGTTTAGTATTTTTCATAATTTTATGGTTTTTCAAGAAACTAAAGTGGTGAAAAATAGTTAGACAAATCAAAAAATTCAAGAAAATTTATTTTGAGGTCTTTGACTTCAATTAAAACTAAAATGCAAAGTTTGGGAAATTTCAGAACTAAATTTGATTTAGTTTTGAATATTCAATCATTGGAACACCTCTAAAATGTTAAATATTAACATTTCAATAATGGAAATTTTCCACTTAAATTGTTATATAACAATTGATTCTTTGAAACTTAATTTCCATAGAAAAATATTTATAATTTATCAATATTCAATTTTGACACAATATTGGCATAATTCTATTGTAGTAGTAAGTATACTAGTGTTACATTTCGATTAGAGACTCACTAGTGAATACCAATATTGTAGGAATCGGTAGTGGTACACATGGAACATAGTCAGGGCATCATTTGCATCATCTCAATGCATATTGTGAGTATTCACGTACTCCCCTATTTTCGGTTTTTAATGTTTTGGGGTGGAAAAGCATGTCCTAAACTATTTTTATGTTTGTTGTATTTATTTTGACTTGTATGAAACTTGGTTGATATATTTCGAATGTATGTGTATGTTACTTTAATTCATGAGGACTGTATCGCGGTTAAGTCCCTGGAATCTCTAGACACAACTCATTAACTCTTTTGAGCCTAAGGTTATTATGGATAGCGCTATCAGGAGGTAGACAACTCCTCACTCGCACGATTCGCTTGAGTGCATTTTACCATTTTCTACACTATGTTTGCGATACACATAGTAGTCAATAGGGCACGATTCGGTCGTTAGGCTTGGGTTGTGAACTCATGAATGAAAACTTGAGGCACATACGAATCTTTATGCACACATGAAACTTGTACTCTCATGTTAGCAACGACACTTGTATACTTATTTTAGCAATGAAACTTGTATACTTATTTTAGCAACGAAACTTTTATGCTTATTATAGCAACAAACTTTGTTTCTCATTATAGCAACGAACTTTTATTACTGAAAACTTATATACTTGTTTTAGCAATGAAATAGTTTGCTCCTTGTAGCAACAAAATTGATTGCTCAGTTTAGCAATGAAACTTGTTTACTCGTTTGAGTAACGAACTTTATCTTCCATGAGAATATGAATGTTGCATCTTATTTGGGCAACATACTTTATCTCTCATGATGACAAAGAACTTTGTTTTTACAAACTTATTTACTCATTTTAACAATATACTTTTATTATTGGAAACTTTTATCAAAACTTTGATTTCAATTCATGGAACCAATATTATTTTGTTTATCTGTGAGTATTCACCAACTATTTTTTATAGTTGACGCTCGTTTTACATGCTTTTTCAGGAATCATCGAGTAAGTGGCACTTAGGGACACTTCACTTTAGGAGCATTCGCATGTGTTGTATTTCAATTTACATTGTAATTTCTTTTAAAAGTTGTTTAAACCCATTGTAAAGTTGTAATGATTTTTAATACTATGGTTGGTGTTGTCTTTTAGCTTTTGCTATGAAACCCTTTATACTGCCACGCCTCGTGTTTCCGTTTTAGCGGGGTGTGACAGAAAATGGTATCGGAGCCGAAGGTTATAGAGAATACCGGTTTTCCTTTGGAAAACCACAACTATAACCAAAAAAATTTCTAAACATTTTTAAAATACTGAACATACTACTGGTATAACTAATTCGAGTATGCATTATTGGACTCTAATTAAGTATAGCCTGGCCAACTATGCTTAATTAAGGAAATTTAATGCAAGGCTTGAAACAGTTATACTAGAATTATGTTCAAAACAATTTTCAACTTAAACTTTTGAAAAACAAAAATTTTCGGTGTGCGTACGGGCATTGCATATTATAGGCATTCATCTAGGTACACTTAGAAACAAAGTGCACTTTTACCATAATGCCTTTATTTAGAAATATTCCTATCCCTTATCATGTGCTAGGTTAACCACTTAGGTTATATCACTAGCCACTCTAGGAGCAACGCACTTAGTGTTGAGAATGGGTATTCCTTGGTAGCTATTGACTTTAGATGTATGGTTAGTAGCTAGATATACACTAGTAATAATCATAAGTCAAAACCTATACCAATTATTCCTCAATACTTCTTCATCGTCCTCGTACTAGAGTTACAACTATGAAAAAGTGTTTCGATATCGACACAAATGATAATTGGAGCATCACGTAAGGGGGTAGATGAGTCTCCACCAAATAATCACTTGGATACCATTGGCAAGCATTCCAGATTCAACTCACGAGGAGATACGGAGGTTTAACCCATACGTGGGACTTTATTACTACACTACGATTTAGCTCTATGTTGTTTCCACATTGAGCTTAAAACTTAACATAGGATATCCCTTTGACCTTTATAAAATGTCATAAACTGCATTGGCACCATAAAACGTTTTACTAACAATTTTTCTTGTTCTTTATCTTGGGGAAAAAGACATTGGTACTCGCTTTATACTCGCCTTGTACTCACCTTAGTATTTAGGTACGATTAGCTACACTAACATACCTATTCATTACTTCTTAATCTTCCATCAAAAAGTTATTTCGCTTCATAGGTTTTATTTATCATCGATAAAATATTTTCTAACCACTTCATTCAACTTATTAGATTTTTCCTAACAATGTAAGCCATATTCTCGCTAAAAATCTTTTGACAACTTGCTTTAACTTAAAACTTTTATTCAAAACTCAATTTAACCAATATTGTTTTTAATCATGCTATTACAATCTCATTGCAAATCCATTTCAATGGATAGATGTGCTTTTGAGGGCACATAAACCATTTTAAACATTGCTTACCATTTTGACTCGTTTTCAAAAATCTAGAAACATTTTCTTTTATAACCGTGTTTAAAATCTTTGCTACAAAACATAGACCTATGACATTGAACTTCATTTTATGTGTAAAAGCTTCATTGAATCTTCAAAACACTTTTGTTTGACATTTTTAACAGTTTTCTCATTTAGACATTGTAATTTACTTTAATGTGTTTCTCGAAACCCAACGTGATGTTTATGCAAATTTCTACTTCAAACATATTTATAAGACATATCTAATGCTTGTATTTCAAAACACACATTATTTGTGTACTTTGCTTCAATATAGTTTTATAATGTATGAAGTTTTTTTTTAAAAATTATAGCATTTGAAAACTTAGTGTTCACTTTTAAATTCTCAGTGATGCACTTTCGACAACGCGAAATTATTGTTTTAAATATACCGAGTTTTAACTTATCTATTTTAACGATTGTTGGACTCAAGCCTAAAAGGGTCAAGACTGTCAGATTTTCAATTACCAGTTGTAGTGCTTCTTCTTTTTTTTACAATTGGAGTTTAACTTAATAGATAACTTGTGAATTTTTAGCAATCCTTAGCCAACACTTTAAAACTCGCATATGTTCATTTAACCATCAATATACATCAAATATTGAAGTTTGAAATATATCTCAACATGGTTTTAAATCTACCAATAGGTATTGTTCTTATAATTTTAACGATAACAATCATTGTCGCCGCTACCTTCCTTTTTCTTTTCCCTGAACTTGGTTTCTCGCTCTCCTTTTGATTTTAGATCTTGCACGCCATAATTTTAACATAATACATTGTCTGACTCTGTTTCTCTGTATTTTGCTTCTCTTGGTACCATGTCCGTGCACATATTGACTAGAAGTCTACCCTTTCGTTTTCAGCGATTAATACGTGTAGTCTGGAAAAATAATTTTAATTTAGTCAGCTTTGACATATTCAAATACGTCATTTATCATATACTTTTTATTTATATTTTGAAATCTACTCTTAAACAAGTAATCCTTATTTACATTTGCTCTTTCGTTTTAAAGTCGGAAACTTGATTTAAAATGCAATTTTCATTGAATTTTTCATTATAATTAATGCACAAGATGAATACTCTTATGCTTATCATTTTTCTATATTCGGAAATTATATGTGAAGGATATGTTTCCTTATGATTTTCTTTTCTTTCAATATATCAAAAGTTTTGAATTTTACGATTATCTATTCTCTAAATGATTGTTTTCGTAGAACCACTAAACTAAGAATGCACTATTTCCAAAGATCAACATTTTTACACATTTCTTAAAATAGCATTTTACTTTGCAATTTTCAGTGAGTTCCTAAACTCTCAAACTTGTTTTCATAAGTATTCGGACTCCTCGTAAACTTGAATTTGTCCTGACTTTGACAATTGGATAATTTCTCAAAAGTTTAATATGAATATTTCTATATAAATTCCCTCATTGATGACTTAAACCTTTAACCTTAATTAATCTTTATATTATTTCACTACTTTGTTGGATCGCCACACATGTATCTACATTATCTTAGAATTATTACATATTTTGATAATAGTGAGATTAATTATCATTTCTAAAAACACATTTTGATAATAGTGAGATTTTTATCACTTCTAAGCACTTAAAATGCTATATACACAATGTGATTTAATTTATCATAAACTTTCACCGCCTTCATTGGAAACAATGACTCTCTAATTATATATACTCTTCGAATATAGTTCTATTATTGTAAGAGTAACTGTAGTAGTAATTACAGCCTCGGAGATCCTTAATCATATCGTAGTTTATTTTGTAGACGACACCTAAATAGTCTTTACATTTGAGATGTACTAAAACTTCGTTGCCTACCCTTACTACGTATTTTTAGGAAGTTACCCTCGATCGCTTCCCTTTCATTCGTGCTACCCCTTCTTATTTCGAAATATATCTTTTCCAGAGGTAATATCTAACCCAGAAGTTAACAAATTGTTCCTAATCTCTTCTTTATGAGGTGGCGAATTTACACTTAGTGCTAATTTAGAATGCGACTTAAGCATCAATGCGGATTTAACGCTCAGTGCAGTTGGTGATTCAGCAAAACTTATACCGCTCTCTTAATTCAGATAATATCTAACTAGATGATCTTTTTTTTTTCAACTAGGTCACCATGGTTGGATCATGATTTCCATGATCCTAATTTCTCGCAATCTAGACTGTAGAACTCGAATTAGGGAAACATTAATTTGATTATAGCTAAAATGTTGGGCTCTTCCCTTGAGGAATTAACCCAAAATAATCAAAGAGCTCTTCAAGTCACCACCTCTCCAATTATACAATTGTATTCGGCTGAGTTCTAATACAATGCGTCACGAATTGAATTTCGGGACGAAATTCTTTCAACCGGGGGAAACTGTGACAACCGTCAAAATTCGAGTCGGTTCTAGATTTGACTAGACTTAGTTGCACATATAGGCACTACACATACTAGACTTAGTAAATAGAAGCTAAGTTATAACCTACTAGAAACTTGGAAACAATTAGAATCAATGGATAGTGTACTTAAATTTCACATTGATATGTGAATTTTAATACTGCTTAACTTTAGTGACTATCTATATTAGGGTCACTCTTCGACTTGAACACCATTTAATGAATCATATACGCACATCATGTACTTGACCTATAAGTAAAAGTTAGGTCAGAGTCTCATAGAAACTTAAGTCAAAGTTGAAGAGTAGGAATAGTATACTTGATTCCTCAATTTCGCTTGAATCTCGGATCCGGAATCACTACATAGAATGCCAATAAACCGATAAAAAAAATATTACAAACATTATTTCTAACTTGAATAAGAGTTATGAAACTCTAAAATAGTTTGAAATCTCAAAATTTAATTAATTTTGATATCCAAAGACTTACAAACTCTCAAAAACCCTAAATGCCCTAAAAACTCAAATTTATAAACTTTAACACCTAAAAATCCATAAATTTGGTATGGACTATAAAATATCAATTTAAAATAACTCAATTTAGTAAAATATAACCAAGGAAAAAAAATTAAGTCATTAGTATTTAAGCTTATTTTGTAAGCCAAAAATCAAGGTTTTGTGAAGGAAAATTTAGAATAAAGTGCATGTTTTATAAAAACTTGGTATTTTTACAAAATAAAGTTATATTTTATAAAATATAAAAGAGGGAGACCCTCTCTTCATTAAAAAGTGGGATCTCTCCTCTCTCTCCTCTTCCCAAAACATAATCAATTCACTCTACCACTCCATCTTCTCTCTCTCACTCTACCCCTCATTCTCTCTCACACTCCACCATTTACCACACTCAAACTCTCTCTTTCCCTCTCTAAAACCATGAAATTCTCCAGCCAAGAACAACTCTTAACCTTCAAATCTTCATCTTCTAGGGTTCTTCTCCATGGTAATCACGAAAATCCTTCAATCTCCTTCACTTTTCTTTCTAGTTTTAAAAGGTTTTTCTTGCATTTCCTTGTTCTTCTACATCATTCTCTTAAAAAAATTTGTGTGAATGTTCATTCACTTCAGTTTTGATGATGATGGTGGTAGATTTTCACCAAAACCATCTTGCATGTTACAAAATGGTGAAGATCCATGACCTAAACCTAAGTCAAAACCATGAAAATGCACTTTTCTACACGTTTTGGTGGAAAATCACCACATGCATCCAAAGTTTTTTTTTATCAAAAACGACTTTTGAACATTTCAAACTCATGAATGGTCTTCAAAACAACATGCATGTGATGATCTTCAAGCTTAGATGCTTGATGATCAAAGTTGTTGTTAAAAAACTTTCAAATATGTTAATGAAAGATTTATTTCCAAATAAATATCTACAAATCATTTTCTGACCAAATCCGATTTTTCCTAGATTCTGATCAACAAAATAAGATGCTCTGTAAACTTCCAGAAGATAATTCATTTTTCTATTATTATTATAATTAATGCAATAAAATAGGGCAATAAATAATATAAAATACTTCCATAGGTCTATAAATCCGGAATAAATTTTTGGATGACCCCTATGGTGAATACTTACTTCTCATTAAATATCATCGATTTATGTGGCAGTTTAGTATGATTTTCCATTTTCTTTTTGTTTGGGTATAATAAATCACAAAACCACTTTAGGAAGTGTGAAAATTGTATCTAACAATTTTCTCAGCTCTTATCTGTGGTGGGAAACTCGAAAAACTAATTACACAATTTGTCATCATGCCTTCCTATTTTTTCCAATTTTTGGTAATTATAAAAGCCTAAAAATAGGAAAAATAGTTATGATTATTCAAAATTCATGAAATTTTAACAGAACATCATTATCTACATTAGGAGGTTACATAAATATTTGGATGATTTTTCTCTACTGTATACTATTTTCTCCTATTTTCTAATGTTAAATACATTTAAATACACTTAAGTACACATAAATACCGAAAACCGGATTATACAATACGAAAACCACTTTTGGTATTTTTTTCCAGATTACTTACACTGTAAATGATGTTAAAAAAAATTTTGGTAATTTATTTTAACTGTTTATTATTTATTCTTCAATTAATGATTATTTAAGGGGATAAAACAAGGAAAAATAGAAATACCCACTGAAAAATATCTTTTATATTTTTCCCAGCCTATTTATGCATAATAACATTTCAATAAAAAGTTTGGATAATTTTATAAACTGTTTTCTATTTATTTCAATTTTTATTAGAATAATTTCTCAAAAATCATAAAATTGGGTTAAACAGTTTAGAAATCGATTTTTGTATTTTTCCCAGCTCGATAATGTTTCATACCAGTAATAAAAAAACGTTTGGGTAATTTTGGAAACTATTTTCTATTTATTTCAATTTGTATTAGAATAAATGCATAAAAATCATAAAAATTGGTTAAACAATTTAGAAACCCATTTTTATATTTTTCACAGATTAAGTATGTGTAATGACGTTACTATAAAAGTTTGGGTCATTGTCTTAACTGATTTCTATTTTTCATGAATTTTTGTATATTTAGAGAATTAAATATATGAAAAATGGTTATGCATATCCATAATCCATGAACAATTATCTAGTAGTCTTTTAACACATTTAGAACCAAAATATGAAGTTTGATAATTTTTTATTAAATGTTTAGTATTTTTCATAATTTTATGGTTATTCAAGAAACTAAAGTGGTGAAAAATAGTTAGACAAATCAAAAAATTCAAGAAAAATTATTTTGAGGTCTTTGACTTCAATTAAAACTAAAATGCAAAGTTTGAGAAATTTTAGAACTAAATTTGATTTAGTTTTGAATATTCAATCATTGGAACACCTCTAAAATTTTAAATATTAACATTTCAATAATGGAAATTTTCCACTTAAATTGTTATATAACAATTGATTCTTTGAAACTTAATTTCCATAGAAAAATATTTATAATTTATCAATATTCAATTTTGACACAATATTGGCATAATTCTATTGTAGTAGTAAGTATACTAGTGTTACATTTCGATTAGAGACTCACTAGTGAATACCAATATTGTAGGAATCGGTAGTGGTACACGTGGAACATAGTCAGGGCATCATTTGCATAATCTCAATGCATATTGTGAGTATTCACGTACTCCCCTATTTTTGGTTTTTAATGTTTTGGGGTGGAAAAGCATGTCCTAAACTATTTTTATGTTTGTTGTATTCATTTTGACTTGTATGAAACTTGGTTGCTATATTTCGTATGTATGTGTATGTTACTTTAATTCATGAGGGCTGTATTGCGGTTAAGTCCTTGGAATCTCTAGACACAACTCATTAACTCTTTTGAGCCTATGGTTATTATGGATAGCGCTATCAGGAGGTAGACAACTCCTCACTCGCACGATTCGCTTGAGTGCATTTTACCATTTTCTACACTATGTTTGCGATACACATATTAGTCAATAGGGCACGATTCGGTCGTTAGCCTTGGGTTGTGAACTCATGAATGGAAACTTGAGGCACATACGAATCTTTATGCACACATGAAACTTGTACTCTCATGTTAGCAACGACACTTGTATACTTATTTTAGCAATGAAACTTGTATACTTATTTTAGCAACGAAACTTTTATGCTTATTATAACAACAAACTTTGTTTCTCATTATAGCAACGAACTTTTATTACTGAAAGCTTATATACTTGTTTTAGCAATGAAATAGTTTGCTCCTTGTAGCAACAAAATTGATTGCTCATTTTAGCAATGAAACTTGTTTACTCGTTTGAGTAACGAACTTTATCTTCCATGAGAATATGAATGTTGCATCTTATTTGGGCAACATACTTTATCTCTCATGATGACAAAGAACTTTGTTTTTACAAACTTATTTACTCATTTTAACAATATACTTTTATTATTGGAAACTTTTATCAAAACTTTGATTTCAATTCATGGAACCAATATTATTTTGTTTATCTGTGAGTATTCACCAACTATTTTTTATAGTTGACGCTCGTTTTACATGCTTTTTCAGGAATCATCGAGTAAGTGGCACTTAGGGACACTTCACTTTAGGAGCATTCGCATGTGTTGTATTTCAATTTACATTGTAATTTCTTTCAAAAGTTGTTTAAACCCATTGTAAAGTTGTAATGATTTTTAATACTATGGTTGGTGTTGTCTTTTAGCTTTTGCTATGAAACCCTTTATACTGCCACGCCTCGTGTTTCCGTTTTAGCGGGGTGTGACAGAAAATGGTATCAGAGCCGAAGGTTATAGAGAATACCGGTTTTCCTTTGGAAAACCACAACTATAGCCAAAAAAATTTCTAAACATTTTTAAAATACTGAACATACTACTGGTATAACTAATTCGAGTATGCATTATTGGACTCTAATTAAGTATAGCCTGGCCAACTATGCTTAATGCAAGGCTTGAAACAGTTATACTAGAATTATGTTCAAAACAATTTTTAACTTAAACTTTTGAAAAACAAAAATTTTCGGTGTGCGTACGGGCATTGCATATTATAGGCATTCATCTAGGTACACTTAGAAACAAAGTTCACTTTTACCATAATGCCTTTATTTAGAAATATTCCTATCCCTTATCATGTGCTAGGTTAACCACTTAGGTTATATCACTAGCCACTCTAGGAGCAATGCACTTAGTGTTGAGAATGGGTATTCCTTGGTAGCTATTGACTTTAGATGTAAGGTTAGTAGCTAGATATACACTAGTAATAATCATAAGTCAAAACCTATACCAATTATTCCCCAATACTTCTTCATCGTCCTCGTACTAGAGTTACAACTATGAAAAAGTGTTTCGATATCGACACGAATGATAATTGGAGCATCACGTAAGGGGGTAGATGAGTCTCCACCAAATAATCACTTGGATACCATTGGCAGGCATTCCAGATTCAACTCACGAGGAGATACGGAGGTTTAACCGATACGTGGGACTTTATTACTACGCTACGGTTTAGCTCTAGGTTGTTTCCACATTGAGCTTAAAACTTAACATAGGATATCCCTTTGGCCTTTATAAAAGGTCATAAACTGCATTGGCACCATAAAACGTTTTACTAACAATTTTTCTTGTTCTTTATCTTGGGGAAAAAGACATTGGTACTCGCTTTATACTCGCCTTGTACTCACCTTAGTATTTAGGTACGATTAGCTACACTAACATACCTATTCATTACTTCTTAATCTTCCATCAAAACGTTATTTCGCTTCATAGGTTTTATTTATCATCAATAAAATATTTTCTAACCACTTCATTCAACTTATTAGATTTTTCCTAACAATGTAATCCATATTCTTGCTAAAAATCTTTTGACAACTTGCTTTAACTTAAAACTTTTATTCAAAACTCAATTTAACCAATATTGTTTTTAATCATGCTATTACAATCTCATTACAAATCCATTTCAATGGATAGATGTGCTTTTGAGGGCACATAAACCATTTTAAACATTGCTTACCATTTTGACTCGTTTTCAAAAATCTAGAAACATTTTCTTTTATAACCGTGTTTAAAATCTTTGCTACAAAACATAGACCTATGACATTGAAGTTCATTTTATGTGTAAAAGCTTCATTGAATCTTCAAAACACTTTTGTTTGACATTTTTAACAGTTTTCTCATTTAGACATTGTAATTTACTTTAATGTGTTTCTCGAAACCCAACGTGATGTTTATGCAAATTTCTACTTCAAACATATTTATAAGACATATCTAATGCTTGTATTTCAAAACACACATTATTTGTGTACTTTGCTTCAATATAGTTTTATAATGTATGAAGTTTTTTTTAAAAATTATAGCATTTGAAAACTTAGTGTTCACTTTTAAATTCCCAGTGATGCACTTTCGACAACGTGAAATTATTGTTTTAAATATACCGAGTTTTACCTTATCTATTTTAACCATTGTTGGACTCAAGCCTAAAAGGGTCAAGACTGTCAGATTTTCAATTACCAGTTGTAGTGCTTCTTTTTTTTTTTTTTACAATTGGAGTTTAACTTAATAGATAACTTGTGAATTTTTAGCAATCCTTAGCAAACACTTTAAAACTCGCATATGTTCATTTAACCATCAATATACATCAAATATTGAAGTTTGAAATATATCTCAACATGGTTTTAAATATACCTATAGGTATTGTTCTTATAATTTTAACGATAACAATCATTGTCGCCGCTACCTTCCTTTTTCTTTTCCCTGAACTTGGTTTCTCGCTCTACTTTTGATTTTAGATCTTGCACGCCATAATATTAACATAATACATTGTCTGACTCTGTTTCTCTGTATTTTGCTT
Source organism: Lactuca serriola (assembly GCF_051521515.1). Classification (NCBI taxonomy): domain Eukaryota; kingdom Viridiplantae; phylum Streptophyta; class Magnoliopsida; order Asterales; family Asteraceae; genus Lactuca; species Lactuca serriola. The sequence continues at coordinate 100,426,236 of NC_136412.1, read as the reverse complement.
CTCTTGGTACCATGTCCGTGCACATATTGACTAGAAGTCTACCCTTTCGTTTTGAGCGATTAATACGTGTAGTCTTGAAAAATAATTTTAATTTAGTCAGCTTTGACATATTCAAATACGTCATTTATCATATACTTTTTATTTATATTTTGAAATCTACTCTTAAACAGTTAATCCTTATTTACATTTGCTCTTTCGTTTTAAAGTCGGAAACTTGATTTAAAATGCAATTTTCATTGAATTTTTCATTATAATTAATGCACAAGATGAATACTCTTATGCTTATCATTTTTCTATATTCGGAAATTATATGTGAAGGATATGTTTCCTTATGATTTTCTTTTCTTTCAATACATTAAAAGTTTTGAATTTTACGATTATCTATTCTCTAAATGATTGTTTTCGTAGAACCACTAAACTAAGAATTCACTATTTCCAAAGATCAACATTTTTACACATTTCTTAAAATAGCATTTTACTTTGCAATTTTCAGTGAGTTCCTAAACTCTCAAACTTGTTTTCATAAGTATTCAGACTCCTCGTAAACTTGAATTTGTTCTGACTTTGACAATTGGATAATTTCTCAAAAGTTTAATATGAATATTTCTATATAAATTCCCTCATTGATGACTTAAACCTTTAACCTTAATTAATCTTTATATTATTTCACTACTTTGTTGGATCGCCACACATGTATCTACATTATCTTAGAATTATTACATATTTTGATAATAGTGAGATTAATTATCATTTCTAAAAACACATTTTGATAATAGTGAGATTTTTATCACTTCTAAGCACTTAAAATGCTATATACACAATGTGATTTAATTTATCATAAACTTTCACCGCCTTCATTGGAAACAATGACTCTCTAATTATATATACTCTTCGAATATAGTTCTATTATTGTAAGAGTAACCGTAGTAGTAATTATAGCCTCGGAGATCCTTAATCATATCGTAGTTTATTTTGTAGACGACACCTAAATAGTCTTTACATTTGAGATGTACTAAAACTTCGTTGCCTACCCTTACTACGTATTTTTAGGAAGTTACCCTCGATCGCTTCCCTTTCATTCGTGCTACCCCTTCTTATTTCGAAATATATCTTTTCCAGAGGTAATATCCAACCCAGAAGTTAACAAATTGTTCCTAATCTCTTCTTTATGAGGTGGAGAATTTACACTTAGTGCTAATTTAGAATGCGACTTAAGCATCAATGCGGATTTAACGCTCAGTGCAGTTGGTGATTCAGCAAAACTTATACCGCTCTCTTAATTCAGATAATATCTAACTAGATGTTCTTTTTTTTTTCCAACTAGGTCACCATGGTTGGATCATGATTTCCATGATCCTAATTTCTCGCAATCTAGACTGTAGAACTCGAATTAGGGAAACATTAATTTGATTATAGCTAAAATGTTGGGCTCTTCTCTTGAGGAATTAACCCAAAATAATCAAAGAGCTCTTCAAGTCACCACCTCTCCAATTATACAATTGTATTCGGCTGAGTTCTAATACAATGCGTCACGAATTGAATTTCGGGACGAAATTCTTTCAACCGGGGGAAACTGTGACAACCGTCAAAATTCGAGTCGGTTCTAGATTTTACTAGGCTTAGTTGCACATATAGGCACTACACATACTAGACTTAGTAAATAGAAGCTAAGTTATAACCTACTAGAAACTTGGAAACAATTAGAATCAATGGATAGTGTACTTAAATTTCACACTGATATGTGAATTTTACTACTACTTAACTTTAGTGACTATCTATATTAGGGTCACTCTTTGACTTGAACACCATTTCATGAATCATATACACACATCATGTACTTGACCTAGAAGTAAAAGTTAGGTCAGAGTCTCATAGAAACTTAAGTCAAAGTTGAAGAGTAGGACTAGTATACTTGATTCCTCAATTTTTCTTGAATCTCGGAATCACTACATAGAATGCCAATAAACCAATAAAAAAAATATTACAAACATTATTTCTAACTTGAATAAGAGTTATGAAACTCTAAAATAGTTTGAAATCTCAAAATTTAATTAATTTTGATATCCAAAGACTTACAAACTCTCAAAAACCCTAAATGCCCTAAAAACTCAAATTTATAAACTTTAACACCTAAAAATCCATAAATTTGGTATGGACTATAAAATATCAATTTAAAATAACTCAATTTAGTAAAATATAACCAAGGAAAAAAAATTAAGTCATTAGTATTTAAGCTTATTTTGTAAGCCAAAAATCAAGGTTTTGTGAAGGAAAATTTAGAATAAGGTGCATGTCTTATAAAAACTTGGTATTTTTACAAAATAAAGTTATATTTTATAAAATTTAAAAGAGGGAGACCCTCTCTTCATTAAAAAGTGGGATCTCTCCTCTCTCTCCTCTTCCCAAAACATAATCAATTCACTCTACCACTCCATCTTCTCTCTCTCACTCTACCCCTCATTCTCTCTCACACTCCACCATTTACCACACTCAAACTCTCTCTTTCCCTCTCTAAAACCATGAAATTCTCCAGCCAAGAACAACTCTTAACCTTCAAATCTTCATCTTCTAGGGTTCTTCTCCATGGTAATCACGAAAATCCTTCAATCTCCTTCACTTTTCTTTCTAGTTTTAAAAGGTTTTTCTTGCATTTCCTTGTTCTTCTACATCATTCTCTTAAAAAAATTTGTGTGAATGTTCATTCACTTCAGTTTTGATGATGATGGTGGTAGATTTTCACCAAAACCATCTTGCATGTTACAAAATGGTGAAGATCCATGACCTAAACCTAAGTCAAAACCATGAAAATGCACTTTTCTACACGTTTTGGTGGAAAATCACCACATGCATCCAAAGTTTTTTTTTTATCAAAAACGACTTTTGAACATTTCAAACTCATGAATGGTCTTCAAAACAACATGCATGTGATGATCTTCAAGCTTAGATGCTTGATGATCAAAGTTGTTGTTAAAAAACTTTCAAATATGTTAATGAAAGATTTATTTCCAAATAAATATCTAAAAATCATTTTCTGACCAAATCCGATTTTTCCCAGATTCTGATCAACAAAATAAGATGCTCTGTAAACTTCCAGAAGATAATTCATTTTTCTATTATTATTATAATTAATGCAATAAAATAGGGCAATAAATAATATAAAATACTTCCATAGGTCTATAAATCCGGAATAAATTTTTGGATGACCCCTATGGTGAATACTTACTTCTCATTAAATATCATCGATTTATGTGGCAGTTTAGTATGATTTTCCATTTTCTTTTTGTTTGGGTATAATAAATCACAAAACCACTTTAGGAAGTGTGAAAATTGTATCTAACAATTTTCTCAGCTCTTATCTGTGGTGGGAAACTCGAAAAACTAATTACACAATTTGTCATCATGCCTTCCTGTTTTTCCCAATTTTTGGTAATTATAAAAGCCTAAAAATAGGAAAAATAGTTATGATTATCCAAAATTCATGAAGTTTTACCAGAACATCATTTGTACAGTAGGAGGTTACATACAGATTTGGATGATTTTTCTCTACTGTATACTATTTTTCTCCTATTTTCTAATGTTAAATACATTTAAATACACTTAAGTACACATAAATACCGAAAACCGGATTATACAATATGAAAACCACTTTTGGTATTTTTTCCAGATTACATACACTGTAAATGATGTTAAAAAAAAATTTGGTAATTTATTTTAACTGTTTATTATTTACTCTTCAATTAATGATTATTTAAGGGGATAAAACAAGGAAAAATAGAAATACCCACTGAAAAATACCTTTTATATTTTTCACAGCCTATTTATGTATAATAACATTTCAATAAAAAGTTTGGTTAATTTTATAAACTTTTTTCTATTTATTTCAATTTTTATTAGAATAATTTCTCAAAAATCATAAAATTGGGTTAAACAGTTTAGAAATCGATTTTTGTATTTTTCCCAGCTCGATAATGTTTAATAACAGTAATAAAAAACGTTTGGGTAATTTTGGAAACTGTTTTCTGTTTATTTCAATTTTTATTATAATAAATGCATAAAAATCATAAAAATTGGTTAAACAATTTAGAAACCCATTTTTTTATTTTTCACAGATTAAGTATTTTGAGGTCTTTGACTTCAATTAAAACTAAAATGCAAAGTTTTGGAAATTTCAGAACTAAATTTGATTTAGTTTTGAATATTCAATCATTGGAACACCTTTAAAATGTTAAATATTAACATTTCAATAATGGAAATTTTCCACTTAAATTGTTATATAACAATTGATTCTTTGAAACTTAATTTCCATAGAAAAATATTTATAATTTATCAATATTCAATTTTGACACAATATTGGCATAATTCTATTGTAGTAGTAAGTATACTAGTGTTACATTTCGATTAGAGACTCACTAGTGAATACCAATATTGTAGGAATCGGTAGTGGTACACGTGGAACATAGTCAGGGCATCATTTGCATCATCTCAATGCATATTGTGAGTATTCACGTACTCCCCTATTTTCGGTTTTTAATGTTTTGGGGTGGAAAAGCATGTCCTAAACTATTTTTATGTTTGTTGTATTTATTTTGACTTGTATGAAACTTGGTTGCTATATTTCATATGTATGTGTATGTTACTTTAATTCATGAGGACTGCATCGCGGTTAAGTCCCTGGAATCTCTAGACACAACTCATTAACTCTTTTGAGCCTATGGTTATTATGGATAACGCTATCAGGAGGTAGACAACTCCTCACTCGCACGATTCGCTTGAGTGCATTTTACCATTTTCTACACTATGTTTGCGATACACATAGTAGTCAATAGGGCACGATTCGGTCGTTAGGCTTGGGTTGTGAACTCATGAATGGAAACTTGAGGCACATACAAATCTTTATGCACACATGAAACTTGTACTCTCATGTTAGCAACGACACTTGTATACTTATTTTAGCAATGAAACTTGTATACTTATTTTAGCAACGAAACTTTTATGCTTATTATAGCAACAAACTTTGTTTCTCATTATAGCAACGAACTTTTATTACTGAAAACTTATATACTTGTTTTAGCAATGAAATTGTTTGCTCCTTGTAGCAACAAAATTGATTGCTCATTTTAGCAATGAAACTTGTTTACTCGTTTGAGTAACGAACTTTATCTTCCATGAGAATATGAATGTTGCATCTTATTTGGGCAACATACTTTATCTCTCATGATGACAAAGAACTTTGTTTTTACAAACTTATTTACTCATTTTAACAATATACTTTTATTATTGGAAATGTTTATCAAAACTTTGATTTCAATTCATGGAACCAATATTATTTTGTTTATCTATGAGTACTCACCAACTATTTTTATAGTTGACGCTCGTTTTACATGCTTTTTCACGAATTATCGAGTAAGTGGCACTTAGGGACACTTCACTTTAGGAGCATTCGCATGCGTTGTATTTCAATTTACATTGTAATTTCTTTTAAAAGTTTTTCAAACCCATTGTAAAATTGTAATGATTTTTAATACTATGGTTGGTGTTGTCTTTTAACTTTTGCTATGAAACCCTTTATACTGCCACGCCTCGTGTTTCCGCTTTAGCGGGGTGTGACACAGCTTGTCGAAGTAATACTATTAACATTTACTTAGACAATGTTGATTGTCTACAATGAACATATAAACTATAACTATGAAGTACCTATTTTGCATCATCAAATCTATAAAATGAGTGACCCCACAGTTAAGAAGTTCTTGTAATTGGCTGGAGAGTTCCTGCATCTCCAACAATGCCAATCTATAAGAATACTTTGCTACTATGGAAGCTCCTAGAACTGGATCAATCTGAAACTCTACTTTTCGAGCTGGCGAGGGAATACATCAGGGTAGTCGCACACCTCAGGTACTTCCTCGATCTTTTTCTTCTTATTGACTTTCCTATCTACAATATGAGTTAAAAAGGAGTAATACCTTTTCTGCAAGTATTCTTTGGTCTTCATTTAGAAGATAATCCTAATATTTCTACTAGTACCACCGTAGACGATTAAGGGTTCTTCGTTTGGAAGGGGTAGACGTAAGGCTTTCTCAAAGCATAGTACCATGACGTGGTTAGAGGATAACCAATCCATAATGTGAGTGAAAATAAATAAGGGTGCATGGAAAAGGGTTGAGAATTCAAACCTTGAGTTAACTCAAGATTAATGTCTGCTAATAGTAATGATACAATCTAGTCTGGTAAACCATTATAGTCTCGGAATTAAAATAGTCAACAAAGTACTCAAAAGTGTAAGTATGAACAATGTAAAGTAACTTAAGAACAAGAAGAATCTTAGAGATAATGATTGACTGGATAGTTGTTTATTGATGTGAAAAAGATGTTTGTTACATTAGAGACTACTCCTTAAATACACTAGGAGTAACTCGAAGAAAAATGAGAAAAAGTAAGTGTGGACTGCTAGACCTCTAAAGATCAACAGAATGACACATCCGTTGTTGTTGATATTGTGTCTTGTACGATACAATAAGACAGTGGGAACAAAACAAAATAGTACATTTAGAGATTAATGCATATTACATACTCACAAACTTTAACACTTAGATGCATCTCAGGTTGAACTGAAACTTCAGAATGGTCTTGACTTCGGAAACCATCATCTCGGAAACGTTTCACTTCGGATTGCTTAAATATCAATTTTCATGTTCTAACTACCTCCCCCTAAGTGACCTTAGCAATCATCCAATTCATCACGTAGCTTCATCAAACTAAAACAATTAGGCACTCTGGAGTCGGCTTAGGATTTCGATGTACCATTGGAGATTCTCAATAAATTTCTTTTTCATATGCTCAGAAGAATCACTCTTAGCACCACTTGAGATGAATTTCTGAAGAATCTTGGTGGGAATGGGTTGTTTGTCAAGAACTATGAAAAAATCCTTTTGATTGGTCTTCTTTTTGAGGTACACATAACCAAGTTCTGGTTCTTCAATTGGACCTTCTGCTAAGATTTGGGCTATAGTAAGTTTGATAGTATTCTTGGCCAAAAAAGCTTTTTTGTTCTGAAAAGATGAGCAAATTCCACATTGGATCTACAGAATTCAGCAATGTAGTCCTTTAGAAAGCTGATAGCGGAGTTGTAAGCTCCTGTACTTAGTTTGTTTATTTAGCGATCTCGGAGATGAGCAACTATAACGAGAATGTTGTTTGGATTCATTGAGGGAAAATCTGCATCAGTGATGGTGATGGTGAATTCCTTGTTTCGAGATAAGTAGTTTTTGTACAGAATACAGTCAAGATCAAACTTTCCTTAGAACTTTCTACCATGAGCAACTATCTTGGTAATTCGCTTCCAAAACCACACTTCCTTTTGGGGTCGTATTTTGGTAGAATAGAAGGTTCTCAATCTCTCACTCTCAGTTTGGATAATTATTTGAGGATCTTCAGATGGATGCATGGGTGAAAACTTGGTGTAATAGTGTCCATGAGGAGAGATTGGTAGGTTAAGTTGATCAGCATCATGTGTTGGAAGATCGAAGTAAATAAAGGGCACAAAGTGTAATTCATGAATAATCCCTTCTCGGAAGAGAGGGGAAATGGCCAACATCAGATTTGGATTGTCTTTAAGTGCTTGAATCCAAATGATTTCTTCTAGTGCTTACTGTAACTGTTCTTTTGATCAGCCCTCAGGCTTTTTGAACAATTCATTGGGATATCTGAACCAGTGGCTATTTGTTTACCTTTGTCTATTGATTGATCAACTTTAGATGAGATGGATGAGATGATTTGTTGGCCCGATTGAGTAATGAATGGCTCGGATGGAGGAGGAAGCAAATACGCTTTAGGGATCTCATCTGGTTTTTTGATAGGAGAACCTACATCAATTTGGACAATCCACGGAGCAGGAATTGGAGAACGCATTGGTTGAGTGGCTCGAAAGGCATCGATTTCAGCTTGGTTTTTCCCTTTGTCATTTCTCGGATCCTTTTGAATGCTTCGGAAAAAATGATGGCCAAGAAACTGAGGACCATTTCATCTTCTGTGCTTCCGAAAGGACTTTGGTAGGTGGTTCCATGATAGCTTGTAGTCTAAGAATTACATCATCCATAAAATCATCTTCATCATCATCAACTTCAAAAGTGCATAATCCCACAGTTTCATTATCATAATCTTCATCTCGGAGAGCAAATTCCGAGAATGATCTCTATTGAACTGTTTGTTGTTGTTGTCTTTATTGTTCTCCCATATGTTGTTCTCTCCCTCTTGCTGTTGGGTTTTGAGCATTCTAACACTTCCTAAGTGTACATGCAACCCTAATAAACATTGGATCTATGTTTGTCTAAGGTACATGCAAAATATTATTTTCCAATGTTTATAACCTATCTAGCATGGCATGAGGTACTTTTAAAAATAAAAGAACTAGATGAATTACATACCTTTTGTTGATTGTTGATTCCTTGGAGTTTGAGAGCCAAGCACCAATAATGTGAATGCCTCAAATGGAAATCACAAATCACCACAAACTTGGAAAATATATGAGAGAGTATACTAACACTTAGAAATCGGCCACCACTATTACACATACACTCTAGGGTGTTTTTCATGCAACATAAGCTTGTTTATATAGTGTGCATGGTTAGGGTGAAACCCTAATAACCCATGTCTTTTCCTTTCCAAGGATCCATGGGTTAAAAGCTCCATGGATCATCCATGGACATCCATATAAGCTTAGCCTATTAACAAATGAGTATTAGCCCACACCATATAAATGTAATAGCCCATGATTTAATTAGTCTTCCTTTTAATCACTAAATTAATTCATAATTAATTCAAGATTAAAACTAATTAAATAACATGACTTTACATTAATATATTACAACTTATAATATATTAATAAATCGTAAGTATACAATTCTCATAAAATTATCCATACATAGTTTAGGTGAAGTGCAACCCAAATGGACCATGGCGAGTCGGGTCAAGTATATACCAAATACTTCATGGACTTAGACCTTATCCAACTGACTCCCACTTGGATAAGTCTAATAACTGTATTTGCCTATATTACTTCAGGAACCAACCGGCAATCGTAGCTCTCGAAAACTCTGTTGAAAACTCTGTGGAACAATATCTCACTTATTGTCTGGCAGTTGTTTCTCGATTTCCAATTTGTTTGACAAAGAACTTAACTGAACACATCAATTTAGTTCTGACCGGGCCCGGTACATGGGTCAACACAAAATCATCGAGGGGCCCAGATATCACTTCTATTTCTAGAAGGAACAGATATACTTCGACTCATATGATTGTTCTACTACTTGTTGAATTGTACACAAAGGCACGTTTTATAACATCAAGTTACTGATGCGTTTACGTGCAATCAATGCACAACCAACTCATACGTAACAACTCATATCTCTAGGTTTGAAGACTTATATGATATTATCGTCTCACGATCACTCGAGATAAATTCCATGAAGTGATACAAGTGAGCGTGGGTTTATTCGAATAGTCATAACTTATGAGCACTCATGAACATTGTAGCAACCATTGCTATGTCTAAACACCTTTAGCCATCTACAAACCCAATTCATGACAATCTTGATTCATACCTATTCGGACGTATGACTGATTGTGGAGGTTTGAATAAATTAATTATTCTGGAAGTTAAAACATGCAAAAACTGAAACAATAGTAAATAATTGACAATGATAGCAACACTTTACTCATAAATAAATCACAAATTTTATTCATCATCAAACGTCGATTACATTTTACAAGTTTCAGAAAAGGCTATCTAATCTGTAAAACTAATATCGTCCCTCAGCCCGATGCGCCTCGTATGCTGCAAATGCTTAACCCTCGTCAGTCCCTTCGTAAGGGGATCTGCGGGGTTCTCATCTGACGATACCCTCTTTGCCACGAGGAGTCCTTCTTCTATCTTGTGTCTTATGAAGTGAGATTTTCTGTCAATGTGTTGGGATCTATCATGATCTCTTGGTTCCTTGGCTAAGGCAACCGAACTATTGTTGTCACAGAAAATCTCCATAGGCTCCTTAATAGCTGGTACAACTCCAAGGTCTTCGATGAAGTTCTTCAACCTTATCGCCTCCTTCGCTGCTTCACTCGCTGCTATATACTCTAATTCACAAGTCGAATCAGCCACCGTCTCTTGCTTGGAACTCTTCCAAGAGATTGCCCCTCCATTTAGGGTAAAGACCCAGCCCGACTGAGAGCGGAAGTTATCCCTATCAATCTGAAACCTAGCATCACTATACCCTAACACTCTCAAGTCATCACTCCCGCCAAGGGTAAGGATCCAATCCTTAGTCCTCCATAGGTACTTGAGAATGTTCTTTACCACGGTCTAATGAGCCTTGCCAGGGTTCCCCTGATATCTGCTGACCATGCTCAAAGCAAAGGCCACATCAGGGCGGGTACAAGTCATAGCATACATGATCGAGCCCACCGCGGAAGCATATGGTAATCGACTCATCTCTGCTATCGCGGCCTCTGTACTCAGACTCTGAGTCTTACTCAGTTTGTCATTGCTTTGGATCGGTAAATCTCCTTTCTTGGAATTCTGCATGTTGAATCTTTTCAACACCTTATCCAAGTAGGTACTCTGACTAAGTCCAATTAGTCTTTTACTTCTTTCTCTTAATATCCTTATCCTTAGGATATAGGCAGCTTCCCCTAGGTCCTTCATAGAAAAGCACTTCCCAAGCTAGGACTTAACCTCCTGCAAGGTTGGGATGTGATTTCCTATAAGTAGTATGTTATCTACATATAGTACCAAGAAGCTAACCATACTCCCACTAGCTCTTACATACACGCAAGACTCATCTTCACTTCTCAAGAAGCCAAACTCTTTGACCTTCTCATCGAAACAAAGATTCCAGCTACGAGATGCTTGTTTTAATTCATAAATGGATCTCTCAAGCTTGCACACTCTATTAGGGTATTCTGCACTGACAAAACCCTATGGCTGAATCATGTACACATCCTCAACCAACTTTCCATTAAGAAAAGCGGTTTTGACATCCATTTGCCATATTTCATAATCATGAAATGCAACAATGGCTAGCATGACCCTAATAGACATAATCTATGCTACCGGTGAGAAGGTTTCATCATAATCAATACCTTGAGTCTGAGTAAAACCCTTTGCAACCAGTCGAGCCTTATAAGTGTGCACCTTTCCTTCCATGTCGGTCTTCTTCTTGAAGATCCATTTGCACCCGATTGTTTTACGGCCTGGTACACTGTCAACCAAGTTGCAAACTTGATTGTCATACATGGACTGTATCTCGCTGTCCATAGCCTCCTTCCATTTAGCAGACTTCGGGCCTGCCATGGCTTCCTTAACACTATTAGGTTCATCCAAATTTACCAGTGTACTATCGTTGATAAATGTATCACCTTCCATAGTAATATGAAAACCATAATAAAAATCAGGTGTGTTCCTAACCTGTGTGGAACGCCTCAGAGGTACAGACTCGTCAGCTGGCTCAATAGGAGTTTCCTCCTCAGGTTGATTGCTAGTGTGTGAGGTTCCTTCAACAATTGATTCTTGAATTTCTTTAAGGTCAATTTGCCTCCCACTGTCTCCTTGGCTCATAAACTCTCTCTCACGAAAGACCCCTCTTCTTGCTATAAAGATCACATTCTCACTGGGTCTGTAGAAGAGGTAACCGAAGGATTTTTATGGGTAGCCGATGAAAATACACCTTTCACTTCGGGGTTCGAGCTTATCATGAGTCTCACGCCTCACGAAAGCCTCGCAACCCCAAATCTTGATGTGGTCCAAGTTGGGAACCTTCCTAGTCCACATCTCATGAGGTGTTTTGGTAACCTTCTTTTAGGGACTAGATTAAGGATATGGGCGGCAGTCTCTAAGGCATACCCCCAAAAAGAGATTGGTAGCGAAGCTCGACTCATCAGAGAGCGAACCATGTCTAACAAAGTTCGATTATGCCTCTCAGCTACACCATTTAGCTGTGGTGTCCTGGGAGGAGTCAGTTGTGAGACAATCCCACACTCCTTAAGATAGTCAAGGAACTCGGTACTAAGATACTCACCACCTCGATCGAATCGAAGCATCTTAATGTTCCTCCCCAGTTGATTTTCTACTTCCTGTTTGAATTCCTTAAACCTTTCAAAGGTTTTTGACTTATGTTTGATCAAGTAGACATAACCATATCTACTAAAATCATCAATAAAAGTCACATAATACCGATTAGCATCCCTTATGGTGGTTTTGAATGGTCCACATACATCAGTATGTATTAGGTCCAATAAACCCTCACCCCTTTCACAAGTACCAGTGAAGGGTGATTTTTTCATCTTTCCAAGTAGACAAGATTCACGACTATCATCCGATTTAAGGTCGAATGATTTCAAAACTCCATTCTCTTGGAGTTGGCCTATGCGTTTCTTGTTTACATGTCCAAGACGACAATGCCACAATGATGTTTTATCTAGGCTAGTAGAAGAATCAATATACAACACATTATTTCCTAAGTTGTCTACAACCGACACAGTTTCGTACACACCATCACAAGGTAATGCTTTAAAATTAAACACATTATTAAAGAAAGCATTAATACCACCACATTCATTATCAAACGAAAAGGTAAAACCTTGTTTCTACAAACCATGAAAGGAAATAATATTTCTCGCCATTTTAAACGAGTACACACATTTATTCAAATCTAATTTTAACCTATTATTCAGCAACAAAGTATAAACTCCAATCTTGGAAACAGGTGAAGCCTTCCTATTCCCCATGATCAAGTTTATCTTTTCATGCTCCACATCCTCACTTCTTCTTAGGCCCTGCAAATTTGAACATATGTGAATACCACATCCTATATCAAGCACCCAAAAGTTAGAATATGGTGAGTTATTAGACAATATTGTGTAAATACCTGCATGGGTGGGTTTCACTTTCCCATCCTTTAGATCCTGAAAGTACTTAGGGCAGTTTCGCTTCGAGTGCCCCTTGTCCTGGCAAGAGTAGCAATCAGCATCCTTGGGAATGGTAGAAGGAGTGACAGAACCGCTCTTGGTCCTTGATGAGGAGCCTTCAATAGACTTTCCCTTGGTACCCTTCGATGGGGACTTCCTCTTTTTCCTTTTGCCTTTCCCGATAGCCAAAGCAGGGGTAGATATTGGAGTAGGAGTAGTAGAGGTAACAACCGACTTGCACTTAAGACCGGTTTCAGCGGTCTTCAAGAGTCCTTGAAGTTTGCTAAGAGTAACTTCCTCCTTGTTCATATGATATGTCATACGAAATTGGTCATAACAAGAAGGTAAGGAGTGCAAACTGATGTCAATTGTCAACTCCTCAGGGAAGTTCACATTCAGCTTGAGCAAACGGTCCACATACCTTTGCATCTTTTGCATCTGGCCCATGATGGATTCACCATCCTTCATGCGGGTTGTTATCATGGAGGAGATTATTTCATACCACTCCTGACGAGCACTCTGGTGGTACCTTTCCATCAGGTCTTGTGCATCTCAAAAGGGTAGAAGTCCTCATAGGACTTTTGGAGCTCGACTGTCATCGTGGCCATCATGATGCATGCCACCTTAGTAGCATCTCTCTCATGTGTCCTGAATTCAGCGATCTCCTCAGGAGTAGTAGTGGACTTGTCAAGCTCTTTTAACTCCTTATCGAGGACATATTCCTTGTTCTCATAACGAGTAACCATCCTGATGTTCCTAATCCAGTCCATGAAGTTGGAACCATCAAAGATGACTCTCCCACAAAGATTCATGAGAGAGAAAGAGCCAATTGGGTTAGAGCCCGAAGCATTAGTGTTGGAAGACATCTGAAAGAAGAAAGCAAGTTTAGATTAAATATATAGAGTCCTTAATAAGACACCCAAATGTAATATTATGGCTAGGATCCAATCACAATATATTATACTTAGAAGAGGGATGCCGTTATCTAAGTAATAACATATTTGAAAGGTAGGTGAATGACGATTCACCAATTTCCACCATGAAAAACGAAATGAATTATTAGGTTTTAATTGGATTTGAAATTCCTAGATTCTTTTGAGATTCATTGAACTCTTAAATGGCATGTTTCAATCTCGATTGTGCCCTTCAAGTTTTGTGACTGGGATGCCGAGGATCTCAAAACAAGGTATGAATAACAATACTAATTCACTTGGTACCCTTAATATTATCACCTAATCAATGTTCCGGTTAACCACACACGCTCCATTGATCTATAAAAAACACTAAGTTACCCTTCGTGATCCTTACTAGTCCAAGTTAGTGAGTCGGTTAACCACACACGCTCCACCAACGACTTGGTAAGGTACAAAGTGTGAATTACATGGACTAGCACCATGTTCACATTTTTCCTAAAGTAACTAAGATTGGGAATTAAAGTGTTTAGTTACTTTATAACAATCATTATACTTTTAATGAGGATTTAAAGTCATTGTCCTACCCGTTCGGCTAACGGCCCTCCACCGATCAAGGAAGCGGTGGGTGAGAGTGGACACCCATTAAGCTGCCATTTTATAGGCAACAACTGATGAGTTGAATAACTCTTTGATCGTTTAGATCTTAAACAGGTTAATCACAAAAATGTAAACAGAAATATCAAATACAAGAGTGAATCAAAATACATCGAATGATTCAATAGATTCAAGCCTCAGCAGAGCTCGACAAAGAACTTCCGCTGTAGAGGCAACTAGGGTTAGAAACTATAAAAAGTATTTTCTATGAATGATCGACTCCAAATCTTACGTACTAAGATGCATGCAAGCATCTATAAATACTAAACCCTAGAAAATAACTCACGGATGGACAGGCCCAATCCGGAAACAAAATTGGACTAATGAACGAGCCCAGGACGCAACACATATCGAACCCAACAATCTCCCCCTTTGCGTCAATTGGAGCGAGACTCTACTTCAGCTTGCTGGGTCCAGCTGCAGGAACTTTCTTTGTGGTTTCGAACAGACGAGGAATGAGAGCAACGATGGTTTGTCTGAAGTGAATGTACCACTGGATCGTATCATCGAAGTATTTCTTGTCATCATTAGAGTTCTGCTTGCATCGATTGATGATCCCCAGAACATGTTCCAAGCACGCAGTGGTGTATAGATGCTTGTCTGCCAAGGCGAACATGCATTTTTGGCCTTCGTTCCTTGTGAACATGACTGAGTTCCGCTTTGGGTCGATCCTCCCCATCTGCATTTTATTCAGATCGCTTGCAGAGCCAACTGGAGAGATGGTGGGCTTTTTCTTGAAAGTACTTGCGATCTCCTGATCCATCTTGGCGACCTCCATGATGTAGCAAACGAACATCCTTTTGAAGTGATCTATGATTGGCCCATATTCAGCTTCGTTGGTGAGGAGGATGTTGTGCAAGATGATCTAATCATGTGGATTCAGGTTGGGAAGATCAACAAGTGAAATAGCATGTTCTGTTTTAGCAGACCCCCTCAACACTTTGAACCGAACATTTATGAAGTTTCCCTCCCGAAATGGTTTGAGGACCCGAACATTTATGATCTTCTGAGCACTGCATGTCTGATACTGAAACTGAGCAGACCTCAGATAGAATTCAACGAGCTCCCTATCAACCTTCAGGTGAGGATGAGGGACATCAACAACATGGGAGAATGCGTGAAATATGAAGGCCTTTCGGGTCAAGGGCATATCAAACTGAGAATCGACAAAATTGACCCTGTCCAAGGAAATCACCGGTTCGAGCCATAGGATGCTGGGAGTATCAATAGCTTCTTTGATAAGCTTCTCGAGACTCCACGGAGGAAATAGAGTTTTTCGACTCTCAAGGAGATCATGAGCCTCCTTCATTTTTCTTTCGTTCGCCTCTGCCTCTCTGGCTACACGAGCACTCATGTCTGAATCCTTTTCCCGGCCTTGTTTCTTCAAGAGATCAGCAATGGTCTCTTTATCATCATCACCATCACTGTCTTCAACAATATTCTTCCCTTTATCTTTAGCACCCGAACCTGAAGCTTGACCTGTTGGAGGAGGTTCGGCTGCTTTAGTTGATGTAAAAGTAGGAGGCGGTTGAGACACGCCTTCTCCCCTTGTTTTGGATGGGCCACGAACTCAGGAAGCCCTTCAATTTTGCTGAGCAGGTCAAGGGCGGGAGCAAGCTTCTCAGCTAGAGTGCGCCTCACAGAGTAGTTCAGGATGGGATCATGCGCTTCAATAATGTTGGAGAGGGCAACGTGGACATCCAAAACACACGTGGAAATGACCGCTCGCTCAGATCGGAGAGACGCAACCTCCTTTTCTGATTGGAAAAGTTGAAGACTCTTGACCTTTAGAGCAGTGGTTTGGCGAGCAAGAGAATCCATCACGGAGCTCTCTGAAGTGAGATCTTCTTGCAGCTTTGTCAAGCGTTCCTCAACAGTCGCCTGGAAGGTTTTATTGTCAGCTTCAAGAGACTGACGAAGACTGGCAAAAAATTGCTGTTCTGATGCGAATGAAGTGGCCAGCTTCTCGACAAGAGAGTCAACCTTCGCTGCATTGGATTCAGCGGCCCCCTGTAAAGACTGTAAAAGATTGTTAGCATTGAGAAATCGTTTTTCGACTTTTTCGGTCGCAGCAACATAGGCTTTGGTAGATGCGTTGATAGAAGCAGTGGCGGAGTTGATTGAGGCTTCATGTGCCTTGGTGAATGAATCAACTAGCCCATGAATGGCAGCCTCTGAGATATTGGACCGAGAGGAAGAGGAGGAAGAGATGAGACTGTCGATTTTCTCATGAACTTCCTTGAGATGCTTTTTAGTGACAGGGGCATCATCGTCATCATCACTTTGAACCTGGTACGGACTATAGTAGACAAAGTCAAAAGTCATGTCTTCTCCTCTAAGAAAAGTCTCGTCATCTACTGAATGATTAGGAGAGGAAGGCGAAGGTGGAGGTTCAGTTGTGGGAGTAGGTTTGGTAGCGGGTGTGTGTTTGGGTGCTGAAGTATGAGCCCCCATATCAGGTACGTTGGTTCGAACTCAAGTGGTGGTTGTTGTCATAGCTTCTGAGAAAATAGGAGGTGGTACAGGGATAGAGGTGGGGGGTATATGAGTAGTGGAGGTTATGGGGGGAATGGAAATAGAGATAGAGATTGGGGGAGGAGAGACAGGTTTAGTTGAAATGGGTACCTCAGGTGAAGGCGAACGGGGAGGAGTGTCACCACGAAGTGATTCCTCTGAGTCTGAACTCTCATCCTCTGATTTACTGGAGGAAGAGGCAAGAATGAGTTTGCACCTGGGCTGGGTTTTCCTCTTCTTTGGTGGAGGTGATTGAGCTGCCTTCGAAGGTTTTTGCTTCTTTGGAGAAGGACCTTTCGCTCCTTTGACAACCTTCTTGTCTTTCCCCTTTTCTAGTTTCTTGCCCCTGGGAGCAGTCTTGTCAGCTTCATGGATAGAGTGAATCATCTCTGGAGTGAGCTCTCTGGGGCCTGAATGAAGAAAATCCTTGTAAGTCTTGATGATACGACTATCGCTTGGAACACACGCATACATGGACTCAGAGATTGAGCCAACAAACTGAAACTTGGAAGGATCAGTCACGATGATCTTTGTTGTGTGGAAAACACCGATCGAGGAGAGTAGAGAATTAGCTACTACAGGGACATGATGCTTGTCCATTGCCCACTTGGTGACCAGCGTCCAGAATCTGGCATAAGAAATCACAGAATGGCGAGAAGTAGAAGCAAGGGTTTGAATCAACTGCTGCCATAACACATAGCCATAGTCGAGATTAACGCCATGGTATAAACCGTAGAGAATCGTCATAAACAGAAGGCTAGCCCCGTTTGAACCTACACTTCTTTTTGACTAACCCTTGAACAGTACCGTGAAGAAGCCATTCCACTGTGGAGGAAGACATGATTTCTTGAACTTTGTAACTGTAGTTAAAATCAGTATATCCCATGTTGTAGAACATGGAGAACAACTGTCCCACATGAATAGAATCAGGGTTAACCCTTGACTCATCAGGTTCAAACCCTAGGAGCGAGCATAATCTCTGTTTTGAGATGGAGGTTTTGGTATCAAGAATGTCGAAGTATGCGATCGACAGACTTGTCATAGTGGGCAGTTAAGAAGATCTGCGAAAAACACTCCGTTGGAACGATTTCAACCTTGGTTAATGCTAGAACCAGTGGAGAGTGTTTGAGACACTCCACAATTGGGAACATGAAGGCGTCGTAGGCATGTGGGGTGAGATCAATGATCAGGCTTTGCTGAGGTTAGATAGGGAGAATGTGGGAGGTTTCATGAACAAAAGAAGAATCCACCATTGAAGAGTGTTTCAGAGAAGAAGATGAACAGTTGGAGAAAATAATCGTTTCTTGCTCTCTGAATTTTGGGTGCAGTAAAGAGGTAAAAGACCTTAGGGTTTACCCTTTATACCATGTGTAGAGGAGATAGAAGAATCCGCCCCCAAATCTTCTTGAGAATCAAAGCGTTTCCTGAGTTGATTGACGTGTGACAGTTAGCAACCCCTATGATTACGCATGAGAGAGAAAAACTCTTCCGTTTTGCACGCCTTCCCATCAAATGCCTTTTTGAATTCCTGAACCGATAATCTCCCGACTGAGTCATCATTTTATCCTTAAAAGTAGTTGTCCTCACTAAATAAAAGCGAACACGTGTAGTATTAACAACAACATCCCATTGAGAATATATCATTAACTCCCGGAGCCAAAAAAATAGTTTGTAATGAATGAAACCAGATTTTTGGAAAATCAAAAAGATTTTCGTTCATAGAGTGTCAAAGATAAAGATATAAAGCAACATATATGTGGGAATTTGTGATCTCAATAGAGACACGAAACTGTGGATCCCGAGCACGAATCTCATCCTTCAAAGTCAAGAGAGACTTTAAAGTGTTTGTGTGGTCTCCCATTGAATTACGATCAATCACTTGTTAAGAAGTGTTGAAAGGCATCTTTTAATAAGGCTTATTTGGGAGGCTTTCGCTTCAGTTCAGAATTCCTGATCTTGACATAAGACAGAAATCGACTGAAGTACTTGTGAGACCAATGGGTCTGTTAAACAAGTAGGTTTGGATAATGTGTTAGTGACTTGTTGGAAATATTAGGTGTGAAATCTCAAGAAAATTTAAAACTGGATTCTAAGGGAAGAAATGTTATGGTAGGTAACAATTTCATAAGAATCACACAATTAGAAAATCAGAGATTTCATGGTACAACCACGTGGGTGGATTCGTTAATTCATGAGTGAAAACTAGAGCAAATTTAATTGTTCACCGTCAATGCATGGTAGGTATTGAATTGTGGGTTTCACTTAGCACGTAGTGACACGAAGCTAAGATCACAAACATAGAGATTGTGTAACCATAAACCTCAATGGAAATTTCTGAGAGTCTCAAGGGTTACATGTATGAAGCGAATATGATGGAGAAAAATATGAGGTGGTGTAAGGAAACCAAAGTACCTCTGCTATGAAAATAATGACTAAGCATAAAACTCTTATCTCATATGAGAAAAGAGTAAGGAGACTCATGATTAGAATAAATGTAGTAGCCTAATTGGGAAGACGAGGTTTGTATATACCAAGTCAGTAAGGCTTTATTCAGAATCAGTTGAGGCTTTGGACAACATGCAACAGCATGCTTCTAGGGACACTTAGCTAGTAAAAACTGTGAGAATGATACCTGCCCCATCGATAATCCATAAACGGTGAATACAAACAGAAGTAGAGATAAAAAGAAAAAGAAAATATTTTTGGAGTTTTTGATAATTTGGTAAAGAGAAAAACAAAAACAAAACAAACCAAAAAAAAAAAAAATTGGAACCGAACGCTCGGTTCCTTAAAAAAATTATTTTTTGAATTTTAATTTTTGGAAAAACTATTGTACAAAAGTTTACAACCAAAGATACCACCTTTTTTAGATAAGCGAAAACAAGTGCAATGGGACCGGACCCGAAATAGACCGAGCGTTCGGTTCATTTCGGTTCCCATGTGAACCGAACCCGAAATAGACTGAACGTTCGGTTCATTTCGCTTCCAACTTTTAGTTTTGTGAAGGTGTTTTTGGTACTGAATCCGATTCCATCATACCTAGTCCTTGTAGAATTTTATTGAAACTTGCTTCAGGAAGGGAATTGGTGAAGATGTCGGCCAGTTGATCAGTGGTTCTAACAAAGTGAATCTCTACGTTTCCGTCTTCCACATGACCCTTAATAAAGTGATACCGCAATGCAATATGTTTGGTCTTGGAGTGTTGTACTGGGTTATGACAGATCCTGATTGCACTTTCTGAGTCGCAATATAGAGGGATCTTTTTCATATTGAGTCCATAGTCCCGGAGTTGGCTTTGGATCCAAATCACTTGAGATGTGCAGGAGGCGGCTGCAATGTACTCTGCTTCGACTGTAGACAGAGAAACACATGTTTGTTTCTTAGATTGCCAGCTCACCAACTTCTCATCGAGGAATTGGCAGCCTCCTGTAGTGCTTTTTCTGTCTAAACCACATCCTCCTAGGTCTGCATCTGAGTAGGCTTGAACAAAGAAACTTGAGTTTGAGGGATACCAGAGACCGAGAGAGGTGGTTCGCTTCAAATACCGGAATATATTCTTCACTGCCAGCATGTGTGGTTCACGAGGATTTGCTTGAAACCTGGCACAATAGCACACAGAAAACATTATATCGGGCCTGCTAGCTATGAGATACATCAGGGAACCAATCATTTGGCGATAAAGCGTTATGTCGACTACTGGTTTTTCCAAAGATGGTGAGAGCTTGGTACCAAACGCCATAGGGACTTTGACCTTTGAATCTCCCATCATGCCGAACTTGGCAAGAAGAGTCTTGGTATATGCTTCCTAGTTAATAAAGATGCCTTCAGGTCCCTGTCTAATATTTAAACCAAGGAAAAAATTAATCAGACCCATTGAGCTCATTTCAAATTTTGTCTCCATCAACTTTCTGAATTCAGCTGTTAAGCTAGGATTCGTTGAGCCAAAGATGATATCATCGACATAGATTTGAACTATCATAAGGTGGTTACCTTCCTTTTTATGAAAAAAGGTTGGGTCAACCGAACCTTGTTTGAATTTAGACATCTTTAGAAACTTAGTTAGTGTTTCATACCATGCCCTAGGTGCTTGTTTCAGACCATAAACCGCCTTATCCAAGATGTAGCAATGATTTGGATGCTTTTCATTCACGAATCCAGGAGGTTTCTCCACATACACGGTTTCTTCAAGTTCCCCATTCAGAAAAGCGCACTTCACATCCATCTGGTAGACCTCGAAATTCTTGTGTGCAGCATAGGCGAGAAATATTCGAACAGATTCCAGCCTTGCTACCGGAGAAAATGTCTCTTCGTAATCAATTCCTTCTTCCTGGCAGTATCCTTTTACAACTAGCCAAGCCTTATTATGGATTACATTCCCCTCCTTGTCCATTTTGTTCCTAAACACCCATTTGAGACCGACAACCGAGGCATCTTTTGGTGTTGGAATGAGTCTCCAGACTTTATTTCTTTCAAACTCATTGAGTTCGTCTTCCATTGCCTGGACCCAATCAGAATGATCAAGAGCAATACTGACGGTCTTTGGCTCAATCTTGGATACGAAAGAATTAAACATGCAGAATTCTACTTTGGAGAATAAAGCAGTTTGCTTCGCCTTCAGTTGTGAACGTGTTAGAACTTTTTCTGATGTGTCACCCACTATTTGAGATACAGGATGATCTCTAGTCCATTTGGTGAGAGGAGGATAATTTGGGTCATAGGACGGATCCAATTCAGCATTCACCATTTCTTCTAATTCTGATTGAATATCATCGTCATAGAGCATGTCAGATTCCTCCCCCTCGACAGATGACGAATCATTTGGATTTGACCCAAAAATTCTTTCTTCAACTGAGCTTTCAGGCTGATCCGGACTTTCGGTTGTCACTGGACTTTCGGGTGTAGCTAGGCTTTCGGATGCTACAGGACTTTTGGGTCCGTCAAAGATTGGATTCTCCCCCTAAATATGTGAGTCCTGTTGATTTGAAGAGAATTGATTCTCCCCCTCGACCGAAGTACTACTCTTGGGAGGATCATTTCGAACTGGTTCTCCTTCTCCCATTTGATTGGCTGTATCTTCGATAATCTACTTAAGGTTATCGATTTTGTTGTCTGCTGCCTTGGCTTCCGAATGAGTGGCTTTCTCAGGTTCATCAAATAAGTCTGTGAACTGGTCAAATAAATTAGCGATTGAGGCTGTGACTTGACCTGTTTGAGAGAAAATATCTCCAATTGCTCCTTCGATAGACTTTAACTTCTTGACGTAATTGTCATCGAACGTCACATAATAGGTTTCTTCAATTCTTTTAGAACACTTATTCAAAACCCCGTATGCATTTGAAGTAAGAGAATATCCCAGAAAGATACCTTCATCAGCTTTAACATCAAACTTGTTACGATGTTCTTTGGAGTTGAAGATGAAGCATCTAGAACCGAATACATGAAAGAACTTGACATTCGGCTTCCTGTTGTTAATAATCTCGTATGGAGCGAGAGAGAAACGTTTTTTGAGATAAGACCTGTTCTGAGTAAAACATGCTGCAGCAATAGCGTCAGCCCAGAAATATAAGGGAAGGGAAGCAAAACTTAGCATGGTTCGAGCCACCTCACACAGGGATCGGTTTCGCCTTTCGATAATTCCGTTCTGTTGAGGTGTATAGGGGGATGAGAAATTGTGACTGGTGCCTTTTTCTGTCAAGAAATCTTCAAATTCTTTGTTCTTGAATTCCAGTCCATTATTGCTCCTGATGTTTCGAACGACTTTCCTCAGTTGCACTTCTACTTGCTTGATAAAGATCTTCAGCTTGGGAGTCGCCTCAGATTTGTGCTTTAAAAAGAATACCCAAGTAAAATGTGAGAAGTTATCAACAATAACAAGGATATACTTGTTACCGTCAATGCTCTCGATTGATGATGGACCACATAAATCGATGTGAAGCAACTCAAGTGGTTCAACAACTTTGGTGTTTATGATGGTTGGGTGACTTTGACGACTTTCTTTCCCCATTTCACATGCAGCACATAAGTGTTCTCGATCGAACTTAAGCAGTGGAAGACCCCGAACATGACCACCGGTGACAAGCTTATTGATGTCTTTGAAATTGAGATGTGAAAGCCTTCGGTGCCACAACCAACTTTCGTCTGAATGAGCTTTGGACAAAAGACATATGTCTGGATTCCCTTTGATTGGTCTAAGATTCAGAGGGAACATTTCACCTTTTCGATCTGACATGAGAATGAATTTGTTGGATTTCTTCTCTATAATCTCTGAACCTTCATCGTCGAACGAGACTTTAAGACCTGTACCTCCCACCAGTTGAGATACACTGATGAGGTTATGCTGCAACCCTTCTACATACGCCACCTTCCTTATTGTTAAGTCTCCATTGGTTCTCATCCCATAACCCTTTATTGTTCCATAAGAGTTGTTACCGAACTTGACATTGCCACCGTTTTGAAGTGACCGAAACTCCCTTAGCTCTTGCTTCCTTCCTGTCATGTGACGTGAGCAACCACTGTCTATGTACCATTTGTCGTCAAACTGCTCGTCACTAATGACCTGCAAAAATTAACCAGATTTAGGAACCCAAAGTTTCTTGGGTCCACGTGAGCCTTTTACAGAAACAGGAATAGTAAGAGAAACATCAACAAGATATGTTCGTTTTATTAAGGTTGTTTCATCTTTCCTCTTAATAGTAAACACTTTGATTTTATTGGAGTTAGATGTAGGTATTTTGGATTCAGGTTCTGGCGTTTGGACTTTTGCCTGCATTTGGTCTTCATTAGCTGAGGAAATCTTCCTTTTTCCTTTCAAATCCTTTGACGATTGTGAGTTTGGTGTAGGACCAGAATTAGGCTTAGAAGAAGAATGAGAACGAGAAGAATTAGAGGAAAAGAAATTAGAATGAGAATCTTTCCTGACTTGAGGTTTGAAATGACCCTTTCGGTTGTGGTCACCTGAGGGACCGAACCTGGACCTTCGGTTGCTGTTGGATGATGGACCGAAGCTGGATTTTCGGTTGTTGTAGGTTGGTGGCCCGAAACTGGGTCTTTTACTGTAAAAGCTTGACGAGCTGAAATCTGGTCTTTGCCTGTTGTTGTTTGGTGGACCGAAACCAAATTTTCGGTTGTTGTTGCTTTCGGGACCGAACCTATCCTTTCAGTTTTGTTCTTCCTATGGCACGAAAGTCTTCCTCTAGTTCTTTTGAATTGATGGATCAAAGCTCCTTTTACTCTTGTTTTCTTCTCCTTTTGGCTTAGAGTTTTTGTCAAAGTGAGTGTAGTGAGGATTTTGGGAGCGCCAAAACTGCTTTCGCTCTGAGAGATTTTTCTTGTATCTCAAGTTTCTCTGCTGCTTTTGATTTTTCACCTGTTTCGGTTGTCTGTGAATATTTGCCTTTTGTTTCGGCTTCTTAGCAACAGGTTCACTCTTCATGGAAGAGGTTTCGCTAATTGAGGTGACATCTTCCACTGGAATCTCTTTTGTGCCGCTGGAACTTGGTACGTTAAAGTTGGTAGGTTTATTCAGAGGTTCGGGCACATATCTACCTTTGGCCTTCCATGATGTTCGCTCCGACAAACCGACTGTTTCATCTGCGTTGTCTATCGGTGCAGACCAGAAAAACTCATCACATCCATCTGCATTATCTTCATTCACTATGCTAGAGAGTTCGGCTGTCTGATGTTCGGTTACTCCTGTGACCTTATAAACCTAATTAGGAGTTGTTCTAACCTTTTGATACTCAACGGCCTTTTCTTTAACGATTGGGGACTTAGTTTTGGACAAACGAGCGAATTCCACAGAATTTTCAGAAATCAGGTTTTTGTGGTTTTCAGGTTCGCTCCTAATGAACTCGGAACAGTCAACCTCATCCTCTACAGAAATTTCACTCATGTCATCGTCCTCATTAAGTTCAGATGCATTTTCAACATCAATTTTATTTTCTGAACTTAATTTGGTACTCAATGAGTCAAATTTTTGTATAGTTTCGGCCTTGAGTTTCAACTTATCATTTTCATCCAAAAGATTTTTAAGCATGTCCTTATGGTCTTTGGACTTTATAAAAGATTCAATTTTGTCCAGACCATACATATAAGTAGGATTGACATCATCAGAAGATACAACACTTTCACTGTTGTATGCTTCAGCATCGATTTCATCCTCCTTAAACTCAAGGAAGGGTAAAATCATGCGATGTATCTTCTGCCCTATTTCACAGTTTAAATGCAGCTGAGTAATTTTAGTATAAAGTCTTTTGGCAATTAAACAAAAAACATTCCTCTGTTTTAATAATTTGAGATTGTCTCTTTGCAAATAAATGTTCTCATCCCTAGACTTAACCAACTCCAACTCCTTCTGCTCTATCCATATCCTTTGCTCCTCACTCTTGGATGACACCCTGCTTATTTGGTCAGTTAGATTAGAATTTGTGACTCGTGTTTGAGTTAAACAACTATCTACATTTGAAATTCTTGAATTCAAGTTATTTAATTCCTTTTCATATGATTTTTGTGGAATTTTAAATGAAATAAAAATATATTGTACCTTCTTGATCAGTTCATCTAGCTCACTGATCTGCACACTGAGAGGCTTCGCTGTAAAGCACAAGTCCTCTCGCTCCTTAGCCTCTTCGTTTCCACCATTAGTGTTGTATCCCCCTCATCTGAGATACATCTGTCACCATCAGACATCTTCCATCAGTTTCACCACTCTTTGCCACATAAGCCTTTCCATGAGAAGGCTTTCTCACTTCATCATCTTCTGAGTCACTTGACCACACCTGCACGCCACCGAACTCAACATTATCTATCGAACCCTGCATAATAAGAGCATTCATAGAGGGATTAGTAGCAACTTTCTTCCTCTTAATCTCCTCCAGTCTTTTTAGGAGACTTGGTTCTTCATCCTTCTCTTCATCTTTCTCTGCCATCTTCTTCAGCACGCAATCTTTTGCGTAGTGATTTTTCCCACCACAGTAAAAGCAACTGACTCCAGAGTCAGCTTCACCCTTCGCTTCCTTCTTTGATTCTTCAATCTTCGGCTCCTCTTTCACCTTTTCAGAGCTGTAGCATCCCTGCCAATTACGATTTTTGTTGGTAGGGAACTTCTTCTTAATGAACCTTATGGGATTTGACACCATCATAGCATAATCTTTAGCTGTCAAATCGTGGTCTCCCAGATTTAAATCTTCTTCATCTTCTACTGCACTCTTACCTTTGGACAGAAGCGCCAAAGACCCTAAATTTGAAACCACGCTTTTCTCTTGTAGCACTGTCTTTTCCTGGGATTTTAGAATCCCCACCAGTTTCGCCAAGGAGTATGATTTGAACCGCTCATGTGCTTTAACTGTCGACACAACAGCTCTTCATTCGGGTCTTAGGCCATTCAGGAAGGTGAGCTTCTGTTCGATGAGCTTCCTTTCAATATCATGTTTGATCATCTTGCTGAGAAGATGATTGAAACGATCAAATGTTTGTGTAACAAATTCTTCTGGCTTCTGCTTGAAATCTCCAAATTCAGAGAGAAGTAGGGTCTAAATGGAGTGCTCCAGATCTTCATCTGTGGAATACGGCTCTCGCAGCCGATCCCAGATTTCCTTTGCCGTACCACAAGAACTTACTAATCGAAACATGTCGGATTGAAGAGCAAATCGAATTAGTCTCAATGCCTTAATGTTGCATTGAAACTTCTCCTTTTCGTCCTGAGCGACATCTTTCACATCTTTCAATAGATCATTGTACTCCTTTTGAGTTTTAATGATTCTAGATGCGCCTGAATGAGCGACAGGGCCAGATATAATAGCTTCCCATATCAGATACCCATTATCTTCAGATCCAATAACGTAATCTTCAAAGTGGTGCGTCCACACTTCGTAGTCTTGAGTGTAGAGAATTGGAATCTTGGTTGTTGATCCTATACTGTTGGAGATGTTAATTGGATTGGATTGAGAATCTTCCATGCTTGATCGTTTAACCTGTTATAAGATCAGACTTTGTAATATGTAATATTAGGGCAAGATGAATAATTAATGAGATACGTGAATTATGGAGTGACGGCTCAATAAATATCAATGAATGCGGAGTAAACTCTAATCACTTCTTTCACAGAAGAGATGTGTATGAATTACACAGTCTCCTGCTCTGATACCAATTGATGAGTTGAATACCTCTTTGATTGTTTAGATCTTAAACAGGTTAATCACAAAAATGTAAACAGAAATATCAAACACAAGAGTGAATCAAAATACGTCGAATGATTCAATAGATTCAAGCCTCAGCAGAGCTCGACAAAGAACTTCCGCTGTAGAGGTAACTAGGGTTACAAACGATAAAATGTATTTTCTATGAATGATCGACTCCAAATATTACGTACTAAGATGCATGCAAGCCTGCTACAACTATGGTGAGGTCGGGCACTTTAAAAGGAACTGCCCTAAGAAGTCTACAGCTGACAACGCCGGAAGGGTCCTCGCCATGGGACGGGAGGAAGCGGTCGCCGATCCCACTGTTGTCTCGGGTACGTTCCTTCTCGACAACTCATATGCTAATATTCTTTTCGATCCGGGTGCTGAGAGGAGCTTTATTAGTCATGCATTCAAACATAACCTAAAACATAATTCCCACCCTTTAACCGAAACGTTTACCGTCGAGATGGCGAACGGTGAGAAAGAAAACGCGAGCGAATTGTTCGTAGGTTGTACCCTTACCCTGAACGACCATTCGTTTCCTATCGATCTCATGGCGGTATCCATAAAGAGCTTTGATGTCATCATTGGCATGGATTGGTTGAGTTCCAATCATCCAGATATCCTTTGCTTCGAAAAAGCCATCCGTCTCAACCTTTCTTCGGGCCAGACTCTCGTAATCTATGGTGATAAACTCAGTTCCAACCTTCATATCATTTCCTGCATCAAAGCTCAAAAGCTCCTGCGAAAAGAGTGCGTTACATTCTTAGCCCATGTAATCAACAAGAAACAGGAAGTTAAAGACCTCGCGAGCATCCCCGAAGTCTGTAACTTTCCTGATGTGTTTCCCGAAGAGCTTCTAGGAACCCCTCCCGAGCGTCAGGTCGAGTTCTGTATTGACCAAATTCCTGGAGCTACTCCTGTAGCGAAGTCTCCGTATCGCTTAGCTCCAGCAGAAACGCAGGAGTTATCCAGTCAACTCAACGAGTTGCTCAGTAAAGGATTCATTAGAACGATTTCCTCACCCTGGGGAGCTTCGGTTTTGTTTGTCAAGAAGAAAGATGGATCTTTTCGAATGTGTATCGATTATCGTGAGCTGAACAAGTTGACCGTCAAAAACCGATATCCTCTTCCGCGAATAGATGACCTCTTCGATCAACTCCAGGGAGCCAGCTTCTCCAAGATAGACCTTCGGTCAGGGTACCATCAGCTACGAGTTCATGAAAGTGATGTGCCCAAAATAGCTTTCAGGACTCGATATGGACACTACGAGTTCGTAGTGATGCCCTTTGGTCTAACCAACGCACCGGCGGTGTTCATGGACCTGATGAACCGGGTGTGTCGTCCTTATCTGGACAAGTTTGTTATTGTGTTCATTGATGACATCCTTGTCTATTCCCGAAACGAAGAAGACCACAAACAACACTTGAGGCTAGTGTTGGAAACCCTCCGATCCGAGAAGTTGTACGCAAAATTTTCCAAATGTGAGTTCTGGATTCGAAAGGTAACTTTCCTCGGTCACGTGGTAAGCGAGGAGCGTATTCATGTAGATCCTTCCAAGATTAAAGCGATAGAGAATTGGTCAGCACCGAAGACACCCACAGAAATCCGGTAATTCTTGGGTCTCGCTGGCTATTATCGGAGATTCATCCAAAACTTTTCCAGAATCACCAAACCCTTAACCACTCTAACACAGAAAGGTGTACCCTTTTGTTGGAGTGATAAGCAAGAAACCACATTCCAGACACTGAAGAAAGCCTTGTACAGCGCGCCTGTTCTGTCCCTACCCGAAGGGACAGAGGACTTCGTTGTCTACTGCGATGCGTCTACTCAAGGCTTAGGTTGTGTGCTTATGCAAAGAGGAAAGGTGATTGCTTATGCCTCTATACAGCTGAAAGCACACGAGGTCAACTATACCACACACGACTTGGAGCTAGGAGCCGTAGTCTTTGCGTTGAAGATTTGGAGACATTACCTCTACGGAACCAAGTGCACAATCTTCACCGATCACAAGAGCCTGCAACACATCTTTGACCAGAAAGACTTGAACATGAGACAACGGCGATGGGTAGAACTACTCAGTGATTATGAGTGTGAAATCCGTTACCATCCCGGCAAGGCCAATGTGGTAGCAGATGCCCTTAGCCGAAAGGAGAGTGCAGGCTGTAAAGTGAAGAACCAGACAATAACCATCCATTCCAACTTACCCATACAAATCTGAGAAGCTCAGTTAGAAGCTCCCAAACCCAATAACGTGTCAACCGAAGCCTTGAGAGGAATGGAAAAGAAACTTGAGATTAGAGGTGACGGAGTCTACTGTTTCATGGATCGGATCTGGATTCCCAAGTCCAATGCATTCAGGGAGATCGTCATGGAGGAAACGCACAGAACCAGATACTCTGTTCACCCGGGCTCTGACAAAATGTACTTAGATCTCAAGAAACAATATTAGTGGCCAAACATGAAGGCTGAGATAGCTACATTTGTGGGCAAGTGTCTGACTTGCGCCAAGGTTAAAGTTGAGCACCAGAAACCCTCGGGTCTGCTCCAGCAGCCTGACATACCCGAATGGAAATGGGAGATGATTACCATGGATTTCATCACCAAACTACCCAAGTGTTCGAGTGGGTACGTTACCATTTGGGTAATTGAAGATCGTTTAACAAAGTCTGCTCACTTCATTCCGATCAAAGAATCATATAAGATGGAAAGACTCATGCGGATTTACATCCAAGAGGTAGTCCGACTGCACGGTGTACCTGTGTTCATTATCTCTGATCGAGATAGCAGGTTTACCTCCCGATTTTGGCAGTCCCTTCAGAAAGCTCTTGGAACCAAACTAGATATGAGCACGGCGTATCATCCTCAGACCGATGGACAAAGTGAGAGAACAATCCAAACCCTATAGGACATGCTTAGGGCATGTGTCATTGACTTTGGAAAGTCATGGGACACACATCTACCTTTGATCGAATTCTCGTACAACAACAGTTACCACACCAGCATTAGGGCTGCCCCGTTTGAAGCCCTATACGGTCGCAAGTGCAGATCCCCTCTGTGCCAGGCCGAGGTGGGGGATACACAGTTAGCAAAGAGTCGAGTCCCAGACAGTGCTCTCACTGGTCCTGATATCATCTGTGAAACCACCGAGAAGATCATCCAAATCCGAGAACGACTGAAAGCTTCACATGATCGTCAAAAGAGTTACACCGATAACCGTCGGAAACCACTGGAATTCCAGGTTGGAGACTGTGTCCTGTTGAAAGTCTCGCCCTAGAAAGGCACTGTACGCTTTGGCAAGCGTGGGAAACTTAATCTGAGGTACATTGGACCTTTCGAGATCCTCGCTAGGGTCGGTCTGGTAGCCTATAAGCTTCGTTTACCTCACGAGCTCAGTAACATTCATCCCGTCTTCCATGTTTCAAATCTCAAGAAGTACCTATCCGATTAAACCCTAGTGATTCCTTTAGACGAGATCGAGATCGATGAAAAACTCAACTTCGAGGAGGAACCGATCGAAATCATGGATCGAGAAGTCAAACGTACGAAACAAAGTCGCATCCCGTTAGTGAAGGTTCGCTGGAATGCCAAGCGGGGACCGGAGTTCACTTGGGAACGGGAAGACTCGATGAAACAGAAGTATCCACAACTCTTTCTAGATCCATGATTTGTATTTTTTCTTGTATCATGTCTAGAATTTCGGGACGAAATTCCCTCTAACGGGGGGATAATGTAACAACCCGAAATTCCATATCACTTCTTGTAACTCAAATTGTAATCCAATTCGATCAACCAAATGTCGTTTCCAAATCCGTTTCCGATTTCGCCGTTTAATTAAGTCATTAACTTGTATTGATCTAAAATGACTTAATGGGTGTCTTAATGCCATTTGAAATCATTCTAACACCCCATAATAGTTATCGGAATAATTCTAGAATCGACCATATCGGGTTACGGCAATTTGGTCGAGTGCGACCAAAAGCCCCGCCTAACGCCGGTATCGGATAGAATTCTTCCGTGTCCAATTCCCGAACACTATATAAAGGACTCAAAGCTTCCATTTGAAGCTTTTGGCCATCTTTCCTTATTCACTTTCCAACCTCTCTCCTCATCCATAATCAAGGTCCAAAAACAAAGATTTAAGGCTCCAAATCAAAGAGGTAACATCCCTAACTTGTTATCTAACCTCTTTAGCCTTCAAATTAATGTTTAAAATGAGATTTAGGACCTGGAACATGTGTTTACGGCCAAGGATCAAGCTTGGGCCGTAAACACTTAAAAATGGTGTTTTTGAGCCAATTAACCCTTCCAAATCATTGTTGGGACTTAGATACGACTTTGAGACTTACAAATCGGGACTTGAAACATTTAAAACATGAATTTTGAGGGAAAAAAGAGAGTTTACGGCCAAGGCATGTGCTTGGGCCGTAAACTCCTCAAACATGGGGAGTAAACACCTTTATACATGTTAGAATGCCTTGAAACTTAACCAATAGCCTTGGAATAAAGCTGATGCAGCGCAAAAAAAACAACACAAAGATAACCAAGAATGAACCTGTTGATTCTAAAAGAATAGCCAGGACAATCTCTTCAAAACCACGTTGATTCTACGAATACCGTGGGATTGGCTTCAAAATCTGGGTTAACACACAGAATTTGGGAGAAAATCGAAAGTTCATAAAATTGATGATTGACCATCCAAATTACATCAAAAACAGTTAAATAAGAAGCAGAAATTAAAATGAAACCCTAAAAGTCCATGGGCCAAATACAAACCCAAAAACAAAACCCAAAAATTAAGGAAAAATAACAAAAATTGCTCATAACTCCATTTAGAAAGCGATTTATGGACTCAAAAATGGGTAAGTCCCCTTCGGTACTTATCTAGACGTGCTCCTTGCTCCAAGCTTCGATTTGACCAGTCGTAGGCCCAAAACGGAGACTCGTAGCCAAAGTTATGGCCATTTTCGTGAAGCCCCTTTAGTCACACGATCGTGGGCCTCTAGGAACGCAAGGGCCCGATCCTCCACTCTAGGGCCCGCATCATCCCCTCCCGGGTAGACAAAATTTGACCTCGAATGTGCACCATGGTCATCATCAGAAGAATCCCCATAATAAGGAAGCAAATGCTTTACATTGAATACATCGGAACAACGAATGTGGCTTGGGAACTGTAGACGGTAAGCATTGGAATTAATCTTCTCCACAATCTCCACTGGTCCAATCTTCTTAGCTGATAGCTTGTTGTACTCACCAACCGAAAAACGATCTTCAGTCAGAACAGCCCAAACAAAGTCACCTACTTCAAAATCAACTTGTCTGCGTTTTTTATCTGCATCTTGCTTGTACTTGGAGTTAGCTCGGACTAAGTTGTCATGAACAGCCCTATGAACATCATGTAGTCCTCCAACAAAATCCTGCACTTTCTTTGGAACTACCCTAGAAACAGGCAGTGACATCAAATCAAGTGGTCCCCGTGGCTGAACAGAATAGACCACCTGGAATGGACTATATCCAGTACTTCGGTTGATAGCATGATTATGAGCAAACTCAGCTTGACAAAGCTTCTGATCCCAGGTCTTCACATGATCACCCACTAAACACCGCAAAATATTACCAAGGGATCGATTGACAACCTCTGTTTGGCCATCCGTTTGAGGATGATATGCACTACTAAAATTGAGCTGAGTGTTCACCATTTTCCATAGGCTACACCAAAAATGACTCAAAAACCTAGTGTCTCGATCTGATACAATAGAAGACGGTAATCCATGCAAACGGTAGACGTCTCGAAAGAATAACTGGGTCACATTAACTGCATCCGTCGTCTTTTTGCATGGAATAAAGTGCACCATCTTAGAAAAATGATCAACAACCACAAATATTGAATCATTTCCCCGTTGAGTACGTGGTAAACCCAACACAAAATCCATATTGATGTCTACCCAAGGTTGTGATGGAACAGGCAAAGGCATATAGAGTCCTGCATTGGTAGATGTGCCCTTTGACACCTGACAGATTCGACACCGTTTAACATATCTATCCACCTCTTTGCGCATTGTAGGCCAAAAATAAGATGATTGTACCAACTGTAAAGTGTGATCTCGGCCGACATGCCCTTCACCATGCAGCTCCCTAATGATTTGAAGGCGGAGACTTGAATCAGGGATGCACAATTGATTGCCTTTGAAAAGAAAACCTTCATGCAGTAGAAAATCAGACATCTGTCAAGATTGTATACCCTGCAGAACAACAGAAAAATAAGGATCAACCGTTAGCTGCTCCATGAGGACATCCATCCCCGGCACACCAACCCTCATGGAAACTAGCAAATTACTCCTCCGACTCAATGCATCAGCCACCCGATTTGACATCCCGGACTTGTGTTTAACCACGAAAGTGAATTTTTCCAAGAACGACATCCACCTCCCATGTTTGTGTGACACCTTATCTTGACTGCGAATATGTCTTAATGAATCATGATCTGTGAACAAAACAAATTCCTTATGAAATAGATAATGGCGCCAATGCTTTACAGCTTGGACCACTGCATAGAACTCAACATCATAAGTGCTATAACGCAGCTTTGGCCCCGTCAACTTCTCACTAAAATAGGTAACCGGTCGTCCTCCTTGACTTAGAACTGCTCCAATCCCAACCTTGGAAGCATCCGTGTGTAATTCGAACACTTGAGAAAAGTCTGGCAATACAAGAATCGGTGATGTAGTAAGCTTCTCTTTTACTAATTGGAAAGCTGATTCT
Source organism: Lactuca serriola (assembly GCF_051521515.1). Taxonomy (NCBI): domain Eukaryota; kingdom Viridiplantae; phylum Streptophyta; class Magnoliopsida; order Asterales; family Asteraceae; genus Lactuca; species Lactuca serriola. Next base: position 100,392,254 of record NC_136412.1, on the reverse strand, counting down.
GCTGCTTCGGTCCAAGTAAAGGTCTTCCCTTTCATACAATCAGTCACCGGTGCCATAATAGAACTAAAGTTTGGAATAAACCTCCTATAGAATGAAGCAAGGCCATGAAAGCTTCGAACTTCAGTGATGGTAGTTGGACTTGGCCATTGTCTGATAGCTGCTACTTTAGACTCGACCACCTGTATTCCTTCCCCAGAAACAACGTACCCCAAGAACAAGACTTTAGGAACCATAAACACACATTTCTTCATAGCTGCGTACAAACTATCCCGTCGAGGTACAGTCAAAACCTACCTCACATGGTTGACATGCTCACCAAAAGTAGCACTGTAAATAAGTATGTCATCAAAATAAACGACTACAAATTTACCAATAAAGGGCCTGAACAACTGGTTCATCACACGCATAAATGTACTAGGAGCGTTTGATAAACCGAAAGGCATCACCAACCACTCATACAATCCTTCACGGGTCGTGAAGGCAGTCTTCCACTCATCCCCAGGCCTAAGTCGAATCTGATAGTACCCGCTCTTCAAGTCCAGTTTCGTAAAGATAGAGGCACCACTAATCTGGTCAAGTAGGTCATCAAGTCGAGGAATTGGAAATCTATACCTCACCTTGATCTTGTTGATGGCGCGACTATCAACACACATACGCCAAGTACCATCCTTTTTAGGAGTCAACAAAGCAGGAACAGCACACGGGCTCATGCTCTCTCGAACATGACCTTTTGAAATCAAATCCTCCACCTATCGTCGCAACTCCTCATGCTCTCCGGGACTCATTCTGTAATGTGGCCTATTAGGCAACTGAGCTCCTGGTTGTAAATCAATATGATGTTGGATGTCACGTAAAGGTGGCAAACCATCAGGTAATTCATTAGGGAAAACATCAGCGAATTCCTTGAGCAGAGGGACCATAGCCTCAGGAATTTCAACCTCCTTAGCAACTTGCTTCCCGAGCAATACAAAAATTTCACCTTCCGCCTCCAACTCGTCTTCAAAATGATTAAGGGTTAGTAGAGTACCCGAAGTTCTCGGAACTGGCTCATTTGGCTTACTGGGAACCAATGTTATCTTTACACCACCAAACAAGAAACTGTAAGTGTTAGTCCGCCCGTTATGATCTATGTTACGATCATACTCCCAAGGTCTGCCCAACAACAAATGACATGCATCCATAGCAACCACATCACACCACACATCATCTTTATACGTGGTACCAACAGAAAAATGAACAAGGGCTCGTTTAGATACAGTGACCTCGCCACCCTTCTTAAGCCACTGTAGCTTGTAAGGCTTAGGGCGATTTTCTGTTTTCAAAGCCAACTTTTGAACTGCTTCTTCAGATATAAGGTTATCACAACTTCCTGAATCAATAACAAAAGTACAAACCTTTCCCAAAATAGTACATGTCGACTGAAAGATGTTGTGTTTGAGCCAATCATCACCAACAACTTTTGGTGTAAAACAAGACCGCCTTACCACCAAATTTACCCCCACATCTCCAGTTACAACTTCCTCCTCGCATTGATGCTCTTCGTCATACACAGGGGGATCTTCGTAATTTTCACCGGCATCATCATTTTGCCAATCATCTTGTTCAGCAAAAAAATGACGTTTTCCGACCTTCTTGCACTCTGATTGTCGGTGACCTGTCTCCCCACAACTAAAACACTTCAAGCTGCTACTAACAGTTGTCCTAGGGTTTGGTCCAACACTGTTAGATGTCGGTCTTTGTTGATTAGGCACAACACGGGGTACCATACCACCCGTCCCAGGACTTCCTCCAATATTGGCAGTTGAAGACGAACCGCCCACCCGACGACTTTGTTTCTCAAAAGCCAACGCCCGTTGGTGCGCTTCAGAAATAGATACCGGGTCAAACATATTACAGAGTCCATGATTTGGACCCGTAGACCCCCAATATATCGAGCAACGAGTTGTTCCTCTGTCTCCTGGATATCGTTTCGGGCAATCAATTGGTAGAACTCAGTTGTGTAATCGTCAACTGATTTGGCACCCTGCTTCAGATTTTGCAACCGTTGGTACATCAACCTTTGAAAATTATGGGGTAGGAAGTTGGATCGTAAACACTTCTTCATCTTCCTCCAAGTCACGACCTTTGACTTTCCGAGCCTGTCTCGTGTCAGTTTCAGTTGTTGCCACCATGCAGATGCCCTACCATGTAGCCTGGTAGCAATCAATGACACTCTTTTGTTTTCAGGGACTTCTTTGAACTCAAAAACTTCCTCAACAGTAGCCAACCAGTCGATGAACCCCTCTGGATTCAAACTGGCCCCGTCGAATTCTGGGATATCAATTCTCATTCCGGCCTCCCAACGCCTATTGTCACCTCTATGATCACGCCTTGGCCGCCTTTCTAGATCATCTTCAGAATATGAACCGTCACTGCCGCCGAACGGGTTCCCAAATTCACCATCTTCCACTTGAGAATGTGTTCGAGACCTTTGCCCTCCTCGATTCATCAGTTCGACCATCCTATCAGTCAGTTGGTCAACCATTTGATCCATCCTCTCCTCCATTCGTGCCATAATACGTTCTTCTAGTTCTTGCTCATGAACATTAGCGGGCGTCCTGTTTCTCCTCGGAGGCATTTTGAACCAGGAATTCGGCTCTGATACCAACTGATGCAGCGCAAAAAAAACAACACAAAGATAACCAAGAATGAACCTGTTGATTCTAAAAGAATAGCCAGGACAATCTCTTCAAAACCACGTTGATTCTACGAATACCGTGGGATTGGCTTCAAAATCTGGGTTAACACACAGAATTTGGGAGAAAATCGAAAGTTCATAAAATTGATGATTGACCATCCAAATTACATCAAAAACAGTTAAATAAGAAGCAGAAATTAAAATGAAACCCTAAAAGTCCATGGGCCAAATACAAACCCAAAAACAAAACCCAAAAATTAAGGAAAAATAACAAAAATTGCTCATAACTCCATTTAGAAAGCGATTTATGGACTCAAAAATGGGTAAGTCCCCTTCGGGTACTTATCTAGACGTGCTCCTTGCTCCAAGCTTCGATTTGACTGGTCGTAGGCCCAAAACGGAGACTCAAAGTTATGGCCATTTTCGTGAAGCCCCTTTAGTCACACGATCGTGGGCCTTTAGGAACGCAAGGGCCCGATCCTCCACACTAGGGCCCGCATCAAAAGCATAGAACCATATAAAAATAGTTTGGAGACCTTAAACATAACAAAACACCACATATAAGAGTTTACGGCCATAGAACATACTCCAAGGCCGTAAACTCCTAATTATATGTCATTTGATGCCCAAAATTCATACCAAGGCTTGGAAAATTATCTAGAGTCACATGTGATTGCTCTAAACATCACAAATTAAATATGATTTGAGCATGGGAGAGTTTACGGCCGTAAATTCCAAGTTTACAGCCGTGAACTCTCAATTGTGATGTATATGTTGATTCAATTAAATCCTTGGCATTAGAAAAAATCCATTTCAACATTTCCTTGTCCATTTAAGCCATTTTAGCACTCAAAACCACCCAAACATGAGTTCACGGCTGTGAACTCATGTGTGCATGGGTTTTGTGGCAGTAAACTCCCTAATATGTTTACTCTTGGGGAGTAAACTCAAATCCCAAGTCCCTCGCTTCATTTCAAGTCCGTAGATGTCACCCGGGTCACTCCAAACACTCGTTTTGAGGTGTTTAACCTCATTGGAGTGTAATGTTCCATCTAATTAGTGAATTTAAATCTAATTAGATATATATGGACATTATTTCATTTTACATAGGGACATCGCGAGTAATCAAGCCCCGAACCAACATCTAGTGTCCGAAACCGTCGCATTTCCGAGTCTGGTGAGTTCATACCCCTACCTTTTTTCACTGTTTTCAGGGGGGAACACAAGCAAAGTACAAGGGTTTCTTGTACTCAAAAACTTGTTTTCGTGTGTGTGTTTCACATTTTATATGCTTTTAATACTGATTGATACAACTGATAACCATTCGAACATGCAGATCACGTAAATATTTATTTGTGAAATGGGTTTTATAAACTGTTATGTTTCATATATTTCACAAATGGTTTTCCACATTTTATCAGTTAAAAGCATGACATTAGAACACATGAACAATACAACTTGTACACTGTTTGTCCTCGGTAACACTCCACAGAGATACGCGAGTGGAAGACTATCATATTATTACTAGTAAATTTGTTATTCCTGTATGATTGGAGACACGTCCTCGGCGAACACTCCACAGAGATACGCGAGTGGAGGACTACACCCATAACCAGAATCTATGGGATTTAGAGAGCGTGACTTGAGTGTATAGATCTATACGGGGCTGACTACCCTACACCTGGCTGCTAGCTACAGCCGAACCGAAATGGTTCAAGGGTGACGAAAGTCATAAGGATGTGGACTACTTATTGCCACAGGTTTAGTCTATCGTATGGTTATGGAACTCGCAATTAGGATAACAGAGATTTACTTATAGTAATAATGAACAACTTTATACACTTCACAAGAAAACCAGGTTTCGGTAAACATCTTTCACATTGGAAATCAACATTCAGGAAAGTATGGGACTTTCCTGGGGAAACATTGAACATAACCACATATACAGAAAACATCTTTTACATTGATAACCAACATTTAGGAAAGTATGGGACTTTCCTTGGAAACCTTGTACATAACCAGGTCTAACAAGAATACATCTTTTACATCTTTTACATACGGTAATCAACAATCAGGAAGGTATGGGACCTTCCTGGGGAAACATTTACATAACAAGAAAAGTGTAACAAACTGGATAACCTTACATCTTTTACAATTGGTAATATACAATCAGGAAAGTATGGGACTTTCCTGGGAATCCATCGGTACATAACCAGAACAGTATAACAAAACAGATAACCTAAATGTACATTTTCACAAGGATAAACGTGTTTTCAGTGTACAACTTTACTTTATATAATGTGAAACAATAACCAACTTTTTAAGAAAATGTGGGATTTTCTTGGCGTGTGTTACATTTTCAGAAATAGAAAGGAAACATGAACATTTCATAAACAAAAACCGCTTATGAACTCACCAGCATTATGCTGATTTTCAAACCGCTTGTGTTCTCAAGTCATTGATAGAACAGGTACCCGAAGATCCACTTGATCTAGGATGGAGTGTGTACAAGACCCGTTTGTTTTGTCTATGTTTATACTATGTATCACAACTGTATAACCATATCTTTTGAAACAAATGGAAAACTTTTCTATATGTAATGTAATGGTTGTTCTACTTTACTTACTATGTGCATCGGATTTGATACTCAACGTGGAGTCAACTCCGGAAATGTTTCCGCCTTCGGTTTTCGGGGTGTGACAGTTTTTATGGCCCAAGCATGCTCCTTGGCCGTAAACACATGTTCCAGGTCCAAAATCACGTTTTAAACACATATTTGAAGGCCTAAGAGGTTGAATAACAAGTTAGGGAAGTTACCTCTATGATTTGGAGCCTTAATTTTTATGTTTTTGGACCTTAATCTTGGATGAGGAGAGAGGTTAGAGAGAGAGTGAAAAAGGGTGGAATGAAGTCCATTCCCCCTTATATATGGATTGGAGTTGAAGCTCCATGGAAATCTACCCGATACTGCCATTATACGGGGCTTTTGGTCGCACCCGATTTAGTGGTCGTAATAATAAAAACTAACTTTTTCCAATTAAATGGAAATGTGTGTTATGTGTTTTTATTTCCTTTTATCACTACTTAACGGCATATTAAACATAAAAAATTGAAATTTTTATTTAATTAACGACCTCTAATTAACGGAACTTTTATAAACTGAAATATTCCGTTAACGGTAACGGGGAAATGTAACGGGACAACTTGGGTTGTCACATCATCCCCCCGTTAGAGGGAATTTCGTCTTGAAATTCAGGTCTAGGAAAGGAAGTAGGTATGAATGGCCAAGTAGAGGTAAGAGAGTACTTCCTATACGGTTGTCCTCGCATTCCCAAGTGAACTCTAGTCTGTGTTTGTCATTCCGACAGACCTTCACGTACGGGATGCGGATTCCGTCTAGTGTAGCTAGTGGGTTCCAACTGGTGTATCTACAAGGTTAGGTTCTCAATGGATTCTGTCAAGATGAGTGAGGCACGAAGAGTGTTGTCGGGAAATCACATATCAATTCTAAGAAGTGGATCGATCGGGTGTGAATCTTGTGGTATATCCGAAGGTAGTAGCGGCCTGAAAAGGGTTGGACCAAGTCTCCATGGGGATTCTCATATGGTCCTAAGCTCTCGGAATGGTAGAGCTTTTTGGTACTTAGAACATAGTGTACTTCTATGGCAAGATCATCACTGGCATGATCGCCATTCCGAAGTTCCTAACGTTCTCACTCGTACTGTGTGTATAGTCCTTCAGGTTGGTTCTTAGAAAGCTCGAGTGGTCTTTGGTTTCGTGTTTTCTGTCAACTGGCTGATAGAGACTTTCTGGATGGTCGAGTGGGTTGCGTGACTATGCTTATCGGTTTGCTGTAGAGTGTCTATCTCAAGCTTGTGCAAAATGGACCTGCATTAAAGAATCTTGAGATACGGAAACCCTGAGGGTCGGGGAGATAGGGTTTCTCCAGACGAGTGTTGGACTATCTTGGGATGTGGTTCTACTATCTCTGCGTGAGACGGTATTCGTGGAACACCTAATAGTCCTAATAGTCCAAGGATTCTCCAAGACTTTGGTTTATTCTAGTGCAGAAAGTGAATGTTCCTGCATAACCCTTCGACTAACACCATGGATGGTGTCAAGTCTATAATCTCTTCGGGGTATGGGTCATGAGGCTTAACGCAATTACTTTGGCACTTGACCAAGTATTCTTGGCTGCGAAGGTTATCCTATGTTTCTCGGTATCCTAGTGTTCACTTCGGAGAATGCATTTTATCGTCTATCGGGCGACGACGATTTCCTCCATGCGAGAGGGTGAAGGATGATAGGCACTACTTGTCTATAACAGGATGGACGAAGTGCCTGAGCAGTGTGAGCATCTACTGCAACTACTCTTCCGAAGGTTCTGAGTTTCCTCGATCTAGGTCAACTCTAGTGAGTATAGGGTCTCATCACTCGGAACTGTACTAGCTCAAACCGTAGTGATTCTCTTGACTCCGGCTCCTATGTTATGGAATAGGGTGAAAGTGTTTTGCGAAGAGGTCCGTGGTAGAGCTCATGCTTGGCTTAACCACCAATACTTGGTGTATACCAGCAGTATACAATTGAGGTCGGTAGGATGTTCAACTGTGCGACTCCACCCCAAACCCACAACCCAACGAGGAACAGGGAGTAGGGAGGAAACACACACCTTAAATGTTTTTGATCTCAATTATATGCCACCTTTATGCATATACCTGGTTATAGTGGTCAGTCTCATGAGTTATGTTCTTTGGGTTCACGAACCTGATGTGCGAGGTGCGAAGGGTCTCCCGGGGGAATCTACGGAGTATGCTTCGGTTGGTGGTCGTCTTCTTAGTGTATCTGCAGTGTCGTCCACTTCGGTGTTCATCTTACTACGAGGGGTCGGTCAACGACGTGCGGTACCCTCTCTTGGGTACTTCGAAAGGTTTGAGATAAGAGGGAAGATTGACGGATCGCATTAGGTTTGATTATTTGTGTTAGGTTTAGGTTCGAGAGAACCCTTATTTGCCGACATGGCTACGGATAAAGTTCTTTTTACACAGCACTAAGGATGTACACATGGTTGCACGAAGTCAAACCATGATCAATAGAGTCGTCGAAGTTGGCACACTCCGACATGATATATATAATGAAGATCGATAAAGTCATGTGCCGAACAGGCACACAAGTTCTAGGCGTCTCGGGTTTCGTCCTATGTATCACTACCGCGGATACCTGGACCGATAGAGTCGACGCGGAACTATAGAGAGTTCTAAGTGTTTCCGAATAGAGTACCTTTTCATGAATGGATTCTCACGAGATATTTCTTTAATCGCCTTACATATACTAGTCATGTATATTTAAGGTGGGGATGACTGTTGACTGAGCGACCCCGCCCTAAATCCACAACCAAACGAGGAACAGGAAATGAGGTGGCATTCGCTCACTCTAGGTCTGTCCATCTTAAATATACATGGCCGTAATGTATATGTTTAGCCATTATAGTTTTACCTGATGAATTTTTATATCTTATAACAGTGCTGTGACTTTCGCCTTGTTGGAGAAGTATTTACATTTGAATTAGCCTTTTATTGTATTTAGTTTAGTTATCTGAGATCGAGAGACGTACCAAAAATCTACCGAGTGTCTTGATGCTTCTCCCTAAGCAGTAGAGTTAGGCTCCTCCTGTGTCTTTGTCTTTCCTTCGGTTGGGCAGTCCTTCTTGAAGTGTCCCATTTCACCACATAGGTGGCAAACTGTACGGGTCGCCACATTTGTGGTTGATGTAATGAACTCAACCGAGGTTCTGTAGACGCGAGCAGTATGCCCCAACATGTGGCACCTAGCACAATAGAGTTCCCGGCAGGCACCATGATGATGGTAGCTGCACTTGCTGCAGTAGGGAAGGTCTCCTAGGTGTAGGGATGGAAGGGTTGGCAAGGAATTTAACCGTCTCAGCTCGCTGCCCTTCGGAAGGTCCTTGAGCCGAGGTACTTCCCTCCTTGATCTTGATCTTTCTCTTTAGTGGATTTGAGTGAGGCTCTTGGGTGACTGGGTATGAAAGTGTTGGTTGCTGCTATCCATTGCTAGGATCGTGAATCCCGATAGGGCCCTTGCTAACATTGGCATTGTTAGCATTCAGGTGAGCCATGACAGCTGCTACGGCTGCTGAGACTGCAGCTTGGAACGTAGCTTCATCGAATAAGAGAGTGGGTTTCTTGTTTGTGGGCTGGCTACGCTTCTTCGGTGGCCTGGTTTTCCTACACGGAATGGAACACAAGGCAATGAGAGACGATGGTTAACCCTGGACATTTCTGCCCTGAACGTATTAGGCATAAATTTTTCCCGTGCCTAGGGTACTGATTGTCTGAGTGTCGACCTACATCCCTATGATGTAGTCCTGGTATTCAAGGTAGGTGTATGAGTATCGAAAAAAAAAGGTCATAAGATGCGAGTCGTTCCTACTAAGTTACCTTTATACTGGGAAAAGGTTTCACTCTCCGACCTAGAAAGATTTGAGAACAGTTCAGAACGAAGACCGCAGAAGGAAAGGCTCATGGAGGCTTATGGCTAAACAACCTCAACAGAGGTGCGGGGATCCGCTCTAATCGTGTAACTGGCAACGGGAAACGACGATTTACCTAACACATAGCATGAGTAGTGTAACCACTAACTCACTAAATTGTATTATTTTATGGGTGTATTAGCGTGATGAACATGAGGAAAAGACAATTCTTGGGTTCCATGTACTGGCTCCCTCGGTTTGCCTCGTATCTTTGACTGGAATCGGCGTTGGTTTCCTTCGGGTAGTTTCCTAGGGTTCTCTTCTCGTATGGACATATTGAATTTCTACTTTACCTCACTTCTGAATCCGACAATGGGTGTCATCACCTCATAAAGGGCAACTGGGGATCTCGGAAGTTTAGGCAAATTTCTCACCAATGTTCCTAAAATAAATATGGGCACTTGGTGCATTCAATAGTCTCGAACCAGTACATTTATTTCCGAATATGAAATATTCTCAATGAACCTCTTCTGTATCTGAATCAACTTCTCTGTCATGCACTGAAGTGGATAGGGTTGTCTACAGGGTTCGTGCGAGAATGGAAATGTCTAAAGAATCCTAAGAGATTATTAACATTTCACTAGATGATCCATATCGAGTCCTGCTATGATTACACAGGGTATACAAATCATATATAGCTTAGATCCGATAGGCCTTCGAATATGTGATACTACTCTAGAACCACATCCCAACGAGGAAAGGAAATAAAGCGAAACCACACATTCTTAGCCTATGGGATCCTTATTATATATAACCTTCGCAGTATACTCTCTGTAATTGTAGGTATATCAATAAGGATCTTTTAGTTCTTCACACAAGGTTGGTTATGGATTCTCAAATACCCCTATGGTATTTTAATTCTTGTTTGTTTCCTTATCTTCTGAATATGAATTCTAGGATTAGTGTGAATCTTTTAGTGTTCCAAAATACTCCTATAGTATTTTATCTTATTGTTTGGCTCTAACATTCCTAGTTGCTAAGTTTCAGACCTGTTGTACACCACTATCACTCCCAAGCAAATGTTCATCGAATCTCGAATAAATGTAGTTGATCAGGTTACATTTATTCCAGCTTACGATTACATAACTGCCCAGGTTTGACGATAATGCTCAACATCCGAAGACTTCTATTCTTGTTCTTCTTGTGATACTTTTGTTCAAGTGTTTAGATTCTGGATGTTATTATACTTTGGTAAAATATGGTTATTTTAAAGCATAATTCTTGGTCAGAGTGTTTTATCCCTTTGTGTTTATAGGTTGTATATCTTTTATGAATTGATATACTTAGCTCACTATAAACAATGCTCTGATACCAATCTGTCACACCCCAAAACCAGAACAGCGGAAATGTTCTGGGGTGGATGACGTCATGCCAAGTATCACAACACATGCATTATAGTAATCCAAGTACAACAAAACATTGCATTAATAGTAATAGTTTTACATGGTTACATTACAATACATCGAAGTAATACAAGTAAATATAAGTAAGTACGGCATGGCACTAAGCTATCTTCATCAACTGCTCCGGGGATGTACCTGTCTAATGCTAACCTGAGAATACAAGTTATTTGAAAAGCGAGTATCAGCATTTTTACAAATGCTGGTGAGTTCATAAGTATTTAGTGACATTTATTCAAATAGCTTTATAAAGTAGTAGTTTAAGTGTTTACTGTGTATTAGGGTTCTTTCCCGAAAATCCTATATTTTCTTTTATCAAAGCAGTCTTCTACCAAGACTGGTCAGTGTTATGTGGTAAAAAGTAGTTTTTCCTAATTTCTATCATTATCAAAATACTGAATTTGATTATTGAGGAAAGCAAACGACATCAAGGAATATCATATGCCTCAGCAGTGAGGAGTGCTGACTAAGGCAAGGAATCATAGACTCCAGGAAAGTATCGAACGAACGACACGCCTGGTTCAGTCTAACAAACGGAGGCACAGACCCTAGAAGGTACCAAATGAAAGGTACAACTGGTAAGGTCTAGAACAGTGAATGCAGACCCCAGACAGTATCAAATGAAAGATACGTCTTGTAAGGTCAAAAAGAGTGAATACAGACCCCAAACAGTATCAAATGAAAGATACGTCTTGTAAGGTCAAAACAGTGAATACAGACCCCAGACAGTATCAAATGAAAGATACGTCTTGTAAGGTCAAAAAAGAGAAAACAGACCCCAGACAGTATCTAATGAAAGATATGTCTTGTAAGGTCAAAACAGTATGACTCTGAAAATGAATTACCAGCATACAGTGTAAATTGCCGGTGAAATACCATTACCTTAAGGCCAATGAATTATAAGGTAACCCGGGATACTCGTAACCATACTGACTAGAGTACCAGACGCCCTACAAGCGTCTAAAATATGACATTTGTCACCTGTTGGCTTGGTAAGTCGGGACTGTAGCTAGCAGTCTGGGTGCGGGGGTGTCAATCCCTTATAGATCTATACACACAATGTCTGCTCTCCCTACAGGAGATTCTGGTTACCAACTAGACGACGGAGAAGGCCGTGTCCTGAAGATGCATCCCAAATAGTGGGTAGAGACTCCCAAATAGTGGGTAGTGTGTAAGTGCTGAACTAGAGGTAGAGACTTCCAAATAGTGGGTAGTGTGTTTCTAATGTAAGTGTAGACTAGAGGTAGAGACTCTTAACTGAACTGACTAGAGCATTCCTGTATGTCCATACTCATATACATAATATATAACTAATGAATCAAACGACCTTTGGACGGCCATCCAATCCCACAAGACCACATCTCAACGAAGAAAAGGAAATAGGGCGGACGAGCCTTCCTAAGTCTTTCAATCATTATTTATATGTACCTATATAAGCATAGACACACATCTAACTACGACTGAGTGTGTATCAAGTAAAAGTGATTCTTGTGAAGTAGGAGTGTCTAACAAGTGAAGTAGGAGCAGTCGCAAGTGAAGTAGGAGTGTCGAACAGGTATAAGCGTATCACGAAGTAGAGACGACAATAAGTGAAGTAAGAGCGTTTATCAAGTATAAGCGACTACAAGTATAACTGAAATAGAGACAATAATAGGTATAAACGCATCACGAGGTGAAAGCGTTATCGAGTAGGAGTTTAAAATACATAAAAGCGAAGCAATAGTAACTAACAAGTAAAAGTATACATTGTGAAAGAGAACTTTGATGAAAATCTTGGAAAACCTTTATACTTAGGAAAATCACATTTGGTATCCTTTGGTAAAATGAGTTTGAAAACCTTTAGAAATTCTTTGAAAACTTTCCATAAACTAGTTTAAAATGAACTTTGACAAAGCAGTACAAGGGAGAGTTTTGAAATAAATGAAAACCTTTTTGAGAACCATTATAGTGTGTTACTCGGTAAAACAGTGTACAGTGCGGTGAAATCTTGTACATGCGGGTTATCAATCACATGTGATTGATATGATAACTGGCATATTTAACTCGTATTCCCCCCTATAAAACATGTAAAAGCATTTAAAAGGTTCATTCAGGGGTATGAACTCACCTGGTGTAAGTAGGTCCGACGAAGGTGCCGTTTGGGCGTTCGGTGTCACGTAAGGACTCAAACACACTCAATGACCTATTTAACATATGATAACATATGTTCACATACAATTAGTATTTTTAATACTAATTAAACATGTATACGCACTAAACGGAGCGGAAAACACTTTGGTTAAGTGTTTGGGTGTCCCGGGTAGTGTCTAAAGGTGTGTATGGCTTAGGAATGGAGTTTACTCTCCGAGAGTAAACTCTCAACACCATGTTTACGGCCCAGGGACTACTCACCATGAGTTTACGGCCGCAAACTCATGGTGAGGGTATCTAGTGTGCTAAAGTGTCTCATATCAATTATAGATTTATGCTAGGCTCAAATATCAAATGTGTGAATGGGTTTAAAGCATTAAATGGCCCCCTTGAGGAGTTTACGGCCCTAAGCAAGGGAGCTTACGGCCGTAAGCTCCTATACACACACACACTTTCTTTTGGTGTTTTAAAGGCTTAAGTGGTAGAGGGTAATTTCCTAAGCATTTTGGTGATAGTCTAACGCCATTTGGGGGACAAAATCAATGTTTTGGGCATGTTTAAGGGTGTTTACGGATTTGGTACATGCCTGGGCCGTAAACTCCTTTTGACCCTTCATTTTGTTGTGTTTAATTGATCCAAACCCAAAAGGACAAGCCCCTAATTTATGTCTTAAGCCTTGGTATGAATTTAGGGCACCTTTTAACATGTTTTTATGAGTTTACGGCCCTGGAACTATTTCTTGGGAAGCTTTGGCCGTAAACCCCTAAATGGAGGGTGTTTGACATGTTTAAGGTCCCCAAACTATTTTTAGATGATTCTAGGATTTATTCCAAGGCTATTGGTGGAGTTATATGGCTTTTAAACATGTAAAAATGAGTTTACTCCCCATGTTTGAGGGGTTTACGGCCGAAGTGTGACAACCCGATATTTCAACTCTTTGTAATAACCTAAAAAGTCAAGTATTGTAACCACTTTTGAGTTAATAAAATTAACTTTGATAATAAATTGTCCAAAAAGTTCTATTTAAATTCCCTCTATGTTTAAATGTCATTAAACAATGATCGTACGTAAAAAGAACGCCCAAATCCGACTTCGTATATTGAAGTTTAGATTTTTCCAAGTTCGACTTAGCAACAGACAGCTAAAAGCTCGAATCGGAGATCGAGCGACTTTTGGCCGAAATGACCTAAACAAGAATCGAAGGTCTCGACAATGGTATTTCAGCGGTGAAAAGTCTAGCAAAAACCGACGTCAGATAAAGAAGTTATGAATTTTTAAAGAAATTCCTTAATCACGTCATTTTATAATTAAATAATAAAAATAATTCCGGAATTTGCCAACGGAGTCTAAACGAAAGTTGTAGAGCGTAGTCTCACCTTCGCGTGGATATAGGGACCATCGAAAACGGTGTTCGTATGAAGGAGATATGATTTTTTGAAGTTTATTAAATAATTTATATATATATTTAAATCAAAAATCCGGTAATATCCGAAGGAAGAGTCAGCGTCCTCATCCGAGTTACGCGCTGCGTAACCTCGTACGCCCCGCGTACCCGAGGGCCTTGGTCTCGGTCCGTCCACGTCGCCCCTATGCGAAGCTACCGACCCGCCCCATCCGACCCGTCCCATCCGAAGCCGAGGCAGTCGAGGACTCGCTCATACATGACGTACGCGTACGCGCTGCGTACGAGCGTACGCCCCGCGTAACGAGGCTTCTCAGACCCCCTATAAATAGAAATGCGAGGGTTCCGGAAAAATCACCCCATTTCTCTCCTTTCTCTCACGATCTTGCCTCGATTTCCGTGCCCGTTCAAACCCGAAGCTCTGGTCTTTTTGCTCAAGTCCCGAGGGTCGATTTTACTCCCGAGATTCCCGAAAATCCTGAGAAAAATCCGTTTCTCAGGACGAAACTCTGCCCAGTTTTCCATCTCGCTATCTTCAAACTTTCAGGTGAGTTTCATACCCCCTTAATTAACCTTTTTAAGATGTTCTAAATGCTTTTATATGCTTTCAAGGAGGGAATACAAGTAAAACACACGAGTATTATCGTGTGTTACATAAAGAATTATTTTATATGCTTTTATATATCCAAATCACATGTGATTTATAAACTTTATAGGAAACTTTTGTATATAAAATATGTTACAATAGAACTCTATCTTTTGAAATATAAATTGTTGTAATGCATGTATAAACTAAACATTTTCTTAGATTTTATGTATACTTGTCTATCTTGGGCTCTACAAAAATCTATACTTTCATAACAAGTGATTCCTTTTCTAGGTATTTCTAAACAATCGAGACACACTTTTAGAAAACTATAATAGGTATAGTTTTACAAGGATATTGCTAACTTTTACATACTAGAAACTTGATTTTCAAGAAGTCACTTTCATATACAAGAACAAACAAACATTTTAACACGTAAATCTATTTTTATACCATGGTTTTGTGAGACATAAACTTCATGTACGTTCGAGTACACATTTCAAGTCCTGTATTATATACCAGAATCCCTTGGAGGGGGATCATGGTGTTTGTGTATAGATCTATACAGGCTTGACAACCCGCGCCCTGATTGTTAGCTACAATCCACCGTTTGGGGTGACAAACGTCATAACATTCCAACGCCTGAAGAACGTTGTGTATAGGCATTCCGAGTCAATAGTATGGTTATAAAACTCACATGGGGTATTAAAAATGCATTGATTTACAAGGTTTTCAAACACATTGGTTATTTGACACTTACATACATTTTAGAAACAAACATTTGTCTTGAGAGAAGGCTACTTTTATACTAGTAGGAAATATAGGATTTTCTAAACACAAACAAACAAGGACAAAACATTTCATTTCATACAAACATTGTCATTTAAATACTTATGAAACTCACCAGCTTAAATGCTGATCTACTCTTTCAAAATTACTTGTATGTCCCAGGAAATCAGTAATTTCAGGTATCATTATGCTTTTGATGAAGGGATGCTGCGGCGCTAGTTTAATCTCATATTCTGACATCATATTGTAATTGGTTTTGAACATGTAACTTTTTGACAAATGTAAACTTTCAATTATATATATGATGGTTGTATTGCTTTCTTTACTATGTATTCTATTGTTACGCTACCACATGAAGTCATCCGCCCCCGAACGTTTCTGCCGTTCAGGTTTGGGGGTGTGACAGATTGGTATCCGAGCAATGTTTATAGTGAACTAAGTATATCGAACCACATAAGATATACAAACTATAAATGCTTAATGGACTAACACTCTCTGACAAAACATTTTTCTTTTTACGCTTGAGCAGCGTTACGTTTAACTTAAATTGATAGTTCATTTAAGTACAATTACATTCATACAACAAATTATTTTCATGATATCTAACTATACAACAAGTATTTAGACAAGTTGACACTACGATTAAGCCTCGATATCTGTAATCAGATTTTGGACAAATATAGCGTGATATACTATATTTGCCCGAGATTGGACCAACGTATATCGAGGAATGGTCGTAGTAAGCAACAAGTCAAAACTTACCAAACCAATACTAGAATCAAACACGAGAATTTAAATACTATAGGAGTATTTGCTACCTAAACTAGTTTAACTTACATGTTTTGCAAATTTCAACTTTATTCAAACCCTATTTCTCGTACAGTCAAATGGCTGGATTTCACCACCCCGGCGACTCAGAACCGGAAGTGATCGATCCACCAACCCGTTCAACCTCCCATCTTCGTAAGGAACTTTCAAGGACCGACTCCCGTCTGGGGAAGTGACCTCCATCATTGGAGCCAACAACAGAACTTACGTCCTCCCTACGGCATCTGCCGGGACTTCTATGATGTCTGCGGCGGAGGTTCGGCTGATCGGGCACTCCCGGTAATGGTGGGTAAGGTAGCCAATCAGTCCTATCAGTCCGGAGTTCAAGCTAGCCGACTCCGGGATGTCAACGTGGAAGTGCAGGTTCACACTTCTTACATCCGTAGGCTGGACAAAATACAAGACAATGCTCAACTCCAAACCGAGGCATTCCAAGCGCAAATGATTGCAGCCCTCGCTGAACTAAGGGAACAACAAGCCGCTTTTGATAGGCGTCTAATGGAGTCGAAGCAATCAGATGCAGAGTCAAGCTCCAAGCGCAACCTACGTCGCAAGTAGTGCTTGTCAAAGACTCAAATTTTGTTATAGCTTAGGACCTCGGCTAAAAGTCTTTAAATTTCTCGAACTTTGAAATCGGAGACCCTTATAGGGGTCAAATTTTCATGATCATTGTATCAACTTTTATATTAATATAAGTGACACTATTATTACTACGTTGAGTATTTCGTTCAAACCTTGAAAACTCTTTGAGAAACCAAATACTTGTTTCATAGTTTCAGTCTTACAAACAACTTTCATTCTTCTATTTTAAGACTCATACTAGCATCTGTTGTTGAACTATGGCAGTTTAGTTCATGAGTCACATTAATTCTCTATTCTATGGAATTCTTATCTTTACCTTTTCAACCTATATTTGAAGGATGCCTCTGCGTAGGAATCCAAGGCGAAACAACGGTGGGGAAGCACCTGTACCACCACCACCTCCACCACCTCAATTTGATGTTGTTATGCTCCAAGCAGCAGTCACCGCAGCGGTAGCAGCTGCCATGTCACAGATCAATAACTCGAGTACTAATGGCTCGGGATCTGGCACACAGCCATCCAACCATGGCGAGAGTCATGGACCACCCCGAGAATGCACTATTAAGGACTTTACTAACGCCAAACCCCGGATGTTTTATGGATCTGGTGGTGTGTTAGCCCTGAGACAGTGGATTGAAAGGACAGAGTCAGTCTTTGAAATCTGCTCCTGTCCCGAGCACAGCAAAGTCAAATTTGAAACTTTCACCCTTATTGATAGAGCTTTAACTTGGTGGAATGGCTACGTTAAAGTACTTACCCTGATAGTGGCAAACTCCATAAGTTGGGAGAGCCTAAAAGCCATGATGATGAGAGAATACTGCCCACGGGGAGAGATTCAAAAGCTTGAACACGAACTATGGACTCTCGGAATGGTTGGTACCGACATCGCAACTTATACCAACCGATTCTGCGATCTGGCAATCCTTTGCCCAGATATGATTGCTCCCAAGAGCAAGAAAATAGAAAGATACATCTGGGGACTAACGCCCCAATTACGATCAAGCGTGTTAGCTTCCAAACCTGACACCTTTGAAAGTGCTAAGGAACTGGCACAATCTCTGATTGACTACGGAGGTCATCAGAACTCAACCGTTTCTGCACCAGAACCACAGAAAGGGAACAACAACAACAACAACAACAACAACAACAACAACAACAACAACAACAACAGGAAGAGAGTATGGAATAAAGGGAAGGGTGGGTCTTCCCAAGAATCTGCAAAGAAACAACTGGTTTCAGTGAATGTTGCCACTGTACCTACTATAGCTCCTACAAATCCCTACCCCACAAAGCCTTATGTGGGTAACCTTCCAAAGTGCACCAAATGCACTTACCACCACCATGGACCTTGCCGGGAATTGCAGTGCGCCAACTACAACAGAAAGGGACACACAGCCCGTTTCTGCAAGGACCCCGCAAAACCGATCACTCAAGTTCCCAGTGCGGGTGTAGGCCAGACTTGCTACGGTTGTGGCGAGGTGG
This sequence comes from Lactuca serriola, assembly GCF_051521515.1. Classification (NCBI taxonomy): domain Eukaryota; kingdom Viridiplantae; phylum Streptophyta; class Magnoliopsida; order Asterales; family Asteraceae; genus Lactuca; species Lactuca serriola. The sequence continues at coordinate 100,373,831 of NC_136412.1, read as the reverse complement.
GCCACTACAAGAGGAACTGCCCTAAGGCAGCAGGCACCGGCGGTGTGGGACGAGTTTTGGCGATAGGCCACGACGAAGCTGTAGCTGACCCAACTGTAGTTGCTGTTATGTTCCTTCTCGATAATTCATATGCATGCATATTATTCGATAATGGAGCGGAAAGAAGCTTCGTAAGTCAAAACTTTATTCATTTACTTAAACCTAAACCTAGCAAGTTAGAAAAATCATTCACTGTAGAGATGGCCAATGGAAAAACCGAAAACACTAACTGCATATACATGGGCTGTACGTTAACTTTAGACGGCCATTCTTTTCCAATCAATCTCATGCCGGTCCAAATTAAAAGTTTCGACGTCATAGTCGGCATGGATTGGTTGAGTCTTCTTCGCGCCGACATCATGTGCTTTGAGAAAGCAGTCCGTCTTAATCTCCCTAACAACGAAACATTAGTTATCTACGGCGACAAATCAAATACAAACCTTCGCATCATTTCGTGCATCCAAGCTCGAAAGTGCTTGCGGAAGGATTGTCGAGCATTCCTAGCGCACATCGTTGATACAAGTCAAGAACTGAAGGACATCAAGAACATTTCGGTAGTACACGACTTTCCCGATATCTTTCCAGAAGAACTACCAGGATTACCCCACAACGCCAAGTCGAATTCAGAATCGACTTAGTTCCAGGGGCTACCCCAGTAGCAAAGTCACCTTATCGTCTCGCACCAGCAGAGATGCAGGAACTTTCCAGTCAACTTAATGAACTCCTTCAAAAAGGATTCATAAGACCAAGTTTCTCACCATGGGGAGCACCGGTCTTGTTTGTAAAGAAGAAAGACGGATCGTTCCGTATGTGCATCGACTACAGAGAGCTGAACAAACTTACTGTCAAGAACCGTTATCCTCTACCCCGTATTGACGAGCTATTCGACCAACTTCAAGGAGCAAACTACTTCTCAAAGATAGATCTACGATCCGGATATCACCAATTACGATTTCTAGAGGGAGATATTCCAAAGACAGCTTTCCGAACTCGTTATGGACACTACGAATTTGTAGTGATGCCGTTCGGATTAACCAATGCACCAGCAGTATTTATGGACCTAATGAATAGGGTATGCCATCCTTACTTGGATCAGTTCGTCATCGTCTTTATCGATGATATACTTATCTACTCCCGAAGTGAGGAAGAGCATAGTCAGCACCTACGAAAAGTCCTAGAAACACTGCGAACGGAGAAACTCTATGCGGAGTTCTCTAAATGCGAATTTTGGAGTCGAAGAGTCGAATTTTTAGGACACGTTGTTAGCGAGAAAGGTATACACGTGGACCACTCCAAAATTAAGGCCATTGAGAACTGGTCGGCACCAAAGACACCTACAGAAATTCGTCAATTTCTAGGTCTCGCTGGCTACTATCGCAGATTCATAAAGAACTTCTCTAGCATTGCGAAACCTCTTACTACCTTAACCCAGAAAGGCGTGGCCTTTGGCTGGGAAGCGAAACAAGAGAAGGCATTCCAGACGCTAAAACAGGCCTTGTGCACCGCACCGATACTATCCCTCCCCGAGGGGATAGAAGACTTCGTAGTGTATTGCGATGCGTCAAATCAAGGACTAGGTTGTGTTCTTATGCAGAGAGGGAAGGTTATTGCTTATGCCTCCCGTCAGCTTAAGACACACGAAGTGAACTATACGACACACGATCTTGAGTTAGGAGCAGTGGTATTTGCTCTGAAGATCTGGAGACACTACTTATACGGAACAAAGAGTACTATTTTCACCGATCACAAGAGCCTTCAACACATTTTCGATCAGAAGGAACTCAACATGCGACAACGACGATGGGTTGAGTTACTAAATGACTACAAATGCGAAATTCGTTATCATCCTGGCAAGGCCAACGTGGTAGCTAACGCCCTCAGTCGAAAGGAATACACTGGTCGGAGGGTCAAATCTCTGACTATGACTATCCATTCCCACTTATCCACACAAATTAAGGCGGCACAAATGGAAGCTTTGCAACCTGAAAATATGGCGAGTGAATCCCTGCGAGGAATGGAAAAGAATCTAGAAGTCAAGGGTGGCAGAGCCTACTATCTCATGGACCGAATCTAGACCTCGAAACATGGTGGTTTCAGAAACGTAGTCATGACCAAAGCACACAACTCAAGATATTCCGTTCACCCAGGTTCGGATAAAATGTATCTGGATCTTAAGAAACTGTACTGGTGGCCTAACATGAAAGCAGAAATTGCTACCTTCGTAAGTAAATGCCTTACTTGCGCTAAGGTTAAGGTCGAGTATCAGAAACCGTCAGGATTAGTACAACAACCGGAGATACCATAATGGAAATGGGAGCGGATTACTATGGACTTCATAACCAAGTTACCCAAGACGACGAGTGGACTCGATACCATATGGGTCATCGTCGACAAATTAACCAAATCCGCACATTTCCTACCCATCAAGGAGACTAACAAAATGGAAAAGCTTACAAGAACTTACTTAAGGGAAGTAGTGCGACTGCATGGTGTTTTGATATCCATTATCTCCGATAGAGATAGTAGATTCGCTTCAAGATTCTGGCAGTCACTACAAAGTTCCCTGGGGACTAGGCTAGACATGAGTACAGCCTACCACCCACAAACAGACGGGCAAAGTGAGAGAACGATACAAACTTTAGAAGATATGCTGAGAGCCTGTGTGATTGACTTTGGAAAGGCATGGGATATCCATTTACCCCTTGTCGAATTTTCATACAACAATAGTTATCATATAAGCATAAAGGCTGCTCCGTTTGAAGCCCTCTATGGTCGAAAGTGCAGATCCCCGTTGTGCTGGATTGAAGTTGGCGATACCCAGTTAGCTAGAGGAAGAGTTCCTGAAAGCACTTTTACCGGTCCGGAAATCATACGAGAAACGACAGAGAAGATCATTCAGATTCGTGAATGATTGAAAGCCTCTAGAGACCGACAGAAAAGTTACGCTGACCAAAGGAGGAAACCTTTGGAATTCCAGGTAGGAGACCACGTTTTATTAAAGGTCTCACCATGGAAGGGTTTAATATGCTTTGGAAAGCGTGGGAAACTAAATCCAAGATACATAGGGCCTTTCGAGATTCTTGCCAGAATCGGCCCTGTGGCTTACAAGCTTAACCTACTGCGTGGACTTAGTAACATACATCCAACCTTCCACGTCCCGAACTTGAAAAAGTGTCTGTCCGATGAGACTCTTGTTATTCCACTCGACGAGATCGAGATCAACGAGAGCCTTAACTTTGTGGAAGAACCAGTAGAAATCATGGACCGAGAGGTCACACAAACAAAACAAAGTCGCATACCCATCGTGAAGGTTCGCTGGAACGCCAAGCGGGGACCTGAATTCACATGGGAACGTAAAGATCAGATGAAACAAAAGTACCCTCATCTCTTTCATGTTCACTAGTATCTTTACTACTTTAAATTTCGGGACGAAATTCCCTCTAACGGGGGGATGATGTGACAACCCGATATTTCAACTCTTTGTAATGACCTAAAAAGTCAAGTATTGTAACCACTTTTGAGTTAATAAAATTAAATTTGATAATAAATTGTCCAAAAAGTTCTATTTAAATTCCCTCTATGTTTAAATGTCATTAAACAATGATCGTACGTAAAAAGAACGCTCAAATCCGACTTCGTATATTGAAGTTTAGATTTTTCCAAGTTCGGCTTAGCAACAGACAGTTAAAAACTCGAATCGGAGATCGAGCGACTTTTGGCCGGAATGACCTAAACGAGAATCGAAGGTCTCGACAAAGGTATTTCAGCGGTGAAAAGTCTGGAAAAAACCGACGTCAGATAAAGAAGTTATGAATTTTTAAAGAAATTCCTTAATCACGTCATTTTATAATTAAATAATAAAAATAATTTTGGAATTTGCCAACGGAGACTAAACGAGAGTTGTAGAGCGTAGTCTCACCTTCGCGTGGATATAAAGACCATCGAAAACGGAGTTCGTATGAAGGAGATATGATTTTTTGAAGTTTATTAAATAATTTATATATATATATATATATATATATATATATATATATATATATATATATATACATATATATTTAAATCAAAAATCCGGTAATATCCGAAGGAGGAGTCAGCGTCCTCATCTGAGTTACGCGCTGCGTAACCTCGTATGCCCCGCGTACCCAAGGGCCTTGGTCTCGGTCCGTCCACGTCACCCCTATGCGAAGCTACCGACCCGCCCCATCCGACCCGCCCCATCCGACCCGTCCCATCCGATCCGTCCCATCCGAAGCCGAGGAAGTCGAGGACTCGCTCATACATGACGTACGCGTACGCGCTGCGTACGAGCGTACGCCCCGCGTAACGAGGCTTCTCAGACCCCCTATAAATAGAAATGCGAGGGTTCCGGAAAAATCACCCCATTTCTCTCCTTTCTCTCACGATCTTGCCTCGATTTCCGTGCCCGTTCAAACCCGAAGCTCTGGTCTTTTTGCTCAAGTCCCGAGGGTCGATTTTACTCCCGAGATTCCCGAAAATCCTGAGAAAAATCCGTTTCTCAGGACGAAACTCTGCCCAGTTTTCCATCTCGCTATCTTCAAACTTTCAGGTGAGTTTCATACCCCCTTAATTAACCTTTTTAAGATGTTCTAAATGCTTTTATATGCTTTCAAGGGGGGAATACAAGTAAAACACACGAGTATTATCGTGTGTTACATAAAGAATTATTTTATATGCTTTTATATATCCAAATCACATGTGATTTATAAACTTTATAGGAAACTTTCTTATATAAAATATGTTACAATAGAACTCTATCTTTTGAAATATAAATTGCTGTAATGCATGTATAAACTAAACATTTTCTTAGATTTTATGTATACTTGTCTATCTTAGGCTCTACAAAAATCTATACTTTCATAACAAGTGATTCCTTTTCTAGGTATTTCTAAACAAACGAGACACACTTTTAGAAAACTATAATAGGTATAGTTTTACAAGGATATTGCTAACTTTTACATACTAGAAACTTGATTTTCAAGAAGTCACTTTCATATACAAGAACAAACGAACATTTTAACACGTAAATCTATTTTTATACCACGGTTTTGTGAGACATAAACTTCACGTACGTTTGAGTACACATTTCAAGTCCTGTATTATATACCAGAATCCCTTGGAGGGGGAGCATGGTGTTTGTGTATAGATCTATACGAGCTTGACAACCCGCGCCCTGATTGTTAGCTACAGTCCACCGTTTGGGGTGACAAACGTCATAACATTCCAACGCCTGAAGAATGTTGTGTATAGGCATTCTGAGTCAATAGTATGGTTATAAAACTCACATGGGGTATTAAAAATGCATTGATTTAGAAGGTTTTCAAACGCATTGGTTATTTGACACTTACATACATTTTAGAAACAAACATTTGTCTTGAGAGAAGGCTACTTTTATACTAGTAGGAAATATAGGATTTTCTAAACACAAACAAACAAGGACAAAACATTTCATTTCATACAAACATTGTCATTTAAATACTTATGAAACTCACCAGCTTAAATGCTGATCTACTCTTTCAAAATTACTTGTATGTCCCAGGAAATCAGTAATTTCAGGTATCATTATGCTTTTGATGAAGGGATGCTGCAGCGCCAGTTTAATCTCATATTCTGACATCATATTGTAATTGGTTTTTGAACATGTAACTTTTTGACAAATGTAAACTTTCAATTATATATATGATGGTTGTATTGCTTTCTTTACTATGTATTATATTGTTACGCTACCACATGAAGTCATCCACCCTCGAACGTTTCCGCCGTTCAGGTTTGGGGGTGTGACACCAAGCACATTCCTTGGCCGTAAACTCTTATTTGCTCCTCAAAATTTATGATTAGGGTGTTCTAAGTCCGGATTTGCAAGCCATAAGGTCGTATCTAAGTCCCAATGTTGGTTTGGAGGGGTTTAATTGCTCAACAACCCATTTATTAAGTGTTTACGGCCCAATCATGCTCCTTGGCCGTATAGACATGTTCCAGGTCCAAAATCACGTTTTAAACACATATTTGAAGGCCTAAGAGGTTGAATAACAAGTTAGGGAAGTTATCTCTATGATTTGGAGCCTTAATTTTTATGTTTTTGGACCTTAATCTTGGATGAGGAGAGAGGTTAGAGAGAGAGTGAAAAAGGGTGGAATGAAGTCCATTCCCCCTTATATATGGATTGGAGTTGAAGCTCCATGGAAATCTACCCGATACAGCCGTTATACGGGGCTTTTGGTCGCACCCGATTTAGTGGTCGTAATAATAAAAACTAACTTTTTCCAATTAAATGGAAATGTGTGTTATGTGTTTTTATTTCCGTTTATCACGACTTAACGGCATATTAAACATAAACAATTGAAATGTTTATTTAATTGACGACCTCTAATTAACGGAACTTTTATAAACTGAAATACTCCGTTAACGGTAACGGGGAAATGTTACGGGACAACTTGGGTTGTCACACTATACATAAGACTTATCATTAATCCCAAGTCATTACTGATTGATCTACTTACGGGAGAGGTGTCCAGAATGGTTAGGTTGGCTCGGTTGTTGGATTTCAGAAAAGCTATATGCCGAAATCGTCATGCCTCCCAACTCTCCTACCTGGATGATCCTTACTTGATAGATCATGTTGTAAACATTAGGATTAGTGAGTAATCTAGATTATTATTTGTCACCATGATCACTAGACTAAAACTCTATGTTAATCATACTTAGGTCACATTAAGGGAATATCTAAGGTATTAGATGAAACTCTACCCAGATCACTAGTCACCCACCAAGTCATGTGAATGCATAGTTACTTTCAACTTACACGTAGATATAAAGTATCTATTAAATGCTATATGTGTACTTGATATGTGTGATATAATAATGTATAATTTTATATATATAAATTACTTTATCGTATTTACATTGGGTGGTAAAGGGTTTTTGGGAAAATAAAGTATTGGTGAGAGATCAGATATTGTATTATCGGGACCAGTCATTTCATAAAGTATAGATGAAGACCAATAACAATTCTAGGCAGTCTGATGGAACACTAGTTAGGGGTGTTAATGATAATACTTTTCAGGGAAAAGAAAAGACATTCATCCGGGTACTCTATTCCCTTCACGGTTGCCTTATGAATGTATATTGCTATGGAACCCCATAGTAATATTATCTACTCACATAGATCCTTTAGGATTGGTCCATCAAGATCATCACCTTAGGATCCGGGAGTGAGAATTACGAGAATGCGTAATCGGGTTAATTGTGTAAATTAAAATATACAAGTATATTATTGTGGGTTGAAAATCATATGTGTTCACCAGGTTTTCCAACCTGACCCATTCAGTTTATTTGTATCATAGGCAGCGATATGAAGATACTGATATATAATGTAGTTCTCTGTTGAGAGATATAAGGAACTCGTAGGCTACTAAAATATGGACGTAAGTCTTGTTTATGCTTATGTTTATATATCAGTTATGACATTCCTTATTTTTATAATCAATGAAAAACATTTCTTCGTAAATACCTTTAATGGGACAAATTCTGCATTTATAAAGATCACTCTAATTTAAAATTAGCATAAAGAAAAAGTTTTAAAAAGGCTGTAAATTTAAGGATGTCACATATTGTTAGGAGGATTGGTAAGTGTTAATATAGAATCACAACTTAAAAGAGTCAGCTTTGAATCATACGTAATGATTATTAATGTGCACAAGTCAATTTGATTTATTTGCAGCTAATTATTATGGCTTTTAAGAGAGACTTCGATATGTAGGTTTGCTGATTTAACCTATATTTTAATTCTTTTTCGTTTTTCTCGGATTATCCAACATAGAGTTCACATTTCCACCCTTAATCTGCATGTTGAAGCTTAAGCTAGAGGTTAGACTGTTATACTTGATAAAGCAATTAACAACAACTGCATTTCTTAAATTAAATAGAAAAAGATGAAAGTAACATGATATACTAAACAAATGAACCAAAGAATGCTACTAGTTCTTACATTTAACAATAAATAAATTGATTTAATTGTTCATCTATATTAAATTGATTTAATTGTTCATCTATATTAAATTTACAAGTTGTGACAACCCGAAATTTCCATTTATTTTAACGTCGTAATTAAGCACGTCAAAAATTAGCCTAATTTATCCCAAAATATTTTTGACTGGATTTAAACCTGTTGGAATATTTTAAATAATATTCGTCAAGCGAACCAAAAATAAAAAGGTAAAATTTAAAATTTGCGTGTTTAACGGAAGTCGCGAAAAACCCCGTTTGCGGTTGGTGTTGGGTAGACCCCCACCTAGGCTGTAAACTCAACCCTATATAAGGGTTGAGTGGGTTTCATTCCAACCTTTTCACACATTAGGAGCCTTCTCTCTCTACTTTCTCTCTCTACAAATCGGGTTTTGGTCAAAAATCGCCCCTTCGAGCTTCAAAACGGTAAGTTAACCTTCCTTGCTTGTTGTTTAGCTTATCACACTTGCAAATTCGTGTTTAAATCAACCAAAACCCTCAAAATCATGAGTTTACGGCCCAAAAACACTCTTGGTGTCACACCCCGAAAACCGAAGGCGAAAACATTTCTGGGGCGGACTCCACGTTGAGTATCAAATCCAATGTACATAGTAAAACAGTAACATAAAACATTACATTATATAGAATTGTTTACATCTGTTTGAAAGAAAAGTTATACAAGTGTTATATACATATATCATATGAACAAAAGCAAGGACGAGTCTTCTAACGCTCCGTCTTCTCCAAAAGATGGCAGTGTACCTGTCTAATGCTGACCTGAGAATACAAGCAGTTTGAAAATCAGCATAAAGCTGTTGAGTTCATAAGCGGTTTAGTTTTGAAAAGAACGTGTTTCCCTTGTTTTCTGAAAGAGTTGTTATCCAAGAAAATCCCATATTTTCTTATGAAAACAGTTTAGTTATCTTTTGTTACTAATTTTGAAAACGGGTTGTTACGTTATTCCAGGAAAATCCCATATTTTCCTAATAGTTTAGTTATCCATTTGTTACTTAATTCGTTTACAAGTTGTTACGTTATCCCAGGAAAATCTCATATTTTCCTATGTGTTGAGGTTAGTTCTTAGTTCAGATTTCGATGTACTAGTAACTACCATACTTGTAGTATTAGTTAAGTAGTCTGATATCTTAGTTATCCTACATTCGAATGTTGATTACCTGCTACACTTAGTTGTATTTTCGAATATTTGGATTCACTCAGAAATATACATTAACAGTATTTTCGATGTTCTGGTGATTTCCAAAAGAGTACATTAGATGTATTTTCGAAACTCTATCGACATTCTAAGGCGTCTGAATTCGAAACTCAGTTGATGTCCATAGGCGTACTTTCGAATTATTTTTCGACACTCTGGTGACACTCAAGGCGTACACAAACTGTATATTCGAAGTCTTGGCATCATCCAAAGGCGTTATTTCGTATTCGTAATCCTATTTCTATTCGTATTCGTATTCGTATTCGTATTCGTATACCTATTCCTATTTGTATTCGTATTCGTATTCGTATTCGCATTCGTGTTCGTACTATCCTAGTGGTTATCTTTGTATTTGTATTCGTATTCGTATTCGTACTATCCTATTGGTTATATTCGTATTCGTATTCATATTAGTTCTATCCTATTGGTTACATTCGTATTCGTATTCGTATTAGTTCTATCCTATTGGTTACATTCGTATTCGTATTCGTATTCGTATTCGTATTCGTATTTTGTTAATATTAATCTTAGTTTATGATTAGTATGATTTCTTTTGCAAAAAGTAATATAGTTTATAATACTTTTTTTATTTAGAAATCTACATTTACTCTAACAGTTTACCCTGCAATTCGAACCATTAGTTAACACGATTTTCGATATTAGAAGCATCCATAAAATGAAACATTTGAGCTGAAAATAAGTTTAAGTACAAGATTTCCTTGTACTTTTTGCTTGTATTCCCCATGAAAACATTAAAAAAAACAATTTGAAAAACACAGAAAAAAGGTAGCGGTATGAACTCACCGGTCGAGAAACGCGTCAGTTTGGATCCTAAACGTCAATTCTGGGTTTGCAAACGCACAAGATTCCTATGTATTATGAAAAGATACACATTTGTATCTAATTAGAACTTAAATTATTTATTACATGAGGACATATGCTTCTAGATGCGAAAACACTTCATTACAAGTGTTTGAAAGGACCCGGGTGGCATTTGAGGACACATAAGGCTTGGATATGGACTTTACTCTTCAAGAGTAAACTCTTAGGAGTGTTTTCGGCCCTAATGACACATTCCCCATGATTTTACGGCCGTAAACTCATGGTGGGGTGCTTTTGGTTGCTAAATGGCTTTATATCACTTTGATAAATTAGCTAGGATCACATCTAGGGCATTGGAATGGATTTATCTCACATATGGACCATTTATTGGAGTTTACGGCAGTAAACTTGGAGTTTACGGCAGTAAACTTGGAGTTTACGGCCGTAAACTTCCCTCACACTAAATCCTTGATGTTTTGGTGGTCCTTAATTAATCACATGTGATTTCAAGCTATTTTACAAGTCTAGGGGTAAAATTTGGGCACCATTTGACATAGTTTTAGGAGTTTACGGCCCAAGACTCCATCTTATGGCTGTGAACTCCTTAGGGGGTTGTTTTCCTTATGTTTTAGGCTCCTAATTCGTTTATGGTTGCTTCTAGATTTTTGTTCAAGGCTTAGGAGGTGTGTAAGTGGCAATTTAACACCTTAGAAGGAGTTTACTCTCCATGGAGATGAGTTTACGGCCCAAGCATGTTCTTGGGCAGTAAACTAATGTTTACTCCTCTAAATTGATGTTCAAGGTGTTCTAAGTCCAATTCCATAATTCTATAAGCCATATCTAGGCTTCAATAGGGTTTTGGAAGGGTTTTAAGGCACAAAAGACCCCTTAATGTGTGTTTACGGCCTAAGCATGCTCCAGGTCCGTAAACACATAAACATGGTCCTAAATCATAGATAAATCACGAATTTGAAGGCCAAGAATGATATACTAGGAGTTAGGGAAGATACCTTGATGATTTGAAGCCAAAATTTTGTGATTTTGGACCCTTAAACTTGATTTGAGGAGAGAGGTTAGAGAGAGAGTAGTGAGAGAGAGCAAAAGCTTCAAATGGAAACTTGATCCTCTTTAAACAGGGTCTATGATTTGGACACAATGGAATTCTACCCGATACCGACATTAAACGGGGCTTTTGGTCACACCCGATTAAGTTTTCGTAATCCGGCGGGATTGAATTTAGAAATCTTTAAATTAATGATTTTGGGCCATTTTCATGAGTTTCTAAGGGATTTGGACACTTATTAGATTAAAATAAAAATATAAGTTTAAATAACTTAGCCCAAAAACGAGATCGGAACGAACCACTATAGACGGGTTTTATGGACGAAATGGGTTTCGGCGATGGACAACTTCGGGTTGTTACACTTGGACCACAAACACTCGCAAATGGGGTTTCGAAGCCCCAAAACCTTTCCAAACCACTTCTAACGATTAGCAATGACTTAGGGGATTGCACGAATGGACTTAGAACACCAAAATCTTAACATATGGGGAGTAAACATGAGTTTACGGCCCAAGAACATTCTTGGACCGTAAACACACCTTCAAGGACCATAAACACCTTTTTGGATGTTAAATTACCCCTTAAACACCTCCAAAAGCTTCCATGAGTGCCTAGAACTTTGTATTCCTTCATGTGATGCACCAAAACATGCCCAAATGTGTAACACCGTGAATTTCAAAATAATTTTTCACAAATTATAAAAACATTTCTCATTTAATTTTCATAAAACATTAAGTTTAAAATCCCAATTCACATCATACAAAATCCCAAGATCATATATATATCAAAAATCCCATGCGTGTGTACAGATCAAGTCGGCGCCTTCCCACGGTCATCGCTAGTACCTAAAACAACAACACTAATACTGTAAGCACAAAGCTTAGTGAGTTCCCCAAAATACCACACATAACACATATTAGCCACTCGAGGCTATAACTCTATGGGTCCGTGCACCCAAACTCTGTGAACCCTCAGGTTCTAACTCTGTGAACCTTCCGGTTCCAACTCTATAAACATGCACAACATAAATCACATAGAAATAATGCAATACAACACATCACATACATATAGCATATAAATACTCTATCACATAACTCTGATTACCTACTCAAGGTAAAGTATAGTGAGAAGACTCACCTCCTGTATCTTGATAACTCGCGAATCCTGGAAATCACTCGTGCTCGATCCTCCGAGCTATAATCCTCCTATAACATCATATGTCTCTAATTAACACTTTTACCACTAAGGTTGACTACCCCTATCAAGTCAACACTGGTCAACTCTGGTCAACGGTCAACGGTCAACTTTGACCGGACTCGGCGAGTGCACTAGGGTGACTCGGCGAGTCTAAGCGTTTTCACCAACTCTCTAGGATTCCCTTTTTGACATGTTGAGTACTCCCCTGACTCGACGAGTTCCACCTGGCATGAATCGCGGGGCTACCACGACTCAACTCGCTGAGTCTCAAGAACAACTCAGCGAGTTCCAGTTCGACACAGACCACCTGTCAACCCTCTCTAACTCTCCCTGACTCACTGAGTTAACCCATAACTCGGCAGGACCACTCGTTGAGTGGTTAAGGGAAATCTTCATGCTACTCGTCGAGTCTGTTCTTCGGACTCGGCGAGTCCATGCCATGCATCAACTCAATCTTGCTTCTGAGGTCAGATCTGCTCCAACAACTCATAGATCTGGCCCTCCTAAGCTCATTCATCACGTAAAGTTCATATCTTGGTGCTCATAACACACCCCATGACTCATAAATGGTGTTTTGACCTCAAGCACAAAGACTCCAATTCAAAACCTCCATGGATTCATAAAAAGCTTGGACAAAGGGACACTCTGGACCTCCAAGGGTCCAGATCCAGAACCTAACTCGCTTAAGGGACCAAGGAAGCACTAGATCTAGCCACAAAAGGGCTCAATAAGCCCTAAATCAACATAAACATCAACATAACAGAGAATGGCTCGAAGATAGTTTCTCAAATGTGATGTTCTGGACCTCAAATCTTCAGGAAGTGGCTCCTCTTGTTTCACTTGGCTATTGCTTCCTTTCCCTTGCTAAACACCTCCAAGGTCAATAATGGCTCCTTGATTTACTCCAAATACTCAAGCTCGCTAGGGTTTCACTCAGGGGACTGGTGAGCAAAAATGACGGCCTTAAGGCCCTTTAAATAGGTCTCAAACCCGAGAAATTAGGGTTTCATTAAACAGCACGGACTCACCGAGTCCATTCCTTGGACTCGCTGAGTCCAGGCGCGAACCCTCGTCCAGAACCGCGATCCTACTCGGCGAGTTTGAGCTCCAACTCGCCGAGTCCCCTCACAAAACACAAAAAATATATGCATAAAAGATACCTGGAAATCCGGGCTGTTACAACTCTCCCCCACTAGAACTAGACTTCGCCCTCGAAGTCTCACTCTGAAAATAGCTCTGGATGCTGCTCACGCATCTCGCGCACCGGCTCCCAAGTCATCTCTGATCCCTTCCGATGTTGCCACTAAACCAACACTAGGGGTACCTCCTTGTTCCTCAGAACCTTGATTTTCCGATCTCTGATGGCCACTGGTCTCTCGGTATAATTCAGGCTCGCATCCACCTGAATATCCTCTAATGGAACCACTGCCGACTCATCGGCTATACACTTCCTCAGCTGTGACACATGAAAAGTGTCGTGAATCTGCCCCAACTTTGCTGGAAAATACAAACGATAGGCTACCCGGCCTACCCTCGCGATCACACGGAAAGGACCAATATATCGGGACCCAACTTGCCCCTCTTCCTGAATCGAATCACTCCTTTCCAAGGAGAGACCTTCAGGAGAACAAAGTCGCCGACCTGAAATTCAAGCTCGGACCGGCGCCTGTCTGCATAACTCTTCTGTCGGCTCTGAGCGGTCAACAACCTCTGTCTGACCTGCTGAATCTGCTATGTCGTCTAAAGTACGATCTCTGTACTTCCCATCACCCTCTGCCCAACCTCTCCCCAACAAATGGGGGTCCGACACCTCCTCCCATACAACAGCTCAAAGGGCGGCATACCAATGCTCGAATGATGGCTGTTGTTGTAGGAAAACTCTGCCAAGGGTAAATACGCATCCCAGCTACCCCCGAAATCCAACACACATGCTCGGAGCATGTCCTCAAGCGTCTAAATCGTCCGCTTACTCTAACCGTCTGTCTGGGGATGATATGCGGTACTAAAATGCAATCTAGTACCCAACTCCTCATGAAACTTCTTCCAGAATCTGGAAGTGAAGCGCACATCACGGTCTGAAACAATCGAGATGGGCACCCCATGCCGAGATACCACTTCCCTCACATACACCTCCACCAATTTCTTTGCTGAAGAACTCTCACTGATGGCAAGGAAGTGAGCGCTCTTCGTCAACCTGTCCACAATCACCCAAATTACATCAACTCCTCTGGCAATCCTCGCAAATTTGGTGATGAAATCCATAGTGATCTGTTCTCGGGAACCTCCAATGGCTGCAACTTGCCATGCGACCTCTGGTGCTCGGCCTTAACCCTACGGCAGGTCAAGCACCTCTGAACAAACCACGCAACATCCCTCTTCATACAGGGCCACCAATACTCCTTTCTCAAATCCAAAAACATCTTAGTGGCCCCCGGATGGATCGAAAATTTCGACCGATGAGCCTCCTCCATCAAAATGGTACGCGTTCCTCCCACAAACGGCACCCAGATACGCCCTAGAAAAGTCATAAGCCCCCGACCATCGGTAACGAACTCTGAAACCAAACCAACAACTCTTTCCCTCTTCTGCATCTCAAGTTGCACAGCCTCGGCCTGTGCCCCACGAATGGCGTCCAATACCGGAGCTATCACAGTCAATCTCAAACATACATCCCGCAGTGGAGTGCCCTCCGCCCTACGGCTCAACGCATCGGCTACCACATTAGCCTTGCCTGGGTGGTACAGGATCTCACAATCATAATCCTTGACCACATCCAACCACCTTCTCTGTCGCATATTTAGGTTGGGTTGATCCATCAAGTACCTCAAACTCTTATGGTCCGTGTATATCGTACACCGAACCCCATACAAGTAGTGACGCCAAATCTTGAGGGCGAACACCACTGCCCCCAACTCTAGATCATGGGTGGGATATCTCGTCGCATGAGGCTTCAGCTGCCTCGATGCATATGCTATCACATGCCCTCTCTGCATCAGCACCGCTCCCAGCCCCAAAATCGATGCATCACAATATACCACAAAGTCCTCGATCCCTTCCGGGAGAGCTAACACCGGGGATACGCACAACCTTTGGCAAAGTGTTTCAAAGGAGGCCTGCTGCTCGGGGCCCCATGAAAAAGCAACACCCTTCCGGGTCAATCTGGTGAGTGGCACTGCGATCTTAGAGAAATCCCTGATAAACCTCCGATAATACCCTGCCAATCCTAGGAAACTCCTGATCTCGGAGGGTGACTTTGGCACCTCCCAACTCACCACCGCCTCAACCTTGGCCGGATCGACCAATATCCCTTCCTAGTTAACGAGATGTCCTAAGAACTAGACCTCCCGCAACCAGAAATCACACTTGGAGAATTTGGCATAAAGCCTCTCCGATCTCAGAACTCCGAGAACCTCTCCTAAATGCTCCTCATGCTGCTATCTAGATCTCGAATATAGCAGAATATCATCGATAAATACAATCACCGACCGATCCAGCATCGGCCTACACACTCGGTTCATGAGGTCCATGAATACTGCCGGGGCATTGGTGAGCCCGAAAGGCATCACCACAAACTCGTAATGCCCATAACGCGTCCTAAACACTGTCTTCTGGACGTCCTCATCCCGCACCCTCACCTGATGATATCAAGACCTCAAATCGATCTTGGAGAACCAAGATGCTCCCTGCAACTGATCGAACAAATCGTCGATCCTCGGCAACGAGTAACGGTTCTTGACCGTCAGCTTGTTCAACTCCCGGTAATCAATGCACATCCGGTGTGAATCATCCTTCTTCTTGACGAACAGGATAGGCGCTCCCCACGGCGAGCTGCTCGGCCGAATAAACCCCTTCCCCAGCAGCTCCTGAAGCTGTGAGGATAACTCTTGCATCTCTGGAGGTGCAAGGCGATAAGGCACCATAGCGATAGGCGCGGCCCCCGGAACCAAATCGATACTGAACTCAACTTGCCTCACAGGAGGCACTCCCGGCAACTCCTCGGGAAATTCATCCGAGAACTCACGCACCACCGGAACCTCCTCAACTAAACTCGGCCTCTCGGAAACCACCCGTGTATCCATCACATACGCCACAAAACCCTTACAACCCTGCTGTAGACACTGTCTCGCCCTAGCGGCCGAACAAAACGCTGATCCTAAATGTGTACCCTCGTCGTACACCGAAAGAACTCCCCCACTAGGGTCTCGTATGGTCACCAGTTGACGCTCGCAGTTGATAACCGCACCAAATCTGCTCAACCAGTCCATGCCCACAATGACACAGACATCACCCATCGCAATAGGAACCAGATCAATCGGGAACTCAACACCGAAAATCTCGACTACGCAACCTCGAAGAACCTCCGTGGCATATATCACCCTCTCATTAGCTATGGAAACTCTGAGAGGCCGACTCAACGCCTCACGACTAACACTAATATGCTGACTAAAAGCCAAAGATACAAAAGACCGACACGCACCCGAGTCAAATAACACCAAGGCAGGTACAAAATTCACAAGAAAAGTACCTACGCATAACATAACATAAGCATAATATCTCAACATTAAAATAAATACATGAAAGAATACATACCAGCCACGACATCGAGCGCCGCGCGGACCTCCTCCGCGGTCAGCTGAAAAGCTCTCCCTCGTGCCCTCAGCGCCTCGGCCTTCACTGGCCGACTCTCTGTAGCTTTGATGGCGGCAGGGGCGGATCCCTGAGGTGCTCCCTGAGCTGATCCCCACAACTGCAGACACTCCGCCTTCCGGTGTCTGGTCTGGTTGCAGTGAAAATACACCGCAAACCCCTTAGGGCAGTCCTTGGCCATATGCCCCTCCTTGCCACACTTGTAGCAAGATCCCACTCTGCAGACTCCATCATGACCCTTGCCACACTTCCTACAAGTGCGTCCCTTCTGGCTCCTTGGTTTGGGATCAGCGGGCTTGGCCCGCTTGGCTGCCGGCTGAGACTGTGCCGGTCGCCGATCCATCCCCTGAGACTCTGCCTCCTCCCTGGCCTGAGTCTCTAGCTCAATCTCCCTCTTCCGGGCATTTGCCTGAAGCTCAGCAAATGTCCGGTACGAGGAGTTCGCCGCGAACTCCCGAATATCTCGCCTCAAAATGCTCAAATATCGGCTCATACGTGCCTGCTCAGTGGACACGTGCTCAGGGCAGAACCGCCCTCTCATGGAACATCCTGGTAATCACCGTAACCGACTCAGTACCCTGCTTGAGGGTCAGAAACTCCTGGGCCAAACGTTCCCTCTCCACCTGGGGAATGTACTCATCTCGGAACATGGCAGTGAACCTCTCCCAGGTCACTACCGCAATCTCAGCAGGCGTGAAATGCGCCGTCATAAACTTCCACCAGTCGTTCGCTCCCAAGCGAAGCTGGTTCAGCGCGAACCGAACCTTCAAATGCTCAGGAGATGAGCAAGTGAAGAAACACCCCTCTATATCAGAAATCCACCTCATAGCTGCCACCGGATCCTGGGTCCCATCAAACTCTGGTGGTTTTGTATTGCTGAACTCCCGGAACAGCAACGCATCACCACCTTGCCACCTCGCGGCAGCAATAGTTGCGGTGGCCGCTGCAACAGCAGCCTCAGTAAGAGCGGCATAACGCTCATCAAAGGTCTCAATCAGCGTGGTCTTAATTGACCCAAACATCTCTGGTATCTCTGCCCTGATGGCCGCAGCCACCTCCTCATGGATGATCTGGCGGATCTCCTCATCACTGGTACCACTGCTCTCAGACATCAAACGTGTCCTCACCATGATCTACCTCTGAAATACAACATACGATAAATTAGAACCCATTCGAGCATACTCACACTCTTCAACTCTTTCCTCCTTGATCCTTGGTATTCCAAAGATTCTTACTTGGGCTGTACACCGCTCCAGTGCTTTCAGTTGTACGGGCCCAATACTACTGTCCGCACCGTATCAGAATACACCCCAAGTCCTCCTCTTCGGATCCCAAATTCCAAGTACTCTATCATGCATAGACCACTCTCTAATAGATCACTCATAAGCCCCTCACTGGTACCTACTCACTCTCAAGCATCTCATAGCAGCTCACCTTTTCCTAGGCTAAGGCATCACAAATCAGGCCACTCTAGTCCTAATAGGAATACCTAGCCTACTCTAGCATGCGAATACATCATATCAATACCAATATCACATAACATAAAGGTATTTTGGGAAATCACCGTTTGGGCGCGGACTGATCGTACATACAGCTCTGCTCTGCGTTTTTCATAAATCTTTTACCCTTTTTGAAAATAATTCTCAAATCCTCAGTTTGAGTTCAAATACGCCCGAAGGTGTACTTGAATCCCTCAAACCAAGGCTCTGATACCAACTTGAAACACTGTGAATTTCAAAATATTTTTTCACAAATTATAAAAACATTTCTCATTTAATTTTCATAAAACATTAAGTTTAAAATCCCAATTCACATCATACAAAATCCCAAGATCATATATATATCAAAAATCCCATGCGTGTGTACAGATCAAGCCGGGGCCTTCCCACGGTCATCGCTAGTACCTGAAACAACAACACTAATACTGTAAGCACAAAGCTTAGTGAGTTACCCAAAATACCACACATAACACATATTAGCCACTCGAGGCTATAACTCTATGGGTCCGTGCACCCAAACTCTGTGAACCATCAGGTTCTAACTCTGTGAACCTTCCGGTTCCAACCCTATAAACATGCACAACATAAATCACATAGAAATAATGCAGTACAACACATCACATACATATAGCATACAAATACTCTATCACATAACTCTGATTACCTACTCAAGGTAATGTATAGTGAGAAGACTCACCTCGTGTATCTCGATAACTCGCGAATCCTGGAAATCACTCGTGCTCGATCCTCCGAGCTATAATCCTCCTATAACATCATATGTCTCTAATTAACACTTTTACCACTAAGGTTGACTACCCCTATCAAGTCAACACTGGTCAACTTTGGTCAACGGTCAACTTTGACCGGACTCGGCGAGTGCACTAGGGCGACTTGGCGAGTCTAAGCGTTTTCACCAACTCTCTAGGATTCCCTTTTTGACACGTCGAGTACTCCCCTGATTCGACGAGTTCCACCTGGCATGAATCACGGGGCTACCACGACTCAACTCGCCGAGTCTCAAGAACAACTCGGCGAGTTCCAGTTCGACTCAGACCACCTGTCAACCCTTTCTAACTCTCCCTGACTCACTGAGTTAACCCATAACTCGGCAGGACCACTCGCTGAGTGGTTAAGGGCAATCTTCATGCTACTCGCCGAGTCTGTTCTTCGGACTCGGCGAGTCCATGCCATGCATCAACTCAAACTTGCTTCTGAGGTCAGATCCGTTCCAACAACTCATAGATCTGGCCCTCCTAAGCTCATTCATCATGTAAAGTTCATATCTTGGTGCTCATAACACACCCCATGACTCATAAATGGTGTTTTGACCTCAAGCACAAAGACTCCAATCCAAAACCTCCATGGATTCATAAAAAGCTTGGACAAAGGGACACTCTGGACCTCCAAGGGTCCAGATCCAGAACCTAACTCGCTTAAGGGACCAAGGAAGCACTAGATCTAGCCACAAAAGTGCTCAATAAGCCCTAAATCAACATAAAAATCAACATAACAGAGAATAGCTCGAAGATAGCACCTCAAATGTGATGTTCTGGACCTCAAATCCTCAGGAAGTGGCTCGTCTTGTTTCCCTTGTCTATTGCTTCCTTTCCCTTGCTAGATAACACCTCCAAGGTCAATAATGGCTCCCTGATTTACTCCAAACACTCAAGCTCACTAGGGTTTCACTCAGGGGATTGGTGAGCACAAATGACGGCCTTAAGGCCCTTTAAATAGGTCCCAAACCCGAGAAATTAGGGTTTCATTAAACAGCGCAGACTCGCCGAGTCCAGGCGCGAACCCGCGTCCAGAATCGCGATCCTACTCGGTGAGTTTGAGCTCCAACTCACCGAGTCCCCTCACAAAACACCAAAAATATATGCATAAAAGATACCTGGAAATCCGGGCTGTTACAAAATGAGCAACACTTGATTTTATGGTTTGGGAAGGTCTCCTAAAACCGTAAACACCTTTCCAAGGTGTTTAAGTGCCTTTAACACCTTCCTATGCTCATATAAGTGACTAGAACCTTGCCTACATAGCCTAGAACCACCAAAGCACAAAAGAAATGAACAAACATGAGTTTACAACCGTAAAATCATGTGTTTATGGCCGTAAACTCCCAAGGGAGTGGTCCAAGGACCGTAAACTCCATAAAGTGTCCATTTTGAGCCCCAATCACTTCCATAGCCCTTGAATAAACTCTAGAACCCTTATTTGTCAAGCATGAATCCTTAATGCACACAAATTCACCATTCCCATGAGTTTACGGCCGTAAACTCATCGGGGATATGGTTCCAAAATCGTAAACACCCTTAGACACTACTATTTGAGGAGTAAACTCCAATGTGAGTCCATACACACCTAATATGCAACCCTTGGTACTCCTAGCACTTGTAGCAAAGTGTTTTTATGTAGTAGGACATCTTTACTTGCTTAATTAGTTATTAAATGACTAATTGGATACTTAAATGTATCATTACATGTTAAATAGGATTCGTGTGTGTGGTTAAATCCGCACTTGACACTTAGCCTCTCTCTCTCTCTCTCTCTCAGCCAATTCATCGCCTTGAGTAGTACAGGAATCCTTCTATTATTCACGTTTCTGGAACCCTAGTAACTATTATAGGAATAGTTAGGAGACTCTATCCCTATCTCTATCTCTATCTCTATTTCTCTCTATCTCTCTCTCTTTCTCTTTTACTTTAGAATGTGACACACTATTTCCCTCTACAACGCTTCATTGCGCCAACACCGTGTAACCAGAGTCTCCGGGAAGGAGAGTGAACATCATGTGTATAGATATATACAGTACTGACACTCCCATACCCAGACTACTAGCTACAGCCGCGCCGGTAAGGCCCATGGGTGACATAATGCCACTACCTCTACTCGTGACCTGGAGGGTCATCGGATGCTCTATCGTCGATCAGTATGGTTACATACGGGTTCACATTCACCCTTTTTGTTTTAGACTTTGCTAGTTGTATCGTTCACTCGATATTGTCTAGATTTTGTACTTCCTTTTGTTAGACTGAGCCAGGCGTATCATTCATTCGATACTCTCTTGGAATCTATGTTTTCTTTTGTTTTAGTCAGCAATGTTACTGCTGAGGTATATATATTATTTTCCCCTAGTATTTTCACTTATGATTTTCTCATTACTCTTTTAAAGTCAATTTTCTATTTGGTAATGATAGTAATTTGGGGAAAACTACTCCTTAAAACATTAATCGGTCGGGTCTTGGTAGAAGACTTCTTTTATTTAGAAAATATAGGATTTTCTGGAAAGGACGCTAATACACCGTATATTCTAAACTACTTTCTTTCATAAAAGTTATTTTGAATAAAAATGCATATTTATACTAATGACACTAAATACTTATGGACTCACCAGCATTATAAAATGCTAATACTCGCTTTCAAAATAACTTGTATTCTCAGGTCAGCGATAGACAGGTACATCCCGGGAGCTTTGCAAGGTCAGTCTAGAACCGAGCTGCATCTATACTATTCCTTGTATTACTTTGATGTTGCTAAGAAATGTAAACTATGTAAAATTATTACTATTAATGCAATGGTTGTTGTACTTTGATTACTATATTGCATATGTTGTGATACTTGACATGACGTCATCCACCCCAGAACGTTTCCGTCGTTCCAGTTTTGGGGTGTGACAGATTGGTATCAGAGCATTGTTTATAGTGAGCTCAGTATATCAATTCATAAAAGATATACAGCCTATAAATACATAGGGATAAAACACTCTGACCAAGAATTATACTTTAAAATATAACCATATTTTACAAAAGTATAAGAACACCCAAAATCTAAACACCCGAACAAAGTATCACAAGAAGAAAAAGAATAAAAGTCTTCGTATGTTGAGCATTACTGTCAAACCTGGGTAGTTATATAATCGTAAGCCAGAATAAATGTAACCTGATCAACTACATTTATTCGAGATGCGATGAACATGTGCTTGGGAGTGATAGTGGTGTTGCAACAGGTCTGAAACTTACCAAATTAATAGGAATGCTAGAGCCAAACATAAAGTTTGAAATACTATGGGAGTATTTTTGGAATACTAAAAGACTCACATTATGTGACAACCCGAAATTTCCATTCTGAACAAAACATTTCAATCCAATAGAAGTTAGAACAGTTACAGTGAAAACTCAGATTTCGAGTATAAATTGGCAGTTTTCAGGATTGTACACTTAAGGAGATATTAGCAGAGTGGATGCACTAGGGTTTTATGCAACACTGTTATTCCAAGACTCTAGGACATTAGAGTTCGTTCCAGGAATAAAAATATTTTCTGCCAAAAATATTTCAGGACTATAAATAGATTTCTGAACTAAATTCATTCATTATTCACAATTCCAATTAGAGAAAAGCCAAATTCCCTCTCACGGATCTTCGGGTTTTCATCCCAAATCATGAGTACACTTCTCTAGTTGTGTTTTAATGCTTGTTTTATGCTTATTAACATAGATTGTATGTCAAATACATGAGATCCGGGAGTTTACCGCCCAAGAACGTTCTTGGGGAGTAAACTCCAAAATCAAGCTTAAAGGCCACCTAGTCCCATTTCCTTGTTAGGCAACTAGTTAAGGATAATATGTATGTACATTTGAGACAAGAAATCAACCAAGAAACACCCAAGTTAGGAGTTCACGGCCCAAGAATAGCTTAGGCCGTAAACTCCCATGTAAGTTGCTCAAATGTTGCTTTTAAGGCACCTAAGGCTTGGACACTATTTTAGACTAATACCCTAAAGTGTTTAGTACCTAGAAAACATAAGGAAAACACAAGTGTTGAAGAGTTTACGGCCAAGAGTGGTTCTTGGGCCGTAAACTCCTATAAAGGGGTCAAAGGACACCCTAACACCTTCCTTGAGCCAAGAAACAATTTGGGCATGTACCTAGATAAGTTATGGACTAGTCAAAACATTTAGAACCCCATGAGTGAGGGAGTTTACGACCCAAAAGGTTCTAGGGCCGTAAACTCCATAAAAATGGTGCCAAATGTGCCATAAACTCTTTTAAAGACAAGTACCAAAGCCTAGTTTAGTTCCTATAAATGTTTGAGACTTGAAAGCACCATAATAACCCTCCCAAGGGAGTTTACGGCCATAAACTCCAAGGGAATATGGTCTATGGGCCATAAACTCCCCAAAGGAGTCAATATGGTACCCAAAAACTTGTTTAAGCCTTGAAACAATTCCCCACTAGAGTTGTGATAATTCTAAGCTCCATTTCAAGCCTTGGTTGAGAGTTTACGACCAGAAGTTTACTCCCCTGGGCCTTAAACTCCAATGATTATGGTCATTAGACCTTAAACTCACATAAGGGGCATTGCACTCCCTTGTTGCAACCCCTTAGCCCCCTAACACTTGACCAAAAGTGTTTTCCTCGCGTTTAAATGTTTATACTTGTATAATTAGTGATTTAATCTCTAATTATTTATATACATATGTCTTCATATGTAATTAGGATCACTGTGTGTGTCTAAGTCTTCACTTGACACCAAGCACTTGTCCGATCCTTCCGTACGATAACAGTCCTTTCAATTCCAGTCACTTACTGCAGGTGAGTTCATACCCCTAATCAATATTTTAAATGATTTTAAATGCTTTAATGGGGAGGAATACAAGTAGAAACAAACATGTTATTTAATCATTGATATGTATTTTATAACTGTGTTTGTCATTTAACATATTTCACATGCTACAAAATGTGATGCATGAAATGGTTTTACATCTTAAAAACACATTGTTACCAAATGTTTTACCTTTGAAATGTTTATTAAAACGACATCAAGTCATTGTTAATTATTGTTCAAAACCCATAAGATGTCTTACAAAAACCATTTTTCATTCTTGAACTAAACTATGCATATACACTTATATTCTTATATATGTATTGATGTTATAGCTTACATCTTTCATTTAGTTTCCCACACCCTTGAGTAGTAAGAGTGTACAAACCTACATGATCAACTAGTTATGTTACAGTAAATTATCATAGGGATAATTTGAAGATATCAAACATTACTTCTATTACAAGGAATCACACAAGAGTCAGTTCATTCATGAGTCTATACTAGTACATTACCTGATACATGAGTACTTACAGATGTTTACCTGATACATGAATATGTTTACATATACTTACCTGTTACATGGACACACATACATGAATACCATACAGGAACACTTTTACATAGGTGCATTATCCTGTATTCACTTACCTGGATACTTGTACTTAGGACTACGAGGATGATTTATTAGTACTTACTGTGTAAATTGTCTTTCCTATCCCGGTTCAATGGGATAGCTAGACGGGACTTACCATTCCGAACCCCACTGATTAGCACCAGTGGTTGATGACCATCTTCGGAGGTCTAAGGTTACTACTTATATTAGGAAGATCGATTTGGGACTAACCCTTCCACCCACCTGCTGCTGCTATAGAGGACAATTGGACAATCTTCGGATGTTCATTAGGTTATACATTTCGTTTAATGAGATGTTGTGTTGGCCTAGTACCCAGTGACAACACTTACAGGAGTACATTTTCCTGTTTACTTTGTTTTGTGATACATTCACATAAACGATGAGTTAGACTAAGCACTTTTAGTACTAGTCAATACAAAGGAAAAACTATCATTTTACAATAGAACATTCGGGTCTTGGTAGAAGACTACACTTCATACTTACAAAACATCCGGGTCTTGGTAGAAGACTACACTGCATACGTACAGAACATTCGGGTCTTGGTAGAAGACTACATTTCATACTTATAGAAAATAAGGGTTTTTCTAGGGATTTCATACTTACCTCAACATTTTCATTTAAAGGTTTACATGGCTTTCATAACAGATTTTCACAAACAAGGAAATGACACTTATATACTTATGAATTCACCAGCTTTAAAGCTGATACTCGCTTTCAAAATAACTTGTATTGTCAGGTCATCAGTAGACAGGTACGGAGGCCAGGTTTTGAGAAGACGGAGCAGACAAGTCTCGTCTTTTATTTTGATTGTATATTTTTGGTGTCTAATTACAATGAAAGAACACACATGTATTAAACTTTACTTATAATGCAATGGATGATGTTGTTGCTTGTTTATTATATTACACTGTTGTGATACTGTACATGACGTCCTCCACCCCTGAACGTTTCCGTCGTTCGTGGTTTTGGGGTGTGACACATTAATCCCATAATCATATTCAGAAGTTAAGAATCAAACAAGTAAATAAAATACCATAGGGGTATTTTAGGATCCATAGATAACCTTGTGTGAAAAAATAAAAAGATCCTTACTGATATACCTATGATTACAGAGGGTATACTTATGAGGTTATATATAATAAGGATCCCATCGACTAAGAATGTGTGGTTTCGCTCTACTTCCTTTTCCTCGTTGGGATGTGGATATAGAGTAGTATCACATATTCGAAGGCCTATCGGATCTAAGCTATATATAATTTGTGTACCCTATGTAATTGTAGCAGGACTCGATATGGATTACCCATTGAAATGTTAATAATCTCTTAGGATTCTCTAGACATTTCCATTATCGCACAAACCCTGTAGAAGACCCGATCCACTTCAGTGTTCGACCAAAGAGTTGATTCAGACCCTGAAGAAGTTCATTGAGAAGATTTCCAGTTCGGAAATAAATGAACCAGGACGAGACTATTGAAACCACCAAGTGCCTATACCTTTTAGAGACACCGGTGGGAAATCCACCTGAACTTCCGAGATTTCCAGTCATCCATCATGAAGTGATGACACTCAAAGTCAGGATCGGAAGTAAGACAGTGTAGAAATTCAATATGTCTTCATGAGAAGAGAACCCTATGTAACTACCTAAAGAAAAACAATGTCGGTCTCAGTCACGGATAAGAGGTAGATAGAGGGATCCAATACATGGAACCCGAGAAGTGTCTTTTCCTCGTATTCATCGCGCTAACACACCCATAAAATAATACAAGTTAGTGAGTTAGTGATTACACTACTCACACTATGTGTTAGGTAGATCGCCTTTCCCGTCGCAAGTAATACGATTAGATCAGATTTCAATACCTCGATTGAGAGTGCTTAGCCATAAGTCTTCATGAGCCTTTCTCCCCGCGGGCTTCGTTTCGAACTGTCCTCAGATCTCTCCAGAGTCGGAGAGTGAATATCTCCAGTATAAGGATAACTTAGTAGGAACGACCCCCATCTTATGGTTTTTCGATATTCATACCCTTACCTTGATACCCGGACTGCATCATAGGGATGTAGGTCAAACCTTCTAGAACATACTCCTACCCCATTGGTGAACGATTGAAATACACCTAGGTCCAAAGACAGCCCTTACTAGGAATTCTAGTTCAATTATGAAGGGTTAGTAAGAAGGTTATTAGTATGATTTCCTCGCTCATACATTTTCAAGTTATATATAACGAAGACCTGGTAGACAGTAAAATGTGAGGTTGCTGACTTAGTTTCTTTTCCTCGTCAGGATGTGAAACTAAAATAGAATCACACATTTTACTATCCGCCCAGTCTTGATTATATCATAACGTGTATAAGCTGATTTCTCATGTATAATAACTCATCTCTTAGTCGGAATCAAATAATCTAGAGTCAACCTTGGTCATTCACGAACCCCTCGTCTTTCGTGTTACAGAATCATGTCATCATCCAGAGACAGTCAGCCAAACAACGAAGCCCCTATCCTTCATATCGACGCTGCCACTTTCCAAGCCGCAGTAACAGATGCTGTGACAACTGTCCTTGCAAACCTCGATGCTAGCAATTCAATCACGACTGGCAAAGGAATGGAAAATTTTGATCGTTGTACCGATCCAGGAAGCCAACAAATGAAAACAGTCACGAACATGCAAAGTTGTAAAACCAAGAAGAGGAAACGAAATCACCGAGCTACAAAGGAGCGCCAACGACTCCAAAGACTTACCACGCAGCAGCAAGCGGCAACCACGGCCTCTTCAGCACCGGCATGACCCATTTCACAAGTCCCTGGCAGCGGGACCGACCCTACCCGCAAAGGTGATGATAAAGTCGGGCTCTTTAAAAGAAAATTTTCAAAGTGGAGTAACGAGGAGGGCACCAGTGTCCACGTAACTCTGACTAAGCACCTCACTCCCAACACCAATACTAGTACGAACCAGACATGTCACCAGTGCGGCGAGATGGGACACCTCAAAAAGGACTGCCCAATAATAAAGAACTCTAGCACAGTCGGGAGGATACTAAGGATCACTGTTGCAGAAGAAACTACTCCAGGCCCTCGTTAAAGTATTCTAAGTGTTCGTTGTATCAGACTCGTAAACTGTTTAGAACTAGTGCGACCAGAGTCTGATCTTTTGCGAGATCCCGACAGTAAAGGGACCCTCCTACTACGTATACTTGCTTTTGTAATACACCTAGTTCACAACGTTAATCTTGTAGTAAATCTAATACTGTAACTCTGTTAAAAGTCGCAACACTGTTGTAAAACTAAAAATTTCATAAGGTAAAGCTATAATGGCTCAGTATATACATTAAAGTCGTGTACAATTAAGATGGATAGACCTCGAGTGAGTGATGCTGCCTCATTTCCTATTTCTCGTTTGGCTGTGGATTTAGGGCGGAGTAGCTCAGTCAACAGTCCTCCCCACCTTAATTATACATGACTAGTGTATGTTAGGCGATTATAGAAAGGCATTGTGAGAATACGTTCATGAAAGGTACACTATTAGAAACACTCAGGATCCTCTATAGTTCCGCGTCGACTCTATCGGTCCAAGTATCCGCAACAGTGATACACAGGACGAAACCCGAGACGCCAAGAACTTGTGTGCCCATTCAGCACATGGCCCCATCGACCGTCATTCTATGTCATGTCGATGTATGCCAACTTCGACGCCTCTATCAATCATGGTTTGACCTAGTGCAACCATGTGTAAATCCTTAGTGTTGTGTAAAAAGAACTTTCACCATAGACATTTCGGCAATTAAAAGTTCTTCCTAACCAACTAATAATAAAACCTAATGCAATTCGTTGGTCGTCCCTCTTATCTAAAACCTTCCGAAATACCCAGGAGAAGGGTATCGTGCGCTGTTAACCAACCTCTCCTTAGGTAAAGATAGAACCCGAAGCGAAAGACATTGCAGGTGTTTCAGAAGACGATAACCACCTGAAACCTACTCCGTAGATCCCCCAGAAAGACCCTTCACACCTCACAATCAGGTTCGTGAATCAAGAGGATAGAACTCATGGGACTGACTACTATAACTGAGTATATGCATAAGGGTGGTATATAATTGAGATCAACAAGATTTAAGATGTGTGCTTCCTCCCTACTCCCTGTTCCTCGTTGGGTAGTGGGTCTGGGGTGGAGTCGCATAGCTGAGCATCCCATCGATCTCAATTATATACGGCTTGCATACACCAAGTATTAGTGGTTAAGCCAAGTATGAGCTTGTGACAACCCGAAGTTCA
This sequence comes from Lactuca serriola, assembly GCF_051521515.1. Classification (NCBI taxonomy): domain Eukaryota; kingdom Viridiplantae; phylum Streptophyta; class Magnoliopsida; order Asterales; family Asteraceae; genus Lactuca; species Lactuca serriola. The sequence goes on along the minus strand of NC_136412.1, from coordinate 100,344,827 downwards.
TTCCCTCGTCATAACTCGTTCCGTCATTAAAAATTTGTCGTCTTGAATTGTTTCCGTTCCATTTCTAAATTAAGTCATTAATTTTGATTTTGCTATTATGACTTAATGGTTGTCCAAACACGTTAGAAACTCATGAAAACGCCCCAAATTATTATTTGGAAAAAATTTAGTTTTATTCCGTCAAGTTATAAAACAATTAAATCGGGTACAACCAAAAGCCTCGCTTAACGTCAGTATCGGGTAGAATTCCATCGCGTCCCAAACTTTAAGCATATATAAAGTTGAGAGAGAGCCTCATTTGAAGCCTTTTGCACTCTCTGTCTACTCTCTCGCAAACCTCTTTCCTCAAGTCCAAGTTCTTGATCCAAAATCACTCATTTCAAGCTCCAAATCATCAAGGTAACTATCCTAGCTCCTAGTATAACATCTTTAGCCTTCAAATTCGTGGTTAATCTATGAAATAGAACCATTAGCATGAGTTTACGGTCCTAGAACAGCCCTAGGCCGTGAATTCACATAAAAGGGGTTTTTGAGCCTTAAAACCCTTCCAAACCTCATTTGGAGCTTAGATATGACCTAAGGACTTATTTGCATGGACTTAGAACACCTTGAACTCATCATTTAGGGTGTAAACATGAGTTTACGACCCAAACACATGCTTGGACCGTAAACACCAATTCATAGGGAGTAAACTCATTTTAAAGTGTTAAGATGCCACTTAAACACACCATAAGCCTTGGAATAAAGTCTAGAAGCAACCACAATCAAGTTAAGGGCCTTAAACATGCTAAAACTAACCCCATAGGAGCTTACGGCCATAACCCCCCCCCCCAAGAATGGATTCTTAGGCCGTAAACTCCTAAAACATGGTCAAATGACGTCTTAAATTCATTCCATGGCTTGTAGATTTAGCTAGAAACACTTGTAATGACCTAGGACCACCAAAACATCAAAGGAAGGTGTGTGGGGGAGCTTACGGCCGTAAAATCTTAGTTTGCTGCCGTAAACTCCATTAGATGGTCCATATGTGGGTCTAATCCATTCCTATACCCTAGATTTGATCCTAACTAATTTTCCCAAGTGATATAAGGCCATTTAACACCCTAGAACACCCCACCATGAGTTTACGGCCGTAAAATCATGGGGAGTGCGTCATTAGGGCCATAAACTCTCTTATGAGTTTACTCTTGAAGGGTAAACTCCATATACAAGTCATATATGTCCATAGATGTCACCCGGGTCACTCCTAACACTTGAAATCAAGTGTTTTCGTGTCTTGGAGTGAATATTATCATTTGAATAGTAGTTCAAAGTCTAATTAGATACAATTGTGTATCATTTCATATTACATAGGAACCTCGCGTATTCAAGCCCCGATCTGACACTTAGCATCCCAAACCGATACGCTTCTCAACCAGTGAGTTCATACCCCTACCCTTTTTCAATGTTTTTCAATGTTTTCAGGGGGGGGGGGGGAATACAAGAAAAAGTACAACGAAATCTTTTACTCAAACTTATGATTTCATTTGATCTATTTCATATTTCGTATGCTTTTAACACGGAAAACTGTATTAACCAATCATTCAACTTGCAGCGTAAACCGTCTTGTTATTTGTGAAGCTTGTTTTAAAATGTTATATTTTATATTTCACAAATGAATTTCAATATAATTGTTGTTAAAAGCATGAATCTTAAAGCATTAAAATGTTCTTGATAAAACTCCCCGTAGATACGAGAGTGAAGGAATAATAACATTAAACTAAGAACTTTATCACTCCCCGTATATACGAGAGTGAAGGGATAATAACACAGTTAGAAACAGAACGAATACGAAAGTACAGTTAGAAACAGATAATAACATGTAAGTACAGTTAGAAACAGAACGAATACGAAAGTACAGTTAGAAACAGATAATAACACGAAAGTACAGCTAGGAACAGAGCGAATATAGAAGTACAACTAGGAACTGAGCGAATACGAAAGTAGAACTAGGAAGAGAGCGAATACGAAAGTACAGCTAGGAATAATACGAATACGAATATGAATACGATTACGAATACGAATACGAATAGGAATAGGAATAGGAATAGGAATAGGAATAGGAATACGATTACGAATACGAATATGAATACGAACACGAATACGAATACAAATATGAATACGAATACGAATAGGAATAGGAACAGGAATAGGAATACGAATACGAATACGAATATGAAACCAAGCTTTTGGATACATTCAAGTGTAGGATAACTAGGACATCAGAATACCTAGCTAATACGACAAGTTTGATAGATACTTGTACATTACATTTGGATTCAATAACTAAACTTTACTTTTAAGGAAAATAAGGGTTTTTCCTGGGACAACTGAACTGTTCTTAGCTAGACCGTGTAACTAATGGATAACTAAACTTTACTTTTAAGGAAAATAAGGGTTTTTCCTGGGATAACAGAAATGTTCTTAACTAGACCGTGTAACTAATGGATAACTAAACTTTACTTTTAAGGAAAATAAGGGTTTTTCCTAGGATAATTGAACTGTTCTTAACTAGACCGTGTAACTAATGGATAACTAAACTTTACTTTTAAGGAAAATAAGGGTTTTTCCTGGGATAACAAACTGTACATAACCGGATCGTATAATAAACGGATAACTCATCTATACTTATAAGAAAATATGGGATTTTCTTGGATAACAAACTTTTCGGAAAACCAAAGGAAACTTGTACATTTTTAGAAAACAAACCTCTTATGAACTCACCAGCTTTATGCTGATTTTCAAACTACTTGTATTCTCAGGTTCATATTAGACAGGTACCCACGATCTTTTGGTGAAAACGGAGCGCTTATCAGACTCGTCTTAACTTTTGTTCATATGATATATATGTATGACACTTGTAACACTTTGATTTCAAACAAATGTAATAACTCTATGTAATGTATTGTTTTGTGTTTACTATGCTTACTATGTACATTGGTTGCGATATACATGATGTCCTCCGCCCCGGAACGTTTCCGCCTTAGGTTTCGGGGTATGACAGAGCTCTACCACGAACCTCATAGTAAAACCCTTCATCCTATCCCATAGAATAGAAACTAGAGTAAAGAGAACCACTGCGGGTTGAGCTACTATAATGACCACAAATCTGAAATTCGTTGTCATCCCGGTTAAGCCAATATAGTAGCTAACACCCTCTGTTGGTACAGAAATCTGAGTCGTAAGAGTCAAGGACATTGACTACGACAATCCATTCACGCTTAATCCCACGAATTAAGCATCTCAGCGGATATCCCGGAAACCTGGATGCCACGATAAGTTAAACCCTGGGAAGAGTGGATGAGGAAATTAGAAGCTCCAAGTGACAGAACCCTATACTTCTAGACATAATCTAAATCAAGGAAACTCAGAAACACTGGAAGAGTAGTTGCCAAAGATACTCGCACTACTCAGGTACTTCGTCCATCCCGTTACCGACAAGTAATGCCTAGGACACACCGCCTCCTCATGTAAGAACAGTCACCATCGCCCTGTAGACGAAAGACTGCATTCTCCGAAGTGAAAACTAAAATGCCGAACCACATGATAACCCTCGCAACCAAGAAATACTTGAATAAAGTAAAATGGTATGTTGTGTCAATCCTTATAACCCCGATCCCGAAGAGATTATAGAATTGACACTAGTCTAGGTGTTAGTCGATGGGTTATACAAGAGCACGTGCTTTCTGCAACTGAAATAAACCGACGCCTTAGAGAATAGGACATGTCTTAGAAATTCATTGGACTACTAGGTGTTCCAAGAATACTATCTCACACATAAATAGTAGAACCACCTCCTGAGATAGTCCAACATTTCAGAAAATCTCTAAGGACTGAGTTAGCCCTGAGCAGAGACCGCTATTCATGAAACAGCAAAGCAAGTAAGAGCATGATTCTTTCCTGTTAAGAATCATACTGTGAAAGCATTTGTTAGACGATGATGAGAAGTTAAAAACTTTCTAAACAGTCGTCTGGTCGAAACCCTATCTCACCGACCCTGAGAGTTTCCGTTAAAAACATCTCAGGAATTAGAAGTGCAGGTCCATTTTTGCACAAGATTGAGATAGACACCCTACAACAAATAGATACCAGTAGACATTCAATTCATCCGATGGTCTAGAAAACCTCTAAAAGCCAATCAGCAGGAAACATGAATCCAAGGATAACCCGAGCCTGCTAAGAACCAACCCGAAGAACTACACCCCAGTATGAGAGAACGTTTGGAACATCAAAATGGTGATCACGCCAGTGATGATCCCACCATATAAGTACATTATGTTCTGAGAACCGAAAATCTCTATCTTTCCGAGTGCTAAGGACCATCCGAGATTCTTTATAAGAATTGGTCCAACCCTTGTCAGACCACGACTACTTTTGGAATTCCATAAATTCCACAATAGTCTATTCGTGTCTCCAGCATGGACAAAGTGTTGTCCGACATGACTTATATAAACCCACTCGTCGTAATAGCAATCATTGGGAACCCTAACTTCATAGAAAAACTCGTAGGAAACTGCGAACCGAAGAATCAAGCGAGCGTAACGAATCTGCATCCTATTAAGTGAAGGTTCACTGGGACGCAAATGCGAAGATCGGAGTTCACGTGGGAGTGCAAGGACCAGCCGAATAGGAAGTACCCTCATCTCTTACTCAATTGTTCATGCCTACTTCCTAGACTAAACTATAATTTTAGGACGAAATTCCCTCTAACGGGGGGATAATGTGACAACCCGAAATTTCCATTTATTTTAACGTCGTAATTAAGCACGTAAAAAATTAGCCTAATTTATCCCAAAATATTTTTGACCGGATTTAAACCCGTTGGAATATTTTAAATAATATTCGTCAAGCGAACCAAAAATAAAGAGGTAAAATTTAAAATTTGCCGTGTTTAACGGAAGTCGCGAAAAACCTCGTTTGCGGTTGGTGTTGGGTGGACCCCCACCCAGGCTGTAAACTCAACCCTATATAAGGGTTGAGTGGATTTCATTCCAACCTTTTCATACATTAGGAGCCTTCTCTCTCTACTTTCTCTCTCTACAAATCGGGTTTTGGTCAAAAATCGCCCCTTCGAGCTTCAAAACGGTAAGTTAACCTTTCTAGCTTGTTGTTTAGCTTATCACACTTGTAAATTCATGTTTAAATCACCCAAAATCCTCAAAATCATGAGTTTACGGCCCAAGAACACTCTTGGACCGCAAACACTCATAAATGGGGTTTTGAAGCCCCAAAACCCTTCCAAACCACTTCTAATGCTTAGCAATGACTTAGGGGATTGCATAAATGGACTTAGAACACCAAAGTCTTAACATATGGGGAGTAAACATGAGTTTACGGCCAAAGAACATTCTTGGATCGTAAACACACCTTCAAGGGCTATAAACTCCTTTTTGGATGTTAAATTACCCCTTAAACGCCTCCAAAAGCTTCTATGAGTGCCTAGGACCTTGTATTCCTTCATGTGATGCACCAAAACATGCCCAAATGAGCAACACTTGAGTTTACAGTTTGGGAAGGTCTCCCAAAACCGTAAACACCTTTCCAAGGTGTTTAAGTGCCTTTAACACCTCCTATGCTCATATAAGTGACTAGAACCTTGCCTACATAGCCTAGAACCACCAAAGCACAAAAGAAATGAACAAACATGAGTTTACGACCGTAAACTCATGTGGTTACGGCCGTAAACTCCCAAGGGAGTGGTCCAAGGACCGTAAAGTCCATAAAGTGTCCATTTTGAGCCCCAATCACTTCCATAGCCCTTGAATCAACTCTAGAACCCTTATTTGTCATGCATGAAGCCTTAAAGCACACAAATTCACCATTCCCATGAGTTTATGGCCATAAACTCATGGGGGATATGGTTCCAAAACCGTAAACACCCTTAGACACTACTATTTGAGGAGTAAACTCCAATGTGAGTCCATACACACCTTATATGCAACCCTTGCTACTCCTAGCACTTGTAGCAAAGTGTTTTTATGTAGTAGGTCATCTTTACTTGCTTAATTAGTTATTAAATGACTAATTGGATACTTAAATGTATCATTACATGTTAAATAGGATCCGCGTATGTGGTCAAATCCTCACTTGACACTTAGCATCCTATACCGTCCATTCATCCGAATTGCCCACGACAGGTGAGTTCATACCCCTAAATTAACCTTTTAGATGATTTTAACTGCTTTTATAGGGGGGAATACAAGTTGAATTGTACAATTATTAGATAAATCATATGTGATTAATAACTATATAGCAAAATAGATTTTGCATGTTAAACTGTTTATCTAGATTAGAGATTCTCCAAATCAGGTTTTCGAATCTTGTTAAAGTATGAATATCTCTTTTTAGATCATTAAAGGTTATCCAAAGTTTTTCAAAGTTTGTTTACTTAAGAGACATCTAGTCGTGATTTCTTATCAAAGGTTTTCTTCACTTAAACCGTTTTATACAAATCATTTTTCAAAGTTGTTTATGAAAGGTTTTTCAAAGGATTTCCAAAGTTTTTCAAAGCTTGTTTTACAAAATGACATCAAGTCGTAAATTCTTATTTTTAAAGGTTTCCAAAGGTTTTACCAAAGTTTTCTTCTATGCTTCTATTTCGTTAAACGCATGCCTATATTTGTATAGTTATATAAATAATGTTTAAAGGACTTAGGAAGGCTAGTTCGCCATATTTCCTTTTCCTCGTTGGGATGTGGTCTGGTAGGTATCGGTTATCCGTGCGAAGGTCGTTTAAACATTAATTATATATCATGTATACATGTATGGACATAAAACCTCTCTCTCTCTCTCTCAGCCAATTCATCGCCTTGAGTAATACATGCATCCTTCTATTATTCATGTTTCTGGAACCCTAGTAACTATTATAGGAATAGTTAGGAGACTCTATCTCTATCTCTATCTGTATCTCTATCTTTATCTCTATCTCTCTCTTTCTCTTTTACTTTAGAATGTGACACACTATTTCCCTCTACGACGCTTCATTACGCCAACGCCGTGTAACCTGAGTCTCCAGGAAGGAGAGCGAACATCATGTGTATAGATCTATACAGGACTAACACTCCCACACCCAGACTACTAGCTACAGTCCGTGCCGGTAAGGCCCATGGGTGACATAATGCCACTACCTCTAATGTCACTACCTCTACGCGTGACCTGGAGGGTCATCGGATGCTCTATCATCGATCAGCATGGTTACATACGGGTTCACATTCACCCTTTTTGTTTTAGACTTTGCTTGTTGCATCGTTCACTCGATACTGTCTGGATTCTGTACTTCCTTTTGTTAGACTGAGCCAGGCGTATCATTCATTTGATACTCTCTTGGAGTCTATGTTTTCTTTTGTTTTAGTCAGCAGTGTTACTGCTGAGGTATATATATATATATATATATATATATATATATATATATTATTTTCCCCTATTATTTTCACTTATGATTTTCTCATTACTCTTTTAAAGTCAATTCTGTATTTGGTAATGATAGTAATTTGGGGAAAACTACTCCTTAAAACATAAATCGGTCGGGTCTTGGTAGAAGACTACTTTTATTTAGAAAATATAGGATTTTCTGGAAAGGACGCTAATACACCGTAGATTCTAAACTACTATCTTTCATAAAGTTATTTTGAATAAAAATGCATATTTATACTAATGACACTAAATACTTATGGACTCACCAGCATTATAAAATGCTGATACTCGCTTTCAAAATAACTTATATTCTCAGGTCAGCGATAGACAGGTACATCGTGGGAGCTTAGCGAAGTCAGTCTAGAACCGAGCTGCATCTATACTATTCCTTGTATTACTTTGATATTGCTATGAAATGTAAACTATGTAAAATTATTACTATTAATGCAATGGTTGTTGTACTTTGATTACTATACTGCATATGTTGTGATACTTGACATGACGTCATCCACCCCAGAACGTTTCCGCCGTTCTGGTTTTGGGGTGTGACACAAGTCGTAAGTGCCATCAGCAAAAGTTAATAAAGTTATTGCAGCTTTTCAAATTTATAAATTTAGATAATAATGAATTTCTTTCATATACCATGAGATTATTGATACGCTGTACATTCACCTAAAGCCATTGATGTGACATATTTGGTTGGATTTTGCATTACGTTTGCAATTATTTACTTATTTGATACCTAGATATTTCTTGAACTCACTTTTGATTTAAATGTTTAACCAAATATTATTTGGATGGGTTTTCTAGACTACTTCTATTTACTTGCGAAATTTCACATAACTAACTTATGGGCACATGTAACCTAGAAATTTTATGGTTTTTTCAAACGTCTAAATAACCCTAGCTGAAATCATAAATCAAAAAGGTTTAAACCACATACCTTATTTGTTGTTATCGAAAATACCAATGTACTTTAAAGAACCCTTCTTCAAATGCTAGCCCCAATAGTGTGGAAGCCTATAATGACTCACACATAAACCCTAGAAAAACCCTAGGATCGAATGTAACGCCTGTGTTTCCGGGCTTGCCGTTTTTAGCAATATAATAGTCTAGGTTAACCTTTGTAACCCGTTTTGAAATAATAAGAATGTATTATTTGAGTATTATGTATTTTGTGCTTAATTGCTTAATTATGTGGTATGATTAATTAAGAATAAAAAAAAATAAGCGTCAAAATTTAAGTGTAAAATAAACTTAATATCTTTGGTTAATGTTGTAGTAGTCGAAACGAGGTTTCCGAATATATATAGAACGCCCAAATCTGACTTCGTATGAGGAAGTTATGATTTATCGAAGTTCCAGCTTAGCGGTATACAGCCTGAAATACTCGAATTGAGATCGAGCGGTTGTTAGCCGAAGCAATCTAAATGAGAATCAAAGATCTCGTTGTTGGTATCGAAGCGATAAAAAGTTAGGCGAGAACGGACGTCAAACGAAGAAGTTATGAATTTATAACGAAAGTTTCTGTCGCGGCCTATTAAAAATAATTAATAAAAATAAATTCAAAATTAGCCGACGGAGTCTAAACGAAAGTCGTAGAGCGTAGTCTCACCTTCGCGTGGATATAAAGAACGTCGAAAACGGAGTTCGTATGAAGAAGATATGAATTTCCGAAGTTTATTTAATATTTTGTATTTAAATTTAATTGGAAATTCGGAAGCATTATCCGAAGGAGTCACCGATCTGATCCGAGGTACGCCCCGCGTACTCGAGTACGCCCAGCGTACTCCGAGGGATGTCGACACTCGCACTCGAGCACTTCGGATACGTAAGCAATGACGTTTTGGGCAGTATGCCCCGCGTAACGCAGTACGCCCCGCGTACTCCGAGGCTCCAGCCTCTTATAAATAGGATGCGAGGGTTCCGGGTATTTTTGCCAATTCCCTCTCATTTTCGTGTCGAAGCTCTGCATTTTTACCCCCGAAGCTACCCCGAAGCCCCGGTATCATACTCTAGCCCCGAGGCAAGTCCCGAGATCCCGAGAAGCGCGGTTCCCGAGTCGAAGCTCTGCCCACGAGAAGTTCAATTTTCGAGGAGATCTTCCAGATCTGCTGTGGATTACTACTTCTATAAGCCGTAGTGCTGTCCGATCATCTTCTGATCAAGTGAGTGTGTAGTTATTTCTTCTGATACAATAATACGAAGTATTTTATATAAAAATACGTGCTATGTGTATATATATGGTTGTGTTATGTGTGAATGAGTATTCACTCTCTTCTATCTTATAGATCTGCTTATTTCTTTATGAGATATGTGTTATGTGTGTGTGCCTCATCTGTTATGTGACATATGTGTTGATTAAAAGCATGCTATACAGGTTTTCTTTAAACTACGTATGAAAATATATATTTTTATCTACTAATATGTTGGGTAGAACATGGGTAGATAGTTGGTGTGTAATAAACAGATGAGAGGCCTCGATGTTGTTGTTGTTGTTGATCTAGTTATTCAGCGGAGTATGGATAACGACCACGGACTCTTTCTAGACAGTCCAGTGGAACACTAGCAGGTTCATAACCTGTAGGTGTTGTGAACGATGTGTTCACCGGTGTACTCTATCCCCCTCATGGTTGCCTTTAGGATATCTATTGTTGAGGAAACCCCTTCGCAGTGATGTCCGTCCCGATGAAAATCCTAGATTAGGTCCCTTGAGATAGTTGTTTTAGGGACGTAAAGTGAGGATAACGGGAATGGGTAATCGGGATAGTGATTGGTTGGTGAAATTAAATATAACTTATTTATTGTGGGTTGAAAACCCTATATGCTCACCAGGCTCCCAAGCCTGACCCACTCAGTTTTATTTGTATTACAGGAAGTGGCACAAGGGTGTAAGATGGAGGGATCATCTTGTTGTTTTGTTTACAAGTCTGTATATGTATATATTTGTTGAATGACTTGTAATGTTTATCGTTTATGCTTTATGGTCTGTATCGGAACATGACATCCCGAGTTTTGATTATATAATGAAATGCATCTCTTGATGAAATGCTTTGATAAATATTATTTTATCATGTTTTGTTTTGGGAACAAATTCCGCAACTCTTTCAAATCAAAAGGATTTACTCTGAAAATATTTAAAAGCATAAATGAAAATCGGTCTTTTCTGGCCGAGATTTTGGGGATGTCACAGTTGGTATCAGAGCATTAGTTTAAGCGAACTAGGAATTTGTAGGATTTCTAGACTTAAACTTAGAATGCTAAATGGAATGATGAGATGTGTGTCTGTTGGATTTTAGACACGAGCACTAGTTTATTTTAGGAAAGTAGCCTAAAATGCTTTATGTGCTAAATGTTATATGTTGCCATATATGATATTATTTGTTCGGATCTACGGTCTGTTGCCGACCGGATCTGGAAACCTTATGTGTGTAGGATTCTAAGCGTATGTCTACGGTATTAGAACTAGCATGTAAACGTTTCGGAGTAATAAGGATGATTTGAATATCTATCGTGAATGAGGATCTAATTTCACCTTATTCGGTGTGTAGATCAAAAAAAAATGGTGAGAACGAGGAGTGGCGTTGGAAACGCGGATGAAATCAGGAATCAACCGCCAGTGATTGAGCAGATACCTGTTGTAGCAGCAGCACCAGAACCAATAACAATGGCTGCGGTGCAAGCCATGATTCGGGCTATGCTAGCCGAACAAAGGGAGGAGATGCGACAAATGTTGCATAATAATAGGGATGAACCTGTCATACCTATTGAGGAACCGGAATTGATTCCCGAGCAATCGGAGGAAGGGAACAATAGTCGCATGGTGAGTCAAGTTGGGACTCAAGAGGAACGAAGGAACGATCCATAAAGGAGAAACAACAAGGATGGGCGTATGTACAAGAACTTCTTGGGCGCCAAACCGCCAAGTCTTTCTGGGAGCCCAAAGCCTGTTGAGATAATGGATTGGATCTCCAAAATGGAGATGGTATTTGAAAGTTGCGACTGTAGCAACAAACAGAAAACCGTCTTTGCGGTTAGACAACTAAAGACTGGGGTCTTGAGTTGGTGGAAGTTGTTGGCAGATACTATGCCACGAGGAGAAGCCCTGAAAATGTCATGGGAGGAGTTCTTGGAACAGTTAAGGGTGCAGTATTGTTCGGAGATAGATCTGATTGATCTGAACAATGAGTTCCAAAACTTGAAGAAAGGGAAGATGAGCATAGATGACTATGCTACTGCATTTACTGAGAAGATGAAGTTGTTTCCGTACCTAGTGCCGACGGAACTCTCCAAGATTGAGAGGTTTGCTAACGGATTGCCTGCTGACTTTGGTCCGACAGTCAAAATGGCAACCACTCTGAAAACGGCTGTTCGTGCAGCTAAGAATGTGGAGGCCCAGCAGAAGGAAAAGGGTCTGGAAAGAATAGATGTTGGAGAAAAGAGGAAGTTCGATGGAACTTCAGGGTCCAACAAGAAAAACAAGTTCTCGAAGTCTGGTTCGAGGGGAGGTGGAGGTGAAGCGAAATGGTGCGACAAATGTAAGAAGAAGCATCATGGAAGATGTGAGGTGGCGAACACATGCTACAAGTGTGGAAAGCCAGGGCACTATGCCAATGAGTGTAACCTCACAAAGAAAGTTTGCTATGGTTGTGGTGAGGAGGGTCATATGTCGAGAGACTGCCCGAAGAAGAAGGAGGCAGCTAGACCCAACATTCCGCCAAAGCCAAAGGCGAGAGCATTCCAGATGACACTGGAAGCTGCTAAAGATGAAGCTGATGTCGCTTCAGGTACCTTTCTCGTTAACGAATTGTCTGCCCAAATTTTATTTGATTCTGGAGCCAACTACTCCTTTATATCGCATGAATTTGGTAGAAAGCTAGCTTTGCCTGTTGTTAGACTAGATAATGCTTTATTAGTCGAAGTTGCTAGTGGCAAGTTTGTACCTGTTAGCTATCGCATGAAAAACATCTTAATTGATCTGAATGGGAATAAGTTCCACGAGGAATTATTGCCTATCGAACTTAATGGTTTCGACATCGTATTGGGAATGGATTGGCTTAGCGCCAACGACGCCGAAATTTTATGCAAGAAGAAAATAGTCAAAGTAAACCCGCCTGGGAAAGATTCGTTTATGGTGTATGGAGATAAACGCAGAGTGAATTCTGGAATCATTTCATTGATGAAAGCCAGAAAATGTTTGACCAAGGGGTGTACATCGTTTTTAGCATTCGTGATTGATGCTAAGAAGGAAAAGAAGGTGATGCAGAATATTCCAGTGGTGTGTGATTATCCGGAAGTATTTCCCGACGATCTTCCTGGATTACCGCCTGATCGACAAGTGGAATTTCGTATTGACTTGTTGCCAGGAACAACGCCAATTGCGAAAGCACCTTATCGATTAGCACCGACGGAGATGAAGGAACTAATGATGCAACTTCAGGAGTTATTGGACAACGGTTTCATTAGACCTAGTTCATCGCCCTGGGGAGCTCCGGTGTTATTTGTAAAGAAGAAAGATGGAAGTATGAGAATGTGCATCGATTACAGAGAGCTGAACAAGGCAACAATAAAGAATAGATATCCGTTGCCGAGGATTGATGACCTGTTTGATCAATTGCAAGGTTCGAGCTATTTCTCGAAGATCGATCTTAGGTCAGGATATCATCAGCTAAAAGTAAGAGAGCAAGATATCGAGAAGACTGCATTCAGAACTAGATATGGACACTACGAGTTCTTGGTTATGTCGTTTGGACTAACCAATGCTCCAGCAGCGTTCATGGATTTGATGAATAGGTTTTGTAACCCGTTCCTTGATAAATCCGTGATAGTGTTTATAGACGACATTCTGATTTACTCGAAAAGCCAGGAGAAGCATGGCAGACACTTGCGAGAAGTGTTAGAAGTCTTGAAGAAGGAGAAGCTGTATGCTAAGTTCCCCAAATGTGATTTTTGGATTCGTGAAGTCCAATTCTTGGGTCACGTGGTCAACCAAGAAGGGATAATGGTTGATCCAGCGAAGATCGAAGCTGTGACGAAGTGGGAACAACCGAAAAGTCCCACGGAGATTCGAAGCTTTTTAGGATTAGCCGGATATTACCGAAGGTTTATCCAAGGCTTTTCTTCGATCGCTAGTCCATTGTCAGCTTTGACCCACAAAGGAGCTACTTATGCTTGGGGTGAGAAGCATCAGGAAGCATTTGAGAAGCTAAAGAAGAAGCTATGCGAGGCACCGATACTTTCTCTACCCGATGGAGTTGAAGACTTCGCTGTTTATAGCGATGCGTCTGGTGTTGGTTTGGGTTGTGTTTTGACCCAAAGAGAAAAGGTGATAGCATATGCGTCTCGACAGCTGAAAGAGCATGAAAAGAACTACCCGACTCATGATTTGGAGTTGGCAGCGGTAGTTTTCGCTCTGAAAATATGGAGGCATTACCTCTATGGCACGAAGTGCAAACTTTTCACTGATCATAAGAGTCTCCAATACCTCTTTAATCAGAAAGAATTGAATATGAGGCAACGACGCTGGCTAGAGTTACTCAAGGACTACGACTGTGAGATACTTTACCATCCCGGTAAAGCTAATGTTGTTGCTGATGCTCTCAGTCGGAAAGTCAATCCCGAAAGGAAAAGGCCAAGAGCGTTGAGAATTGAAGTTGTATCAACTATTTTGGAAAGTATAAAGAAAGCTCAGAGCGAAGCTTCTGAGAAGAATGACAGAAAGGAGGAACGTTTGGGCAAAACGTTGGTGTTCGGTGTAAACAGTCATGGACTGAAGGTGTTCCAAGATCGGATTTGGATACCTAAGACAGGAGGAGTCATAGATCTTCTGATGGAAGAAGCTCACAAAACCATGTACTCGATTCATCCGGGTAGCACTAAAATGTATAGGGACCTGAAACCCTACTACTGGTGGCCGACGATGAAGCTTGATGTTGCAAAGTATGTGGCCGAGTGTGTGACTTGTGCGAAAGTCAAGACACAACATCAGAAACCGTACGGGAGTTTAGAACCTTTGCCTGTGCCTATGGGTAAGTGGGAAGACATTGCTATGGATTTTATCACTAAACTGCCCAGAACAAAGAATGGTCACGGCATGATTTGGGTGGTCGTTGATCGATTCACTAAGAGTGCGCATTTCATAGCGGCCAGGGAGAAATGGTCTATGGAGAAGCTTGTGAATTCTTACGTGAAGGAAATTGTGAGGCTTCACGGTGTTCCGTTAACGATTGTGTCGGATCGTGATAGCCGTTTCACATCGAGGTTTTGGAAAAGTCTACAAGAGGAATTGGGTACCAATTTGTGTTTAAGTACAGCTTACCATCCGCAGACTGATGGTCAGAGCGAACGAACGATACAAACACTTGAAGATATGCTGAGAGCATGTACTCTGGAATTCCTAGGTAATTGGGATGAACATTTACCGTTGGTAGAATTTTCCTATAATAATAGTTTCCACTCGAGCATTAAGATGGCACCTTACCAAGCTTTGTATGGACAGAAGTGTCGTACGCCGTCTTGTTGGCTTGAGGCTGGGGAAAAGCAGTTTATGGGACCGGAGTTGGTTCATCAAACTGCTGAAAAGTTGAAAATAATTAGGGAAAGAATGTTAGCGGCTCAGGATCGTCAAAAGAGCTATGCTGACAAAAAAAGCGAAGACCGATGACTTTTGAAGTTGGAGATTTGGTTTTGCTTAAAGTCTCGCCGTGGAAGGGACTTATAAGATTTGGTAAAAGGGGAAAGTTAAGTCCAAGGTTTATTGGACCGTTTAAAGTTCTTCAGAGGATTGGGAACCAAGCTTACAAGCTCGAACTACCAGAAGAACTGAATGGAAATTCATAACACTTTTCATGTGTGTTATTTGAGGAAGTTCACGGGAGAAGTTCCCGACATAATTCCAATTTCTGAATTGAGAATTGATGAGAACAAAAGGTTGATTGAAGAACCAGAGGCAATTGTTGACCGAAAGACTAAGAAATTGCGACGCAAGATGGTTGGGTTAGTGCTTGTCCGATGGAAACACACGAATGGGCCGAATCTCACCTGGGAGACGGAGAGTGACATGATGGGTCGCTATCCGCATTTGTTTGTTGATGTGTGATTCCGGGGACGGAATCATTCTAAGGTGGAGAGAATTGTAACGCCTGTGTTTCCGGGCTTGCCGTTTTTAGCAATATAATAGTCTAGGTTAACCTTTGTAACCCGTTTTGAAATAATAAGAATGTATTATTTGAGTATTATGTATTTTGTGCTTAATTGCTTAATTATGTGGTATGATTAATTAAGAATAAAAAAAAAATAAGCGTCAAAATTTAAGTGTAAAATAAACTTAATATCTTTGGTTAATGTTGTAGTAGTCGAAACGAGGTTTCCGAATATATATAGAACGCCCAAATCTGACTTCGTATGAGGAAGTTATGATTTATCGAAGTTCCAGCTTAGCGGTATACAGCCTGAAATACTCGAATTGAGATCGAGCGGTTGTTAGCCGAAGCAATCTAAATGAGAATCAAAGATCTCGTTGTTGGTATCGAAGCGATAAAAAGTTAGGCGAGAACGGACGTCAAACGAAGAAGTTATGAATTTATAACGAAAGTTTCTGTCGCGGCCTATTAAAAATAATTAATAAAAATAAAGTCAAAATTAGCCGACGGAGTCTAAACGAAAGTCGTAGAGCGTAGTCTCACCTTCGCGTGGATATAAAGAACGTCGAAAACGGAGTTCGTATGAAGAAGATATGAATTTCCGAAGTTTATTTAATATTTTGTATTTAAATTTAATTGGAAATTCGGAAGCATTATCCGAAGGAGTCACCGATCTGATCCGAGGTACGCCCCGCGTACTCGAGTACGCCCAGCGTACTCCGAGGGATGTCGACACTCGCACTCGAGCACTTCGGATACGTAAGCAATGACGTTTTGGGCAGTACGCCCCGCGTAACGCAGTACGCCCCGCGTACTCCGAGGCTCCAGCCTCTTATAAATAGGATGCGAGGGTTCCGGGTATTTTTGCCAATTCCCTCTCATTTTCGTGTCGAAGCTCTGCATTTTTACCCCCGAAGCTACCCCGAAGCCCCGGTATCATACTCTAGCCCCGAGGCAAGTCCCGAGATCCCGAAGATCCCGAGAAGCGCGGTTCCCGAGTCGAAGCTCTGCCCACGAGAAGTTCAATTTTCGAGGAGATCTTCCAGATCTGCTGTGGATTACTACTTCTATAAGCCGTAGTGCTGTCCGATCATCTTCTGATCAAGTGAGTGTGTAGTTATTTCTTCTGATACAATAATACGAAGTATTTTATATAAAAATACGTGCTATGTGTATATATATGGTTGTGTTATGTGTGAATGAGTATTCACTCTCTTCTATCTTATAGATCTGCTTATTTCTTTATGAGATATGTGTTATGTGTGTGTGCCTCATCTGTTATGTGACATATGTGTTGATTAAAAGCATGCTATACAGGTTTTCTTTAAACTACGTATGAAAATATATATTTTTATCTACTAATATGTTGGGTAGAACATGGGTAGATAGTTGGTGTGTAATAAACAGATGAGAGGCCTCGATGTTGTTGTTGTTGTTGATCTAGTTATTCAGCGGAGTATGGATAACGACCACGGACTCTTTCTAGACAGTCCAGTGGAACACTAGCAGGTTCATAACCTGTAGGTGTTGTGAACGATGTGTTCACCGGTGTACTCTATCCCCCTCATGGTTGCCTTTAGGATATCTATTGTTGAGGAAACCCCTTCGCAGTGATGTCCGTCCCGATGAAAATCCTAGATTAGGTCCCTTGAGATAGTTGTTTTAGGGACGTAAAGTGAGGATAACGGGAATGGGTAATCGGGATAGTGATTGGTTGGTGAAATTAAATATAACTTATTTATTGTGGGTTGAAAACCCTATATGCTCACCAGGCTCCCAAGCCTGACCCACTCAGTTTTATTTGTATTACAGGAAGTGGCACAAGGGCGTAAGATGGAGGGATCATCTTGTTGTTTTGTTTACAAGTCTGTATATGTATATATTTGTTTTATGACTTGTAATGTTTATCGTTTATGCTTTATGGTCTGTATCGGAACATGACATCCCGAGTTTTGATTATATAATGAAATGCATCTCTTGATGAAATGCTTTGATAAATATTATTTTATCATGTTTTGTTTTGGGAACAAATTCCGCAACTCTTTCAAATCAAAAGGATTTACTCTGAAAATATTTAAAAGCATAAATGAAAATCGGTCTTTTCTGGCCGAGATTTTGGGGATGTCACATCGAAATAGAGAGAGGGAGGCGAATTTCAAAATTTCCATGTGTTGTGTAGGGTTCTTGATTCTTATGGAGGTCCCGATTTATAGTTTTAGGAAACCCTAATTTGAATTCAAAGTAATAATATTATATTGCAATTCAAATTCATTTTCCTTATCAACCAATGAGGCTTCCAAAAGCCCTACAAAAGGGCTCTATAACCATCCTCTCCTAGGAAGGTTCTAGAATGCATCATTAATTCTAGTTAATCCAGAACGCTTAATTAAATTAACTCTATTTAATTTTTAATTAATTATTTCTATTTCTAATTAATATATTAACCCAATAATATATTTACAAATTATTTATCTCTCTCTCGGAATATCAATGTACCATATAGGACTTTACTGTTATTCATTCAATATACCAATTTAGTTAAGACCTTATACATCCTAATCCAATATATTTATAATGTCATATTATAATATGGTGGAAGATGTGAAGAGAATAGCTGATTCGACAAAGAGAATGAGAATGCAAATATCTAGGAAATACAAATATTTTAATGGGCTTTCATTTCCCCTTAAATGTTATATTTTTTTATTTACCCCTATACTTTTGTGATCTGGCCTGATTAATTTTTCAAGATACTACCTAATTCAAAACCATTTCCCTAATTCAAGTGACCTGCTGAAAAGAAACAAGGGTGTATGCATATTAGATGTACACCACCTTGCAAATTTGAATTTTGCTGGTAAGTTTATTATGTATTTATTTATTTTCCATTTTATTGTCATAATTATGGATTCTTTTTAGTATAATATGTTTTTTAGGCTTTGTCTTGGTGTGTGCTCTGATTATGGTGAAAAAAAGATGATTTTTATGCATATAACCGTTAAAAGGTAGGAAAACTAAAGGGAGTGGTAAGATAAACTAAGATTTATATCATTTAATAAGTTTTTTAAATTTAGAATTATTAAGTAATAAATATTATTTATTTTATTGTCCACAATAAGACGACACAAGACATTATGGCAAAAAAAACTCTTTAGAATATGACAAATTACCTTTCTACACTATTAGAATAAAATATTTGTTCCGTTCAGACATGAAGATCCGCATTGGGTACTGGAATTTCCTTTGCATGGGGTACATTAAATGCTTGCGCCGTCGAACATCATTTCTTTTGCTTCGATTGGATTGCCCTTAATAAACGCTTTAACCGGTTTTCCATGTTAGTTAATGGATGAACCTGGTTTGTTGGAAACTTCTATATCTTTATTCCTTTTTGACTCTCACATCATCACTGTCATGGGCAGTGACATCTCCACATTTGTTTTAGAAGTGGATAACCAGATGCTTGATCGATATATGCAAGAATATCATTTTCCCCATGCTTGGTTTTCAACTTCCATCTCCTTCATCATCTGTTCTTGATGCCTCATGTGGTAAGGTTGGGTTTTACCTTAGACATCTTGCTTATGGTTTAAGTTTGCCTCTATCTTCCTTCTTTTTTGAGATGCTTTGTCTTTTATAAAGTTCTCCTTGTGCAACTATGCCTGAATGTTGTTTTAAAAGGGCTTACTTTCGAGGTCTTATGTATAGCCCATAAAATACCACACTATGTTGCCTTGTTTCTCTATTTTTATCATCAAAAAAAGGTATGGTTACTGGTACTCCTTTAGTATTCATCACTTCCCACTTTCTCCTAATGTAACTCGTGCCAATGGTAATTGGAAAAGTAGGTTATGTTGGGTAGATGTCCATAGCTTATGTCTTCCTTTTGCTCCACGTTATGTTCCTATTGGTGATGATCTAGTGTTCTTATCTGATGATTTATCCTATTATGTACCTTCTTTTCACAATTTTATGTAAAGAGATTATATTTTCTAGAAAATATACATGCCTTGTGTTGCATGATTCCTTTTTAGAAAGATCAATGTCCACTGCCAGTTTTATCTGTTCATCATGCAGGTGTGTCTAATTATCTGTGTCTCTTACTAATTTCGGTATAGTTTCTTTTTCCCTTTGTTTCATGTTATTGTTGGTATAAATGTTGCTTTATGCATGTTTCTTTCTTTTCATTTAATGTTGTAGATGGGAGTAAATACCCTTTTCAATTGACGTCATATTTGGCTAGTGAATGTCCTCCTGAAGCTATTATGTTTGATAACATTATTTCAAACCCAGATGTGGACCCAGTCATTGTAATTCCGGAATCTCCTGGTAGACTTCCAAGGTTTGGTCTGAATGCTTATCTATTGATCAACTTTTCGAGATTTCTTGTCCTTATATTGTTTCTTCATGTGTTGGTTCTTCTCATTCTATGGAAGGTGTTCCTACAGATGCTCCTTGTGCTAGTCGAAAACGTAAACGCCTTTTGACACCTCTCCAATTTGAACATTTTTACGTGAGGTTTCCCAAGTCCCTAGATGTATATCTCCTTTGCCTTCAGAATATGTTGCTCCAAATCCATTCGGTATGTACACATTTTCCTTCTCTTAGCTATTTTCAACATTGTGTACATGTACATCTTTGTTCCTATTGTTGTTATGATTACTTTGTAGTATTGGCATTATTTTTTGGATGTGTGCAGATAGCTGTTTTTCTTGCTTTCGATTTGAAGAGGAGTTAGACGAGGCATGTCACCTTATATCCCATGTTGAGAATATTATATCTACCGTACTTGGGCAAGATCTTAAGTTCTTTGATGGGTTGTTGGCGCTATGGGCTCGGTTTCTATCCTGCGAAGTTAATCTCTGGGTTGTTGAAGCTATGAAGCTTACATGTGAAGAGATGTTAAAGGTTAGGGAAATGTATGATGATTTGTCTATTCGGTATTAGGACATTGTGGCTAGGATCGTGATGCAACGTACAAAAAAATAAACAAAAGTGAACTTCTTGATTCTAAAAGAATAACCAGGTCAATCTCTTCAAAACCACGTTCATTTTACGAATATCGTGGCATTGAATTCAAAATATGGGTTAACACGCACATAGTTTTGGGAGAAAAATGAAAGTTCATAAAATTGATGATTAACCATCCAAATTACATCAAAAACAGTTAAATAAGAAGAATAAATTAAAATGGAACACTAAAAGTCCATGGGCCAAATACATACCCAAAAATTAAGAAAAAATAACAAAATTGTTCATAACTCCATTTAGAAAGCGATTTATGGAGTCAAAATAGTTAAGTTCCCTTTGGGTACTTGTCTAGATGTGCTCTTTGCTCCAAGCTTCGATTTGACTGGTCGTAGGCCAAAAACAGAGGTTTATAGCCAAAGTTATGGGCATTCCTGTGATGCCCCTTTAGCTACACGATCGTGGGACTCTAGGAACACAAGGGTCTGATCCTCCACACTAGAGCCCACATCATCCCCTCCTGGGTAGACAAAATTCCACCTCGAATGTGAACCATGGTCATCTTCTGAAGAATTTCCATAATAATGAAGAAAATGTTTTACATTGATCGGAACAACGAATGTGGTTTGGCAACTGTAAATGGTAAGCATTGGAATTAATATTCCCCACAATCTCCACTGTTCCAATCTTCTTGGCTGACAACTTTTTGTACTCACCAACCGAAAAAAAGATCTTTAGTCAAAGAAAAAAACCCAAACAAAGTTACCTACTTCAAAATCAACTTGTTTGCGTTTTTTATTTGCATCTTGCTTGTACATGGAATTAGCTCATACCAAGTTGTCATGAGCATCCTTTTGAACATGATGTATTCCTTCAACAAAATCCTATAGTTTATTTGAAACAACACTAGAAACATGAAGCAACATCAAATCAACTGGTCCCCGTGGCTAAACAGTATAGACCACCTGGAATGGACTAAACCCAGTACTTCGGTTGATAGCATGATTATGAGCAAACTCATCTTGACAAATGTTTTGATCCTAGGCCTTTACATGATCACCCACTAAACACCGCAAAAGATTACCAAGGGATCGATTGATAACTTCAGTTTGGCCATCCGTTTGAGGATGATATGCACTACTAAAATTGAGCTGAGTGTTCACCATTTTCCATAAGCTACGCCAAAAATGAATCAAAAACCTAGTGTCTCGATCTGAAACAATAGAACACAACAATCCATGCAAACGGTAGACGTCTCAAAAGAATAATTGAGCCACATTAACTGCATATGTCGTCTTTTTGCAAGGAATAAAGTGCACCATCTTAGAAAAACGATCAACAACCACAAATATTGAATCATTTCCCATATAAGTACATGGTAAACCCAACACAAAGTCCATGTTGATATCCACCCAAGGTTGTGATGGAACAGGCAAAGGCATATAGAGTCCTGCATTGGTAGATGTTCCCTTTGACACCTGACAGATTCGGAACCGTTTAACGTATCTATCCACCTCCTTTCGCATTGTAAGCCAAAAATAAGATGATTGTAACAACTGTAAAGTGCGATCTCGGCCGACATGCCCTTCACCATGCAACTCCTTGATGATTTGAAGGCGGAGACTAGAATCAGTGATGCACATCTAATTGCCTTTGAAAAGGAAACCTTCATGCACTAGAAAATTAGTCCTCTGTCTAGATTGTATACCCTGTAGAACAACAGAAAAGTAAGGATCAACCGTTTGTTGCTCCATGAGGACATCCAACCCCGGCACACCAACCCTCATGGAAACTAGCAAATTACTCCTCCGACTCAATGCATCATCCACTCGATTCGACATTCCAGACTTGTGTTTCACCACGAAAGTGAATTTTTCCAAGAACGAAATATATATCCCATGCTTGTGTGACACCATATCTTGACTGCGAATATGTATTAAAGAATCATGATTTGTGAACAAAACAAATTCTATATGAAACAAATAATGGCGCCAATGCTTTAAAGCTTCGACCGCTGCATAGAACTTAACATCGTAAGTGCTATAATGCAGTTTTGGCCCCGTCAACTTCTCAGTAAACTAGGCAATCGGTTTTCCTCCTTAACTTAGAACTGCTCTAATCCCAACCTTGGAAGCATCTGTGTGTAATTCAAAAACTTGAGAAAAATCTGACAATACAAGAATCGGTATTGTAGTAAGCTTCTCTTTTACTAATTGGAAAGTTGATTCTGCCGCTTTGGTCCAAGTAAAGGTCTTCCCTTTCATGCAATTAGTCACTGGTGCCATAATAGAACAAAATTTTGGAATAAACCTCCTATAGAATGAAGCAAGACCATGAAAGCTTCAAACTTTAGTTATGGTAACTGGAATTGGCCATTGTCTGACGGTTGCTACTTTAAACTCTTACACCTGTATTCCCTCCCCAAAAACAACATACCCCAAGAACAAGACTTTAGGTACCATAAACACACATTTCTTCATAGCTTCATATAAACTATCTCATCGAAGTACAGTCAAAACTTGCCTTGCTTGGCTGACATGCTCACCAAAAGTAGCACTGTAAATAATTATGCCATCAAAATAAACGACTACAAATATACCAATAAAGGTCCTGAATAATTGGTTCATCACATTCATAAATGTATTAGGAGCATTTGATAGACCGAAAGGCATCACAAACCACTAATACAATCCTTCACGACTTTTGAAGGCAGTCTTCCACTCGTCCCTAATCCTAATTTGAATCTGATAGTACCCATTCTTCAAGTCCAATTTCATAAAGATGGTGGCACTGCTAATATGGTCAATAAGGTCATCAAGTCGAGGAATTGGAATTCTCAACCTCACTGTGATCTTATTGATGGTGAGACTATCAACACACATACACTAAGTACCATCCTTTTTTAGAGTCAACAAAGCAGGAATAGCACACGGGCTCATGCTCTCCGGAACATGACCTTTTGAAATTAAGTCCTCCACCTATCGTCGCAACTCTTCATGCTCTCCAGGACTCATTCTATAATGTTGCCTATTAAGCAACTAGGATCTTGGTTGTAAATTAGTATGATGTTGGATGCCACGTAAAGGTGGCAAGCCAACACGGAATTCATTAGGGAAAACATCACATTCCTTGAGCAGAGGAACCATACCCTCAGAAATTTCAATGTCCTTAGCCACTTCCTTCCCTAGCAACACAAAAATGCCACCTTCCTCCTCTAATTCGTCTTCAAACTGAGTAAGGGTCAATATATTACCTGAAGGTTTAGGAACCGATTCCTTTGGCTTACTAGGAACCAATGTGATCTTCACACCACCAAACAAGAAACTGTAAGTATTAGTCCGCCTGTTATGATCTATGTTACGATCATAATCCCAAGGTCTGCCCAACAACAAAGCTAACTTTTGAATTACTTCTTCAGATATAAGGTTATCACAACTTCCCGCATCAATAACAAAGGTACAAACCTTTCCCAAAATAGTATATGTCGACTGAAAGATGTCGTGTTTGAGCAAATCATCACTAACAACTTTTGGTGTAAAAGAAGAGCGTCTTACCACCAAATTTACCCCCATATCTCCAGTTACAACTTCCTCTTCAAATTGAATATCTTCTTCATACATAGGGGAATATTCGAAATTTTCACCAGCATCATCATTTTTCCAATCATCTTGCTCAGCAAACAAATGACGTTTTCCGACCTTCTTGCACTCTGATTGTTTGTGACCTATCTCCCCACAACTAAAAGACTTCAAGCTACTACTACCAGTTGTCCCAGGAGTTGGTCCAGCATTGTTAGATGTCGGTCATTGTTGATTAGGCAAAACACATGGTACCATACCACCCATCTTGGAACTTCCTTCATCAATGAAAGTTAAAGATGAACCGCTCACCCAATGACTTTGTTTCTCAAAATCCAATGCCCCTTGGTGCACTTCATAAACAAACACCGAGTCAAAAATATTTATAGATTCCATGATTTAGACCCATATAGCACCAATATATAGAGCAATGAGATGTTTCTCTATCTCCTGGATATCATTTTGGCCAATCATTTAGTAGATTTCAGTTGTGTAATCGTCAACTGATTGGGCACCCTGCTTTAGATTTTGCAAGCGTTGGTACATCAACCTTCAAAAATTATGGGGCGGGAAGTTGGACCGTAAACACTTCTTCATATTCCTCCAAGTCACGACCTTTGACTTTCCGAGTCTCTCTCCTTTCAGTTTTAACTGTTTCCAGCATGCAGAAGCCCTACCACGTAGTTTGGTAACAATCAATGACACTCTCTTGTTTTCAAGGACTTCTTTGAACTTAAAAACTTCCTCAACATTAGCTAACCATTTGATGTACCCCTCTGGATTCAAACTAACCCCCATCGAATTCTGGGATATCAATTCTCATTCCAGCCTCCCAACACCTATTGTCACCCCCACGTTCACGCCTTGGCAGCCTTTCTAGATCGCCTTCAGAATACGATCTTTCAAACTCACCGTCTTCCATGTGAAAGTGAGTTGACCTTTTACCTCCTCGATTCATCAGTTTGACCATCCTACTAATTAATTGATTAACCATTTGATCCATCCTCTCCTCCATTCTTTCCATAATATATTCTTCCAATTCTTGCTCATGAACATTAGCAGGTGTCCTGTTTCTCCTCAGAGGCATTCTGAACCAGGAATTTGCCTCTGATACCAACTGATGCAGCGTACAAAACAAACATAAATAAATATGAGTGAACCTGTTGATTCTAAAAGAATAACCAGGTCAATTCAAAACCATGTTTATTCTCGAATACCATGGGATTGACTTCAAAATATGGGTTAACATGATTATGAGCAAACTCATCTTGACAAATGTTTTGATCCTAGGCCTTTACATGATCACCCACTAAACACCGCAAAAGATTACCAAGGGATCGATTGATAACTTCAGTTTGGCCATCCGTTTGAGGATGATATGCACTACTAAAATTGAGCTGAGTGTTCACCATTTTCCATAAGCTACGCCAAAAATGAATCAAAAACCTAGTGTCTCGATCTGAAACAATAGAACACAACAATCCATGCAAACGGTAGACGTCTCAAAAGAATAATTGAGCCACATTAACTGCATATGTCGTCTTTTTGCAAGGAATAAAGTGCACCATCTTAGAAAAACGATCAACAACCACAAATATTGAATCATTTCCCATATAAGTACATGGTAAACCCAACACAAAGTCCATGTTGATATCCACCCAAGGTTGTGATGGAACAGGCAAAGGCATATAGAGTCCTGCATTGGTAGATGTTCCCTTTGACACCTGACAGATTCGGAACCGTTTAACGTATCTATCCACCTCCTTTCGCATTGTAAGCCAAAAATAAGATGATTGTAACAACTGTAAAGTGCGATCTCGGCCGACATGCCCTTCACCATGCAACTCCTTGATGATTTGAAGGCGGAGACTAGAATCAGTGATGCACATCTAATTGCCTTTGAAAAGGAAACCTTCATGCACTAGAAAATTAGTCCTCTGTCTAGATTGTATACCCTGTAGAACAACAGAAAAGTAAGGATCAACCGTTTGTTGCTCCATGAGGACATCCAACCCCGGCACACCAACCCTCATGGAAACTAGCAAATTACTCCTCCGACTCAATGCATCATCCACTCGATTCGACATTCCAGACTTGTGTTTCACCACGAAAGTGAATTTTTCCAAGAACGAAATATATATCCCATGCTTGTGTGACACCATATCTTGACTGCGAATATGTATTAAAGAATCATGATTTGTGAACAAAACAAATTCTATATGAAACAAATAATGGCGCCAATGCTTTAAAGCTTCGACCGCTGCATAGAACTTAACATCGTAAGTGCTATAATGCAGTTTTGGCCCCGTCAACTTCTCAGTAAACTAGGCAATCGGTTTTCCTCCTTAACTTAGAACTGCTCTAATCCCAACCTTGGAAGCATCTGTGTGTAATTCAAAAACTTGAGAAAAATCTGACAATACAAGAATCGGTATTGTAGTAAGCTTCTCTTTTACTAATTGGAAAGTTGATTCTGCCGCTTTGGTCCAAGTAAAGGTCTTCCCTTTCATGCAATTAGTCACTGGTGCCATAATAGAACAAAATTTTGGAATAAACCTCCTATAGAATGAAGCAAGACCATGAAAGCTTCAAACTTTAGTTATGGTAACTGGAATTGGCCATTGTCTGACGGTTGCTACTTTAAACTCTTACACCTGTATTCCCTCCCCAAAAACAACATACCCCAAGAACAAGACTTTAGGTACCATAAACACACATTTCTTCATAGCTTCATATAAACTATCTCATCGAAGTACAGTCAAAACTTGCCTTGCTTGGCTGACATGCTCACCAAAAGTAGCACTGTAAATAATTATGCCATCAAAATAAACGACTACAAATATACCAATAAAGGTCCTGAATAATTGGTTCATCACATTCATAAATGTATTAGGAGCATTTGATAGACCGAAAGGCATCACAAACCACTAATACAATCCTTCACGACTTTTGAAGGCAGTCTTCCACTCGTCCCTAATCCTAATTTGAATCTGATAGTACCCATTCTTCAAGTCCAATTTCATAAAGATGGTGGCACTGCTAATATGGTCAATAAGGTCATCAAGTCGAGGAATTGGAATTCTCAACCTCACTGTGATCTTATTGATGGTGAGACTATCAACACACATACACTAAGTACCATCCTTTTTTAGAGTCAACAAAGCAGGAATAGCACACGGGCTCATGCTCTCCGGAACATGACCTTTTGAAATTAAGTCCTCCACCTATCGTCGCAACTCTTCATGCTCTCCAGGACTCATTCTATAATGTTGCCTATTAAGCAACTAGGATCTTGGTTGTAAATTAGTATGATGTTGGATGCCACGTAAAGGTGGCAAGCCAACACGGAATTCATTAGGGAAAACATCACATTCCTTGAGCAGAGGAACCATACCCTCAGAAATTTCAATGTCCTTAGCCACTTCCTTCCCTAGCAACACAAAAATGCCACCTTCCTCCTCTAATTCGTCTTCAAACTGAGTAAGGGTCAATATATTACCTGAAGGTTTAGGAACCGATTCCTTTGGCTTACTAGGAACCAATGTGATCTTCACACCACCAAACAAGAAACTGTAAGTATTAGTCCGCCTGTTATGATCTATGTTACGATCATAATCCCAAGGTCTGCCCAACAACAAAGCTAACTTTTGAATTACTTCTTCAGATATAAGGTTATCACAACTTCCCGCATCAATAACAAAGGTACAAACCTTTCCCAAAATAGTATATGTCGACTGAAAGATGTCGTGTTTGAGCAAATCATCACTAACAACTTTTGGTGTAAAAGAAGAGCGTCTTACCACCAAATTTACCCCCATATCTCCAGTTACAACTTCCTCTTCAAATTGAATATCTTCTTCATACGTAGGGGAATATTCGAAATTTTCACCAGCATCATCATTTTTCCAATCATCTTGCTCAGCAAACAAATGACGTTTTCCGACCTTCTTGCACTCTGATTGTTTGTGACCTATCTCCCCACAACTAAAAGACTTCAAGCTACTACTACCAGTTGTCCCAGGAGTTGGTCCAGCATTGTTAGATGTCGGTCATTGTTGATTAGGCAAAACACATGGTACCATACCACCCATCTTGGAACTTCCTTCATCAATGAAAGTTAAAGATGAACCGCTCACCCAATGACTTTGTTTCTCAAAATCCAATGCCCCTTGGTGCACTTCATAAACAAACACCGAGTCAAAAATATTTATAGATTCCATGATTTAGACCCATATAGCACCAATATATAGAGCAATGAGATGTTTCTCTATCTCCTGGATATCATTTTGGCCAATCATTTAGTAGATTTCAGTTGTGTAATCGTCAACTGATTGGGCACCCTGCTTTAGATTTTGCAAGCGTTGGTACATCAACCTTCAAAAATTATGGGGCGGGAAGTTGGACCGTAAACACTTCTTCATATTCCTCCAAGTCACGACCTTTGACTTTCCGAGTCTCTCTCCTTTCAGTTTTAACTGTTTCCAGCATGCAGAAGCCCTACCACGTAGTTTGGTAACAATCAATGACACTCTCTTGTTTTCAAGGACTTCTTTGAACTTAAAAACTTCCTCAACATTAGCTAACCATTTGATGTACCCCTCTGGATTCAAACTAACCCCCATCGAATTCTGGGATATCAATTCTCATTCCAGCCTCCCAACACCTATTGTCACCCCCACGTTCACGCCTTGGCAGCCTTTCTAGATCGCCTTCAGAATACGATCTTTCAAACTCACCGTCTTCCATGTGAAAGTGAGTTGACCTTTTACCTCCTCGATTCATCAGTTTGACCATCCTACTAATTAATTGATTAACCATTTGATCCATCCTCTCCTCCATTCTTTCCATAATATATTCTTCCAATTCTTGCTCATGAACATTAGCAGGTGTCCTGTTTCTCCTCAGAGGCATTCTGAACCAGGAATTTGCCTCTGATACCAACTGATGCAGCGTACAAAACAAACATAAATAAATATGAGTGAACCTGTTGATTCTAAAAGAATAACCAGGTCAATTCAAAACCATGTTTATTCTCGAATACCATGGGATTGACTTCAAAATATGGGTTAACATGCATAGAGTTTTGGGAGAAAATGAAAGTTCATAAAATTGATGATCCACCATCCAAATTACATCAAAAACAGTTAAATAAGAAGCATAAATTAAAACGGAACCCTAAAAGTCCATGAGCCAAATACAAACCCAAAAATTAAGGAAAAATAACAAAATTGTTCATAACTCCATTTAGAAAGCAATTTCTTGACTCAAAAATGGGTAAGTCCCCTTTGGGTACTCATGTAGACGTGCTCTTTGCTCCAAGCTTCGATTTTACTGATCGTAGGCCCAAAACGGAGGTCTTTAGCCAATGTTATGGCCATTTTCGTGAAGCCCCTTTAGTCACACGATTGTGGGCCTTTAAGAACACAAGGGTCCGATCCTCCACACTAGGGCCCGCATCAGATCGTTGTTCTAAAGAAGTAGAAGGATATTTTTGAAGCTGACAATGAGGCATGTCTTCAAGACAACGATATGCTTCATGCTCAGCTTTCCCTGAAATCATGATGGCGTTGTTAGATGTAGGTCGGTTATGCTCTTTTGTTTATTTTTGGCAAGCAACAACTCTTTTGTATTGCTTCCATGCCTAATCAATCCTTGTCGTGTAATTGGGGTTTATTTTTGTTCTTTTTGAATAGTTTTTCTCCTTTTAGTTTTTTTGTATAAGTCTTAATGTGTCTACGGTATCATCCTGAACCGTCAGTGGGTGCCCTTTTATGGCATTTTCTGATTTTGAATTGGATTTGTTGGAATATAAAATTTATTCTTGTACTGGATTTTACAAGTTACACATTTTATGCAATATCGATGTATCCTATAATTTGTGTAGGTGGCCTTTGTCAGAGATTTTGGTTTTTGACTCATTTATGAATGTAGTGGGATATCCAAGCAATATGTTTTAAGAATAAATATATTCTTTGGCTAAGCAAGTAGCCTATATCGGTGTTTTGAACTTAGACTTTTACAATGATGTACTCAGCTGAACGAGCTACATTATTTAAAAAGAATAAAGAAATTCTAGGGCTAAGCAGGTAGCCTAGGTTGGAGTTTTGAACTTCGGCCTTTAGAAAGATGTAGTCGGTTGACCGAGCTACATTATTTAAAAACAATAAAGACATTCTTAGGCTAAGCATGCAGTCTAGATCGTAGTTTTGAACTTCAATCTTTAGAAAGATGTAGTCAGCTGACCGAGCTACATTATTTAAAAAGAATAAAGATGGTATTAGGCTAAGTAGGTAGCCTAGGTCAGAGGTTTGAACTTTGTCCTTTAGAAAGATGTAGTCAGCCGACCAAGCTACATTATATAAAAAGAATAAAGATATATGTGGGATAAGCAGGTAGCCTAGGTTGAAATTTTGAACTTCGACCTTTAGAAAGACGTAGTTGGCTGACCGGGCTACATTATTTAAAAAGAATAAAGATATTCTCGGGCTAAGCAAGTAGCCAAGGTTGGTGTTTTGAACATCAGCCTTTAGAAAGATGTAGTCGGTTGAGCGAGCTACATTATTTAAAAAGAATAAAGACACTCTTAGGCTAAGCATGCAGCCTACATCATAGTTTTGAACTTCGATCTTTAGAAAGATGTAGTCAGCTGACCGAGCTACATTATTTAAAAAGAATAAAGACAGTATTCGGCTAAGTAGGTAGCCTAGGTCGGAGGTTTGAACTTCGACCTTTAGAAAGATGTAGTCAGTCGACCAAGCTACATTATATAAAAAGAATAAAGTTATATGTGGGCTAAGCAGGTAGCCTAGGTTGAAATTTTAAACTTCGACCTTTAGAAAGATGTAGTTGGCTGACCGGGCTACATTATTTAAAAAGAATAAAGATATTCTCGGGCTAAGCAAGTAGCCTAGGTCGGTGTTTTGAACATCATCCTTTAGAAAGATGTAGTCGACTAACGGAGCTACATTATTTAAAAAGAATAAAGATATTCTTAGGCTATAATGATAATTTTTTCATGTTCTTCATTTTCATACCATTCGACATGTATTCCTTTGCTTGCTTATATATAGAATTTTTGCATTTTTTTCACATGGCATGGTCTCAGAACTATCTCACCTTCCATCATGTGTAGAATATATGGCCCATCTCTATTTGCCTTCTAGATTACGTATGGAACTTCCTATTTTGGTCTTAACTTTCCATGCGGAACTTGTCTTCTAGCTTCATTATTCCTTTATGCCTTCTTGCCTATCTTCAAACACATGTCCTTGACCCGTTGTTTGTAATAAATCCCCTTCTGCTTCTTATTATGCTCATGTCATATTGCTGCTACTTCTTGGCTTTCCATGGAGACATTTAAGATTACTATCAAATCTTCATCATTGGTCTATGTGTCTGTGTTTGTTGTTCAGTTCTTTAGGACAATTAACTCTAATGGTAGTATTGCTTGTAACCCGTATACTAGGCTATAAGGCTTTTCCTTTGTCTTCATACATGATGTCGTACGGTATGCCCATAACACACTTTGTAACTCGTGAACCCACCGCCCCTTAGCTTCATCTAGTCTTGTTGTTAAATCATGCACGATGGTTTGTCTGTTTTCCTCTGGGTGTGCTACGAAAGTAAATTTTTGGTTGATTATGAGTGCTTCGCACCATTCTTGGAAAGGGTTATTAGTGAATTGCATTTCGTTATCTAAAATTAGTGTATATGGTATCTCAAAGCGGCAGATTATTTGTTTACAATAGAATTTAATTATGTGTTGGCATGTTATCATGGCTAACAGTTCTACCTCTACCCATTTGGTGAAGTAGTCAATTGCAACCACCAAGAATTTTACTTTCCTAGTTGCTTCTATGAAAGGCCCTACTATGTCTATACCCCACTAGATGAATGGCCATGGGCTACTGATGCTAATCATCGGTGTTGCTGATTTTCTTCGGATTGGTGTATGTTTCTATCATTTTTATCATTTTATAGATTAGACTTTTGTTTGTTGATACATAGTTGGCTAATAATAGCCGATCCTTTCTATTTTTCATACTATGGTTCGTGCCCCATCATGTGCTCCAGAGACTCCTTCATGCATTTCCCTTATGTTGTATTCTGTTTCCTTACCGTACATGCAACGTAAACAAGGTGTTAAGTAACCTTTTTATATAGAACTCCCTTTTTTACTACAAAGGACGGCGCTTTAACCTGTAACTTCCTGGCATGTTGATCGTCCTCGGGTAACTTGCCTTCTGTTAATTATTTGATTATTGGTATCCTCCAATCTCTCGTGTCTGCTATGACTATTATTACTGGTGTTTTGTTTATTGCTTTTGCTCATACAATTTCTACTAACACTTTTTTGGTCAAATGGGGGAAAGTTGAAGATGCTAGTTTGCTCAATGTATTTGTGCATTTGTTTTTTGATCTTAGTACATTTTCCAATTTGAAGCTTGCTAACTACTTTTTTATTGCCTTTACTTTTTCTAAATATTGTGCTAGATTTTTTCCGTGAATCTCGTATAACCCATTTGTTTGATTGGTTAGTACCATTGAGTCTATAAAACCATGATTGTGCTCATACCTCATTTTGATTGGTAGTTGTAATTTGGCAATTAACACCTCGTACTCTGACTCATTATTCGACGTCGTAAAATTTAATCTTAATTTGTAGGTTACTTCTTCTCCTATTGAGCTTGTTAATATTAATTCGGCTCCTGCTCCCTCCATGCAAGAAGATCCTTCTGAAAACAAATTTAACTGGTTTTCTTGTGTAACTTTGGTGCTTGTTTTGCTAACATTTGATTCATCTACTGACGATACCTCCCTATGACCAGTTGTTTCGGTAATGAAATATGCTAACGCTTGTGCTTTTATGCTAGTTTTTGGTTTGAAGACGATTTCATGTTCTCCCAATTCCATATCCCATCTATCTAGCCTTCTTGAATTCTTCGGTTTTAATAGGACTTGTTGCAATGGTATGTTTGTAAGGACTTTGATGTTGTGCGCTAGGAAGTACCTCCTTAATCATCTTGTTGCATTAACTAGGCTTAATGCCAATTTGTCAATGTCTGGATATCCTATCTTTGCTCCTTATAGTATTCAGCTTACAAAGTATATAGGTACCTCCCTTTCTTCCTTATTTTCTACTACTACCACGTTGACTGCTATTTTTGATGTTGCCAAGTATATTGTTAAGACCTCACCTAGAATTTGCGATGTCAAGGTGGGTAGTTTGGCTAATGTTATTTTGAGCTTTTTGATTGCATTTTTAGCTTCTTCCGTCCACCGAAAAGTCTTTTTAACCAATACTCTTCTTAGTGTTTTGTAGAAGGGGAATGTTTTTCTAGTGATTTAGCTAAGAAACGTCCTATTGCTGCTAATTTTCTGTTTAATGCTTGTACCTCTTTCACTATTTTTTGCGAGCGCATTTCTAGCAATGACTTTACCTTCTTTGGATTTGCTTTATTTTGTATTTTGTGATTACATGTCCTAAGAACCTTCTTTCTTCCATCCCAAAGATGCATTTTTTTATTTAACTTCATGTTTTCTGCTCTAGAGCTATTGAAGGTTTCTTCTATATCTTGTAGGAAATGGTTATCATCTTTTCTTTTGACGACCATGTCATCCATGTAAACATTGATATTCTTCCCGATTTTTGTTTTGAAAACTTTGGCAGCAAACCTTTGGTACGTTTCCCTAGCATTTCTTAACACAAATGGAATTTTTATGAACAAAATGATCCCTATCTGTGTGGAAAGAAGTTTTTCTTCATCCCCTTTGTGCATATGTATCTGATGCTATCCCTTGTAGGCGTCTAAGAAGTTCTTACGCTTATTCTCATGTTACGATTCTATCTTTTTGTAGATCGATGGTAGTGGGTAACAACCCTTTGTACATGCTTTGTTTAAGTCTGTAAAGTCTATACACATCCTCCATTGTCCATCTCCTTTTTTCACCAATACTAAGTTTGCCACCAAAGATGGGAAGAGTGATTCATGTACTATGCTTGCCTTGACTAATTTGTCTACTTCATCATTTATTTCTTTGTTTCTTTCTTTGGACTATCCCTTCTTTTTCTGTCGTATTGGTTTGGTTCCTGGATTTTCATTTAATTTGTGTTCAACTAAGTGTTTGGGTATGTCGGTCATGTTTGTTGCTTCCCAGGCGAATACGTCAGCGCTTTCTTTTAAATTTTTTGATAGTGCCTCTTTGTCGGTAACCCAGCTCCGATCCGTACTCCTTGATCTATATATCTATTATTTATTATGACTTACACTATCTCGTTATTTACTTGTTTCCCTCCCAGTGTTGTTGTTATCACTTCTTCTTCTACTATGATTTTCGTGGGTACTACTAATGGCCTACTATGGATCGTTCCATATCAGTTCTAAACTGGACTACACCTTGAATTGACAAAGCAATGGCTTCAAATTTCTTCATTTCACTTCTTCCAAATATCATATTGTATGACATTGTTGATTCTACAATTGTTAACTCCAGTGTTTGTGATGTTCTTGGCTTATTTCAATTGATCTGTTAAGGTTAGCTGAACGGATACTATTTGTGACAACCCGTAAATTTTTCCGTCGTTGTAACCCATTCCCGTCAGTAAAACTCATTTGCATTTCAATTTTTCCGTTAACATTTTGGATTAAGTCATTTAATTTAAGACTTTTATTATGACTTCGTAAGTATCCAAACCCGTTAGAAACACATGAAAACACCCCAAATTAGTATTTGGAAAATTTTTAGTTTCGACCACGTCGGGTTACAACAACTAAATCGGGTACGACCAAAAGCCCCGTTTAACATCGGTATCGGGTAGATTTCCACCGAGCCTCAAACTCAAACCCTATATAAAGTTGAGTGGGCTTCATTTGAAGCTTTTTCACTCTCTCTCTCTCTCTCACTACTCTCTCTACAATCCAAACTTTGATCCAAAATCACCCATTTCAAGCTCTAATTTGGTAAGAAATCCATCCTAACTCATAATGTATCATCTTTACCTTTCAAATTCGTGTTTAAATCATGAAAAAGGACCAAATACATGTGTTTACGGCCCAGGAACTATCCCAAACCGTAAACACCCATAAATGGGGTTTTGGAGCCCCAAAACCCTTCCAAACCACTTCTAGTGCTTAGATATGACTTACGGGCTTACAAGATTGGACTTAGAACACCAAAACCTTAACATTTGAGGGGTAAACATGATTTTATGGCCCAAGAAAATGCTTGGACCGTAAACACCCTTTCTTAGGCCGCAAACACCTTTTAAGGTGTTAAAATGCCCCTTAAACACCTCCTAAGCCTTGGAATAATGTCTAGAACCATCCACATTTGTGTTAGGGACCTTAAACATGAAAGAAACCATCCCCTTAGTATATTACGGCCTTAAACCCCCCAATGAATGGTTCCTGGGCCGTAAACTCCTATAAGGTGGTCAAATGGTGCCCTAACTTCCTTCCATGGCTTGTACTTTGGACTACAAACACTTATGCTTAACCTAGGATCACCAAATCACATAAGGAAAGATTACATGAGAGTTTATGGCCATAAACTCCTAGTTTACAGCCGTAAACTCCTTGAATGGTCCATATGTTGATCAAATCCCCTCCCAATGCCTTAGAACTAAACCTAGCATCACCCCACAAGTGTTGTAAGGCCATTAAGCACCCAAGAACACCCCCACCCACGAGTTTACGGCCGTAAACTCATGGGGATATGGTTATTAGGCCGTAATCTCAATTAGGAGTTTACTCTTGCAGAGAAAACTTCATATTTAGGCCATACACCTCCTTAGATGCGCCTCAGAGTGTATATGCTTATTTAATTAGTAATTCAAAGCCTAATTAGATACAATTATGTATTTCCTCATATTACATAGGAACCTCGCACGTGTTCAAGCCCTGAACTGACACTTAGCATCCAACCGACACATTTCTCGTCCCGTGAGTTCATACCCCTACACCTTTTTCTGTGTTTTCAATGTTTTCAGGGGGGAATACAAGCAAAAGTACAAGAATATCTTGTACTCAAACTTATTATTTCATTTGAATTGTTTCATTTTCCGTATGCTTTTAACAATTGAAACCGTATTAACCAACCGTTTGACTTGCAGAGTTAGTTTTCAAACTGATTGCAAATCTTATTACATAGTGTTATATAGTATATTTCGCAAATGATTTTCCACTTCATTATTGTTAAAAGTCATTAAACTTAGAACTTTAGATACGTCATCGGTAACACTCCACAGAGATACGTGGGTGGAGGAGCCCCTTTGTAAGTAGAACTTAAAACAGGATTTTCCGCATTATTACTTGTAAAAAGTCATTAAACTAAAGGAAACTTGTTCATTATCAGAAAACAAATTGCTTATGAACTCACCAGCTTTATGTTGATATTTTCAAAACTGCTTGTATTCTCAGGTTCTCCTTAGACAGGTATCCTGCGTTCCTTTGCAGAAGATGGAGCTTATGGAAGTCACGTCTTTACTTTTGTTTAGACTATTATATCTATAAAACATGTATTACCTTACTTTCAAGCAAATGTAATGATTCTATGTAATGTAATGTTTTGTGTTTACTATGCTTACTATGTACATTGGTTGTGATACTTTACATGACGTCCTCCGCCCGGGAACGTTTTCCGCCAACAGTTTCCGGGTGTGACAGATTGGTATCAGAGCCCTTGTTTATAGTGAACTAAGTATACCAAACCTTACATGGTATAAGACTATAAACACTAAGGGGCTGAAGTGCTCTGAACTAAAAGTATACATTAAAATATAAGTATTTTTAAAAAATTATACAAGAATACCTAACCGCCAGGAACCGTAACTATGAGTAGAACAAAAGATAAGTAATTAGGTGTTGTATGTTGTGGTTAAACCTGGACAGTTATGTAGTCGTGTCTAGGGTCAATATAGTCTGATCAACTATATTCATTCAAGACACGACCAACATGTGCTTGGGAGTGACTGTGGTATGCAGCATGCCTAAAACTTACCAAAAATCCAAACAAGGAGTCATCGTTGCCACGAAACATAAAATACTATAGGAGTATTTAGACAAGCCGAAAACGTTGTAGAAATTTGTTCCAAGTGTTGCTACTTATTCTTTCCCTAGCGATAAATCCCCTTGTTTTGGTAGTTTTCTTATATATTATCGCTTATTAGAACACTTTATCTGTCATAATGAGATATCTCTCGTTTCATACCTCATTATTCAATTCAGAGGACTTACCATCCTCTCCTCCTAATCATTCTAGATCAATATGCCTCCAAAGAAAGGACCCAAATCGAGGAACAACAACTCTCCGCCACCGTATCCTTCTCAATTCGACCTTATCCTATTTCAGGCAACTGCTACTGCTGCAGTGACGGCTATAATGGCGCACTTGAACCCTAGTAGGTCCAGTGGACCTGGAAGTAACACCTATCCCCAAAAACATGAAGATGATCAGGGACACCAGAATGAGTGTGATGAGAGTAAGAAGACTTTCTGGAAAAAGCGAAAGGGTCAAAGTTCACAAGGACCCTCCAAGAAGCACAAAACGGTAGCAATTCAAGCTGCTACTACTCCTGTCGCTGCGTTTACAACTCAATCACCTTCCTTGGTGCCACAGGTGCAGTTACCACCATCGTATCCCCGGCCCATGTCATGAAAAGCTCTGCAACAACTGTGGCAAGAAAGGCCACCTTACGCGAAACTGCAAAGCACCGGCTCAACCAACCAATCAAGCTTCCGGATCGAGTACCGATCAGGTATGCTATGGTTGTGAAGAATTCGGGCATTTCAATAGGAACTACCCCAAGGCAGCAACATCTAGAAACGCTGAGATAGCTCTGGCTATAAAGCAGGAGGAGGCAGTCGCCGATCCCACCGTCGTCGTGGGTACGTTTCTTCTCGACAATTCTTATGCTCACATCCTTTTGGAATATAGTGCTAAAGAAGTTTTATTAGTCATTCATTCAAACATCTTCTTAAACATAGTCCTCGTCTAGTAACTAAAACATTTACCGTCGAGATGGCTAACGGTGAGAGAGAGAACGCTAATGACTTATTCATAGGCTATACCCTTGCCCAGAACGATCATTCCTTTCCCATCGACCTAATGCCAGTTTCCATAAGAACTTGGATGTTATCATTGGCATGGATTGGTTGAATCCTAATCATGAAAATATCCTTTGTTACGAGAAGGCCATCCATCTTAATTTCCCCTCTGTTCAGACTCTCATAATCCACGGCGATAAGCTTAGTTCCAATCTTCGTATCATATCTTGCATCAAGGCTCAAAAGCTTCTGCGAAAGGAGTGTCACGCATGCCTAGCTCATGTAATCAATGAGGAACAAGAAGTCAAAGACCTCGAGAGCATCCCCGAAGTCTGCAACTTTCCTGATGTCTTTCCCGAAGAGCTTCCAGGAATTCCTCCCGAACGTCAAGTTGAGTTTCGCATCGACCTAATTCCCAGAGCAAATCCTGTAGCCAAATCTACCTATCGCTTAGCTCCAGCAGAAATGCAGGAGTTATCCAGTCATCTCAATGAGCAACTCAACAAAGGATTCATCAGATCGAGTTCCTCACCTTGGGGAGCCCCGGTATAGTTTGTAAAGAAGCAATATGGATCCTTCCGGATGTGCATCAACTACCGTGAGTTGAATAAGTTGACTGTCAAAAACCGGTATCCTCTTCCTCGAATAGACAACCTTTTCGATCAACTTTAGGGAGCCAGCTACTTCTCGAAGATAGACCTTAGATCAAGGTACCATCAGTTACGAGTTCATGAGAATGATGTTTCCAAGACAGCATTCAGGACTCGATATGGACACTACGAGTTTGTAGTGATGCCCTTCGGTCTAACCAATGCACTGGCTGTGTTCATGGACCTGATGAACTGGGTGTGTCACCCCTTCCTGGACAAGTTCGTCATCGTGTTCATTGACGACATACTTGTCTATTCCTGAAGCGAAGAAGATCACAAACAACACTTGAGATTAGTGTTGGAAACCCTTAGATCCGAAAAGCTGTACGCGAAATTCTCCAAGTGTGAATTCTGGATTCGGAAGGTAACTTTCATTGGTCACGTGGTAAGCGAGGATGGTATACACGTGGACCCGTCCAAAATCAAGGCGATAGAGAATTGGTCAGCACCGAAGACACCCACAGAAATCCGTCAATTCTTGGGTCTCGCTTGCTACTATCGCAGGTTCATCCAAAAATTTTCCAGAATTGCCAAACCCTTAACTACTCTGACACAGAAAGACTTAAACTTGAGGCACCGGCGATGGGTAGATATACTCAGTGTTTATGAGTGTGAAATTTGCTACCATCCCGGCAAGGCCAATGTGGTAGCAGATGCCCTGAGCCGAAAGGAGAGTTCAAGCCACAAGGTGAAGACACGAACGATGACCATCTATTCCCACTTATCCGCACAGATCCGAGAAGCTCAGTCAGAAGCCCTCGGGTCTGCTCCAGCAGCCTGAGATACCCAAGTGGAAATGGAAGATGATTACCATGGATTTCATCACCAAGTTACCCAAATCTCCGAGTGGGTACGACACCATTTGGGTAATTATCGACCGTTTGATAAAATCCACTCACTTCCTTCCGATTAAAGAATCATTCAAGATGGAAAGACTCATGCGAGCCTACATCCAAGAGATAGTCCGACTGCACGGTGTGCCTATGCCCATTATCCCCGATCGAGATAACAGGTTTACCTCAAGATTTTGGCAATCCTTTTAGAAAGCTCTTGGAACTAAGCTGGATATGAGTACAGCTTATCATCCTCAGACAGACGGACAGAGTGAGAGAACTATTCAGACCCTGGAAGACATACTGAGAGCATGTTTCATCGATTTCGGAAAGTCGTGGGACACCCATTTACCCTTGATCGAGTTCTCGTATAACAACAGTTACCATACCAGTATCAAGGTTGCCCCGTTCGAAGCCTTCTACGGTCGCAAGTGCAGATCCCCTATGTGTTGGGCCGAGGTAGGGGACACACAGCTAGCCAAGAGTTGAGTCCTCGACAGTGCTCTCACTAGTACTGAAATCATCTGCGAAACCATCGAGAAAATCATCCAGATCCGAGAACGATTGAAAGCTTAACAAGACAGACAGAAGTGTACGCCGATAAACGATGGAAACCCTTGGAATTCCAGGTTGGAGACCGTGTCCTGTTGAAGGTCTCATCCTGGAAAGGCATTATACTCTTTGGAAAGTGCGGAAACTTAACCCGAGGTACATAGGACCTTTCGAGATCCTCGTTAGGATCGATCCCGTAGCCTACAAACTCCGACTATCTTCAGAACTTAGCAACATCCATCCTGTATTCCACGTCTCAATTCTTAAGAAATGCCTAGCTGATGAAACCCTAGTAATCCCTTTGATGAGACCGAGATCAACGAAAGTATGAACTTCATTGAAGAATCAAACGAAATCATATATAGAGAGATTAAACATACAAAACAAAGCTGTATCCCGATAGTGAAGGTTCGCTGGAATGCCATGCGAGGACCCGATTTCACTTGAGAGCACGAAGACTCGATGAGACACAAATATCTGCACCTTTTCAATTATATGATTTGTATCTTAGTTCTAAATTTTGGGATGAAATTCCATCTAACGTGGGGATAATGTGACAACCCGTAAATTTTTTCGTCGCTGTAACCCATTCCCGTCAGTATAACCCATTTGCCTTTCAATTTTTCCGTTAACATTTTGGATTAAGTCATTTAATTTAAGACTTTTATTATGACTTCGTAAGTATCCAAACCCGTTAGAAACACATGAAAACACCCCAAATTATTATTTGGAAAATTTTTAGTTTCGACCAAATCGGGTTACAACAACTAAATCGGGTACGACCAAAAGCCCCGTTTAACGTCGGTATCGGGTAGATTTCCATCGAGCCTCAAACTCAAACCCTATATAAAGTTGAGTGGGCTTCATTTGAAGCTTTTTCACTCTCTCTCACTACTCTCTCTCTCTCTCTACAATCCAAACTTTGATCCAAAATCACCCATTTCAAGCTCCAATTTGGTAAGAAATCCATCCTAACTCATAGTGTATCATCTTTACCTTTCAAATTCGTGTTTAAATCATGAAAAAGGACCAAATACATGTGAATACGGCCCAGGAACTATCCCAAACCGTAAACACCCATAAATGGGGTTTTAGAGCCCCAAAACCCTTCCAAACCACTTCTAGTGCTTAGATATGACTTAGGGGCTTACAAGATTGGACTTAGAACACCAAAACCTTAACATTTGATGGGTAAACATGAGTTTACGGCAGAGGAACATGCTTGGACCATAAACACCCTTTCTTAGGCCGCAAACACATTTTAAGGTGTTAAAATGCCCCTTAAACACCTCCTAAGCCTTGGAATAATGTCTAGAACCATCCACATTTGTGTTAGGGACCTTAAACATGAAAGAAACCATCCCCTTAGTATATTACGGCCATAAATCCCCCAATGAATGGTTCCTGGGCCGTAAACTCCTATAAGGTGGTCAAATGGTGCCCTAACTTCCTTCCATGGCTTGTACTTTGGACTACAAACACTTATGCTTAACCTAGGATCACCAAATCACATAAGGAAAGATTACATGAGAGTTTATGGCCATAAACTCCTAGTTTACAGCCGTAAACTCCTTGAATGGTCCATATGTTGATCAAATCCCCTCCCAATGCCTTAGAACTAAACCTAGCATCACCCCACAAGTGTTGTAAGGCCATTAAGCACCCAAGAACACCCCCACCCATGATTTTATGGCTGTAAAATCATGGGGATATGGTCATTAGGCCGTAATCTCAATTAGGAGTTTACTCTTGAAGAGCAAACTCCATATTTAGGCCATACACCTCCTTAGATGCAACCTAGATCACTCCTAACACTTGAAATGAAGTGTTTTCGCGCCTCGGGGTGTATATGCTTATTTAATTAGTAGTTCAAAGCCTAATTAGATACAATTATGTATTTCCTCATATTACATAGGAACCTCGCACGTGTTCAAGCCCTGAATTGACACTTAGCATCCAGCCGACACATTTCTCGTCCGGTGAGTTCATACCCCTACACCTTTTTCTGTGTTTTCAATGTTTTCAGGGGGGAATACAAGCAAAAGTACAAGAATATCTTGTACTCAAACTTATTATTTCATTTGAATTGTTTCATTTTCCGTATGCTTTTAACAATTGAAACCGTATTAACCAACCGTTTGACTTGCAGAGTTAGTTTTCAAACTGATTGCAAATCTTATTACATAGTGTTATATAGTATATTTCGCAAATGATTTTCCACTTCATTATTGTTAAAAGTGATTAAACTTAGAACTTTAGATACGTCCTTGGTAACACTCCACAGAGATACGCGAGTGGAGGACCCCCTTTGTAAGTAGAACTTAAAATAGAATTTTCTGCATTATTACTTGTAAATTTGTTAATCTTAATAATTGGAGACACGTCCTCTAAAACACTCCATAGAGATACGCGAGTGGAGGACCGCCCCTCTAACCAGAATCTCCTAGAGGGAGAACGTGACTTGAGTGTATAGATCTATACGGGGCTGACTACCCCGCACCTGGCTGCTAGCTACAGTCGGGCCGAAAGGTCCAAGGGTGACAAAAGTCATAAAATGATATTGGACTTCTTATTGCCAAATCTAGTCTATCGTATGGTTATGGAACTCGCAATTTAGATAACGGAGATTTAATTGTTAGTAATAATGAATTTAGTAAATTAATAACCTTAGGAATTAGTTTACTATTTAATTAATAGTTTTATATACGTGTTAAAACTAGCATACTTTTCAAGGATAACCAGGCTTTCAGGAAACTTCACACAAATGCTACAAGTATGGTAGATACTTGTACACCGCATTCCGAATCAATAACAAACCACAAACTTTTAAGGAAAATAAGGGTTTTTCCTGGGATAACAAACTGTTCTTAACCAGATTGTGTAACAAATGGATAACCAAGCCTTACTTATAAGAAAATATAGGATTTTCTTGGATAACAACTGTTTTCAGAAAACTAAAGGAAACTTGTTCATTATCAGAAAACAAACTGCTTATGAACTCACCAGCTTTATGCTGATATTTTCAAAACTGCTTGTATTCTCAGGTTCTCCTTAGATAGGTATCCTGCGTTCCTTTGCAGAAGATGGAGCTTATGGAAGTCACGTCTTTACTTTTGTTTAGACTATTATATCTATAAAACATGTATTACCTTACTTTCAAGCAAATGTAATGATTCTATGTAATGTAATGTTTTGTGTTTACTATGCTTACTATGTACATTGGTTGTGATACTTTACATGACGTCCTCCGCCCGGGAACGTTTTCCGCCAACAGTTTCCGGGTGTGACAGATTGGTATCAGAGCCCTTGTTTATAGTGAACTAAGTATACCAAACCTTACATGGTATAAGACTATAAACACTAAGGGGCTGAAGTGCTCTGAACTAAAAGTGTACATTAAAATATAAGTATTTTTAAAAAATTATACAAGAATACCTAACCGCCAGGAACCGTAACTATGAGTAGAACAAAAGATAAGTAATTAGGTGTTGTATGTTGTGGTTAAACCTGGACAGTTATGTAGTCGTGTCTAGGGTCAATATAGTCTGATCAACTATATTCATTCAAGACACGACCAACATGTGCTTGGGAGTGACTGTGGTATGCAGCATGCCTAAAACTTACCAAAAATCCAAACAAGGAGTCATCGTTGCCACGAAACATAAAATACTATAGGAGTATTTAGACAAGCCGAAAACGTTGTAGAAATTTGTTCCAAGTGTTGCTACTTATTCTTTCCCTAGCGATAAATCCCCTTGTTTTGGTAGTTTTCTTATATATTATCGCTTATTAGAACACTTTATCTGTCATAATGAGATATCTCTCGTTTCATACCTCATTATTCAATTCAGAGGACTTACCATCCTCTCCTCCTAATCATTCTAGATCAATATGCCTCCAAAGAAAGGACCCAAATCGAGGAACAACAACTCTCCGCCACCGTATCCTTCTCAAT
Organism: Lactuca serriola; assembly: GCF_051521515.1. NCBI lineage: Eukaryota > Viridiplantae > Streptophyta > Magnoliopsida > Asterales > Asteraceae > Lactuca > Lactuca serriola. Next base: position 100,300,653 of record NC_136412.1, on the reverse strand, counting down.
TCGATCTTATCCTATTTCAGGCAACTGCTACTGCTGCAGTGACGGCTATAATGGCGCACTTGAACCCTAGTAGGTCCAGTGGACCTGGAAGTAACACCTATCCCCAAAAACATGAAGATGATCAGGGACACCAGAATGAGTGTGATGAGAGTAAGAAGACTTTCTGGAAAAAGCGAAAGGGTCAAAGTTCACAAGGACCCTCCAAGAAGCACAAAACGGTAGCAATTCAAGCTGCTACTACTCCTGTCGCTGCGTTTACAACTCAATCACCTTCCTTGGTGCCACAGGTGCAGTTACCACCATCGTATCCCCGGCCCATGTCATGAAAAGCTCTGCAACAACTGTGGCAAGAAAGGCCACCTTACGCGAAACTGCAAAGCACCGGCTCAACCAACCAATCAAGCTTCCGGATCGAGTACCGATCAGGTATGCTATGGTTGTGAAGAATTCGGGCATTTCAATAGGAACTACCCCAAGGCAGCAACATCTAGAAACGCTGAGATAGCTCTGGCTATAAAGCAGGAGGAGGCAGTCGCCGATCCCACCGTCGTCGTGGGTACGTTTCTTCTCGACAATTCTTATGCTCACATCCTTTTGGAATATAGTGCTAAAGAAGTTTTATTAGTCATTCATTCAAACATCTTCTTAAACATAGTCCTCGTCTAGTAACTAAAACATTTACCGTCGAGATGGCTAACGGTGAGAGAGAGAACGCTAATGACTTATTCATAGGCTATACCCTTGCCCAGAACGATCATTCCTTTCCCATCGACCTAATGCCAGTTTCCATAAGAACTTGGATGTTATCATTGGCATGGATTGGTTGAATCCTAATCATGAAAATATCCTTTGTTACGAGAAGGCCATCCATCTTAATTTCCCCTCTGTTCAGACTCTCATAATCCACGGCGATAAGCTTAGTTCCAATCTTCGTATCATATCTTGCATCAAGGCTCAAAAGCTTCTGCGAAAGGAGTGTCACGCATGCCTAGCTCATGTAATCAATGAGGAACAAGAAGTCAAAGACCTCGAGAGCATCCCCGAAGTCTGCAACTTTCCTGATGTCTTTCCCGAAGAGCTTCCAGGAATTCCTCCCGAACGTCAAGTTGAGTTTCGCATCGACCTAATTCCCAGAGCAAATCCTGTAGCCAAATCTACCTATCGCTTAGCTCCAGCAGAAATGCAGGAGTTATCCAGTCATCTCAATGAGCAACTCAACAAAGGATTCATCAGATCGAGTTCCTCACCTTGGGGAGCCCCGGTATAGTTTGTAAAGAAGCAATATGGATCCTTCCGGATGTGCATCAACTACCGTGAGTTGAATAAGTTGACTGTCAAAAACCGGTATCCTCTTCCTCGAATAGACAACCTTTTCGATCAACTTTAGGGAGCCAGCTACTTCTCGAAGATAGACCTTAGATCAAGGTACCATCAGTTACGAGTTCATGAGAATGATGTTTCCAAGACAGCATTCAGGACTCGATATGGACACTACGAGTTTGTAGTGATGCCCTTCGGTCTAACCAATGCACTGGCTGTGTTCATGGACCTGATGAACTGGGTGTGTCACCCCTTCCTGGACAAGTTCGTCATCGTGTTCATTGACGACATACTTGTCTATTCCTGAAGCGAAGAAGATCACAAACAACACTTGAGATTAGTGTTGGAAACCCTTAGATCCGAAAAGCTGTACGCGAAATTCTCCAAGTGTGAATTCTGGATTCGGAAGGTAACTTTCATTGGTCACGTGGTAAGCGAGGATGGTATACACGTGGACCCGTCCAAAATCAAGGCGATAGAGAATTGGTCAGCACCGAAGACACCCACAGAAATCCGTCAATTCTTGGGTCTCGCTTGCTACTATCGCAGGTTCATCCAAAAATTTTCCAGAATTGCCAAACCCTTAACTACTCTGACACAGAAAGACTTAAACTTGAGGCACCGGCGATGGGTAGATATACTCAGTGTTTATGAGTGTGAAATTTGCTACCATCCCGGCAAGGCCAATGTGGTAGCAGATGCCCTGAGCCGAAAGGAGAGTTCAAGCCACAAGGTGAAGACACGAACGATGACCATCTATTCCCACTTATCCGCACAGATCCGAGAAGCTCAGTCAGAAGCCCTCGGGTCTGCTCCAGCAGCCTGAGATACCCAAGTGGAAATGGAAGATGATTACCATGGATTTCATCACCAAGTTACCCAAATCTCCGAGTGGGTACGACACCATTTGGGTAATTATCGACCGTTTGATAAAATCCACTCACTTCCTTCCGATTAAAGAATCATTCAAGATGGAAAGACTCATGCGAGCCTACATCCAAGAGATAGTCCGACTGCACGGTGTGCCTATGCCCATTATCCCCGATCGAGATAACAGGTTTACCTCAAGATTTTGGCAATCCTTTTAGAAAGCTCTTGGAACTAAGCTGGATATGAGTACAGCTTATCATCCTCAGACAGACGGACAGAGTGAGAGAACTATTCAGACCCTGGAAGACATACTGAGAGCATGTTTCATCGATTTCGGAAAGTCGTGGGACACCCATTTACCCTTGATCGAGTTCTCGTATAACAACAGTTACCATACCAGTATCAAGGTTGCCCCGTTCGAAGCCCTCTACGGTCGCAAGTGCAGATCCCCTATGTGTTGGGCCGAGGTAGGGGACACGCAGCTAGCCAAGAGTTGAGTCCTCGACAGTGCTCTCACTAGTACTGAAATCATCTGCGAAACCATCGAGAAAATCATCCAGATCCAAGAACGATTGAAAGCTTAACAAGACAGACAGAAGTGTACGCCGATAAACGATGGAAACCCTTGGAATTCCAGGTTGGAGACCGTGTCCTGTTGAAGGTCTCATCCTGGAAAGGCATTATACTCTTTGGAAAGCGCGGAAACTTAACCCGAGGTACATAGGACCTTTCGAGATCCTCGTTAGGATCGATCCCGTAGCCTACAAACTCCGACTATCTTCAGAACTTAGCAACATCCATCCTGTATTCCACGTCTCAATTCTTAAGAAATGCCTAGCTGATGAAACCCTAGTAATCCCTTTGATGAGACCGAGATCAACGAAAGTATGAACTTCATTGAAGAATCAAACGAAATCATATATAGAGAGATTAAACATACAAAACAAAGCTGTATCCCGATAGTGAAGGTTCGCTGGAATGCCATGCGAGGACCCGATTTCACTTGAGAGCACGAAGACTCGATGAGACACAAATATCTGCACCTTTTCAATTATATGATTTGTATCTTAGTTCTAAATTTTGGGATGAAATTCCATCTAACGTGGGGATAATGTGACAACCCGTAAATTTTTTCGTCGCTGTAACCCATTCCCGTCAGTATAACCCATTTGCCTTTCAATTTTTCCGTTAACATTTTGGATTAAGTCATTTAATTTAAGACTTTTATTATGACTTCGTAAGTATCCAAACCCGTTAGAAACACATGAAAACACCCCAAATTATTATTTGGAAAATTTTTAGTTTCGACCAAATCGGGTTACAACAACTAAATCGGGTACGACCAAAAGCCCCGTTTAACGTCGGTATCGGGTAGATTTCCATCGAGCCTCAAACTCAAACCCTATATAAAGTTGAGTGGGCTTCATTTGAAGCTTTTTCACTCTCTCTCACTACTCTCTCTCTCTCTCTCTACAATCCAAACTTTGATCCAAAATCACCCATTTCAAGCTCCAATTTGGTAAGAAATCCATCCTAACTCATAGTGTATCATCTTTACCTTTCAAATTCGTGTTTAAATCATGAAAAAGGACCAAATACATGTAAATACGGCCCAGGAACTATCCCAAACCGTAAACACCCATAAATGGGGTTTTAGAGCCCCAAAACCCTTCCAAACCACTTCTAGTGCTTAGATATGACTTAGGGGCTTACAAGATTGGACTTAGAACACCAAAACCTTAACATTTGATGGGTAAACATGAGTTTACGGCCGAGGAACATGCTTGGACCATAAACACCCTTTCTTAGGCCGCAAACACATTTTAAGGTGTTAAAATGCCCCTTAAACACCTCCTAAGCCTTGGAATAATGTCTAGAACCATCCACATTTGTGTTAGGGACCTTAAACATGAAAGAAACCATCCCCTTAGTATATTACGGCCATAAATCCCCCAATGAATGGTTCCTGGGCCGTAAACTCCTATAAGGTGGTCAAATGGTGCCCTAACTTCCTTCCATGGCTTGTACTTTGGACTACAAACACTTATGCTTAACCTAGGATCACCAAATCACATAAGGAAAGATTACATGAGAGTTTATGGCCATAAACTCCTAGTTTACAGCCGTAAACTCCTTGAATGGTCCATATGTTGATCAAATCCCCTCCCAATGCCTTAGAACTAAACCTAGCATCACCCCACAAGTGTTGTAAGGCCATTAAGCACCCAAGAACACCCCCACCCATGATTTTATGGCTGTAAAATCATGGGGATATGGTCATTAGGCCGTAATCTCAATTAGGAGTTTACTCTTGAAGAGCAAACTCCATATTTAGGCCATACACCTCCTTAGATGCAACCTAGATCACTCCTAACACTTGAAATGAAGTGTTTTCGCGCCTCGGGGTGTATATGCTTATTTAATTAGTAGTTCAAAGCCTAATTAGATACAATTATGTATTTCCTCATATTACATAGGAACCTCGCACGTGTTCAAGCCCTGAATTGACACTTAGCATCCAGCCGACACATTTCTCGTCCGGTGAGTTCATACCCCTACACCTTTTTCTGTGTTTTCAATGTTTTCAGGGGGGAATACAAGCAAAAGTACAAGAATATCTTGTACTCAAACTTATTATTTCATTTGAATTGTTTCATTTTCCGTATGCTTTTAACAATTGAAACCGTATTAACCAACCGTTTGACTTGCAGAGTTAGTTTTCAAACTGATTGCAAATCTTATTACATAGTGTTATATAGTATATTTCGCAAATGATTTTCCACTTCATTATTGTTAAAAGTGATTAAACTTAGAACTTTAGATACGTCCTTGGTAACACTCCACAGAGATACGCGAGTGGAGGACCCCCTTTGTAAGTAGAACTTAAAATAGAATTTTCTGCATTATTACTTGTAAATTTGTTAATCTTAATAATTGGAGACACGTCCTCTAAAACACTCCATAGAGATACGCGAGTGGAGGACCGCCCCTCTAACCAGAATCTCCTAGAGGGAGAACGTGACTTGAGTGTATAGATCTATACGGGGCTGACTACCCCGCACCTGGCTGCTAGCTACAGTCGGGCCGAAAGGTCCAAGGGTGACAAAAGTCATAAAATGATATTGGACTTCTTATTGCCAAATCTAGTCTATCGTATGGTTATGGAACTCGCAATTTAGATAACGGAGATTTAATTGTTAGTAATAATGAATTTAGTAAATTAATAACCTTAGGAATTAGTTTACTATTTAATTAATAGTTTTATATACGTGTTAAAACTAGCATACTTTTCAAGGATAACCAGGCTTTCAGGAAACTTCACACAAATGCTACAAGTATGGTAGATACTTGTACACCGCATTCCGAATCAATAACAAACCACAAACTTTTAAGGAAAATAAGGGTTTTTCCTGGGATAACAAACTGTTCTTAACCAGATTGTGTAACAAATGGATAACCAAGCCTTACTTATAAGAAAATATAGGATTTTCTTGGATAACAACTGTTTTCAGAAAACTAAAGGAAACTTGTTCATTATCAGAAAACAAACTGCTTATGAACTCACCAGCTTTATGCTGATATTTTCAAAACTGCTTGTATTCTCAGGTTCTCCTTAGACAGGTATCCTGCGTTCCTTTGCAGAAGATGGAGCTTATGGAAGTCACGTCTTTACTTTTGTTTAGACTATTATATCTATAAAACATGTATTACCTTACTTTCAAGCAAATGTAATGATTCTATGTAATGTAATGTTTTTTGTTTACTATGCTTACTATGTACATTGGTTGTGATACTTTACATGACGTCCTCCGCCCGGGAACGTTTTCCGCCAACAGTTTCCGGGTGTGACAGATTGGTATCAGAGCCCTTGTTTATAGTGAACTAAGTATACCAAACCTTACATGGTATAAGACTATAAACACTAAGGGGCTGAAGTGCTCTGAACTAAAAGTGTACATTAAAATATAAGTATTTTTAAAAAATTATACAAGAATACCTAACCGCCAGGAACCGTAACTATGAGTAGAACAAAAGATAAGTAATTAGGTGTTGTATGTTGTGGTTAAACCTGGACAGTTATGTAGTCGTGTCTAGGGTCAATATAGTCTGATCAACTATATTCATTCAAGACACGACCAACATGTGCTTGGGAGTGACTGTGGTATGCAGCATGCCTAAAACTTACCAAAAATCCAAACAAGGAGTCATCGTTGCCACGAAACATAAAATACTATAGGAGTATTTAGACAAGCCGAAAACGTTGTAGAAATTTGTTCCAAGTGTTGCTACTTATTCTTTCCCTAGCGATAAATCCCCTTGTTTTGGTAGTTTTCTTATATATTATCGCTTATTAGAACACTTTATCTGTCATAATGAGATATCTCTCGTTTCATACCTCATTATTCAATTCAGAGGACTTACCATCCTCTCCTCCTAATCATTCTAGATCAATATGCCTCCAAAGAAAGGACCCAAATCGAGGAACAACAACTCTCCGCCACCGTATCCTTCTCAATTCGACCTTATCCTATTTCAGGCAACTGCTACTGCTGCAGTGACGGCTATAATGGCGCACTTGAACCCTAGTAGGTCCAGTGGACCTGGAAGTAACACCTATCCCCAAAAACATGAAGATGATCAGGGACACCAGAATGAGTGTGATGAGAGTAAGAAGACTTTCTGGAAAAAGCGAAAGGGTCAAAGTTCACAAGGACCCTCCAAGAAGCACAAAACGGTAGCAATTCAAGCTGCTACTACTCCTGTCGCTGCGTTTACAACTCAATCACCTTCCTTGGTGCCACAGGTGCAGTTACCACCATCGTATCCCCGGCCCATGTCATGAAAAGCTCTGCAACAACTGTGGCAAGAAAGGCCACCTTACGCGAAACTGCAAAGCACCGGCTCAACCAACCAATCAAGCTTCCGGATCGAGTACCGATCAGGTATGCTATGGTTGTGAAGAATTCGGGCATTTCAATAGGAACTACCCCAAGGCAGCAACATCTAGAAACGCTGAGATAGCTCTGGCTATAAAGCAGGAGGAGGCAGTCGCCGATCCCACCGTCGTCGTGGGTACGTTTCTTCTCGACAATTCTTATGCTCACATCCTTTTGGAATATAGTGCTAAAGAAGTTTTATTAGTCATTCATTCAAACATCTTCTTAAACATAGTCCTCGTCTAGTAACTAAAACATTTACCGTCGAGATGGCTAACGGTGAGAGAGAGAACGCTAATGACTTATTCATAGGCTATACCCTTGCCCAGAACGATCATTCCTTTCCCATCGACCTAATGCCAGTTTCCATAAGAACTTGGATGTTATCATTGGCATGGATTGGTTGAATCCTAATCATGAAAATATCCTTTGTTACGAGAAGGCCATCCATCTTAATTTCCCCTCTGTTCAGACTCTCATAATCCACGGCGATAAGCTTAGTTCCAATCTTCGTATCATATCTTGCATCAAGGCTCAAAAGCTTCTGCGAAAGGAGTGTCACGCATGCCTAGCTCATGTAATCAATGAGGAACAAGAAGTCAAAGACCTCGAGAGCATCCCCGAAGTCTGCAACTTTCCTGATGTCTTTCCCGAAGAGCTTCCAGGAATTCCTCCCGAACGTCAAGTTGAGTTTCGCATCGACCTAATTCCCAGAGCAAATCCTGTAGCCAAATCTACCTATCGCTTAGCTCCAGCAGAAATGCAGGAGTTATCCAGTCATCTCAATGAGCAACTCAACAAAGGATTCATCAGATCGAGTTCCTCACCTTGGGGAGCCCCGGTATAGTTTGTAAAGAAGCAATATGGATCCTTCCGGATGTGCATCAACTACCGTGAGTTGAATAAGTTGACTGTCAAAAACCGGTATCCTCTTCCTCGAATAGACAACCTTTTCGATCAACTTTAGGGAGCCAGCTACTTCTCGAAGATAGACCTTAGATCAGGGTACCATCAGTTACGAGTTCATGAGAATGATGTTTCCAAGACAGCATTCAGGACTCGATATGGACACTACGAGTTTGTAGTGATGCCCTTCGGTCTAACCAATGCACTGGCTGTGTTCATGGACCTGATGAACTGGGTGTGTCACCCCTTCCTGGACAAGTTCGTCATCGTGTTCATTGACGACATACTTGTCTATTCCTGAAGCGAAGAAGATCACAAACAACACTTGAGATTAGTGTTGGAAACCCTTAGATCCGAAAAGCTGTACGCGAAATTCTCCAAGTGTGAATTCTGGATTCGGAAGGTAACTTTCATTGGTCACGTGGTAAGCGAGGATGGTATACACGTGGACCCGTCCAAAATCAAGGCGATAGAGAATTGGTCAGCACCGAAGACACCCACAGAAATCCGTCAATTCTTGGGTCTCGCTTGCTACTATCGCAGGTTCATCCAAAAATTTTCCAGAATTGCCAAACCCTTAACTACTCTGACACAGAAAGACTTAAACTTGAGGCACCGGCGATGGGTAGATATACTCAGTGTTTATGAGTGTGAAATTTGCTACCATCCCGGCAAGGCCAATGTGGTAGCAGATGCCCTGAGCCGAAAGGAGAGTTCAAGCCACAAGGTGAAGACACGAACGATGACCATCTATTCCCACTTATCCGCACAGATCCGAGAAGCTCAGTCAGAAGCCCTCGGGTCTGCTCCAGCAGCCTGAGATACCCAAGTGGAAATGGAAGATGATTACCATGGATTTCATCACCAAGTTACCCAAATCTCCGAGTGGGTACGACACCATTTGGGTAATTATCGACCGTTTGATAAAATCCACTCACTTCCTTCCGATTAAAGAATCATTCAAGATGGAAAGACTCATGCGAGCCTACATCCAAGAGATAGTCCGACTGCACGGTGTGCCTATGCCCATTATCCCCGATCGAGATAACAGGTTTACCTCAAGATTTTGGCAATCCTTTTAGAAAGCTCTTGGAACTAAGCTGGATATGAGTACAGCTTATCATCCTCAGACAGACGGACAGAGTGAGAGAACTATTCAGACCCTGGAAGACATACTGAGAGCATGTTTCATCGATTTCGGAAAGTCGTGGGACACCCATTTACCCTTGATCGAGTTCTCGTATAACAACAGTTACCATACCAGTATCAAGGTTGCCCCGTTCGAAGCCTTCTACGGTCGCAAGTGCAGATCCCCTATGTGTTGGGCCGAGGTAGGGGACACACAGCTAGCCAAGAGTTGAGTCCTCGACAGTGCTCTCACTAGTACTGAAATCATCTGCGAAACCATCGAGAAAATCATCCAGATCCGAGAACGATTGAAAGCTTAACAAGACAGACAGAAGTGTACGCCGATAAACAATGGAAACCCTTGGAATTCCAGGTTGGAGACCGTGTCCTGTTGAAGGTCTCATCCTGGAAAGGCATTATACTCTTTGGAAAGCGCGGAAACTTAACCCGAGGTACATAGGACCTTTCGAGATCCTCGTTAGGATCGATCCCGTAGCCTACAAACTCCGACTATCTTCAGAACTTAGCAACATCCATCCTGTATTCCACGTCTCAATTCTTAAGAAATGCCTAGCTGATGAAACCCTAGTAATCCCTTTGATGAGACCGAGATCAACGAAAGTATGAACTTCATTGAAGAATCAAACGAAATCATATATAGAGAGATTAAACATACAAAACAAAGCTGTATCCCGATAGTGAAGGTTCGCTGGAATGCCATGCGAGGACCCGATTTCACTTGAGAGCACGAAGACTCGATGAGACACAAATATCTGCACCTTTTCAATTATATGATTTGTATCTTAGTTCTAAATTTTGGGATGAAATTCCATCTAACGTGGGGATAATGTGACAACCCGTAAATTTTTTCGTCGCTGTAACCCATTCCCGTCAGTATAACCCATTTGCCTTTCAATTTTTCCGTTAACATTTTGGATTAAGTCATTTAATTTAAGACTTTTATTATGACTTCGTAAGTATCCAAACCCGTTAGAAACACATGAAAACACCCCAAATTATTATTTGGAAAATTTTTAGTTTCGACCAAATCGGGTTACAACAACTAAATCGGGTACGACCAAAAGCCCCGTTTAACGTCGGTATCGGGTAGATTTCCATCGAGCCTCAAACTCAAACCCTATATAAAGTTGAGTGGGCTTCATTTGAAGCTTTTTCACTCTCTCTCACTACTCTCTCTCTCTCTCTACAATCCAAACTTTGATCCAAAATCACCCATTTCAAGCTCCAATTTGGTAAGAAATCCATCCTAACTCATAGTGTATCATCTTTACCTTTCAAATTCGTGTTTAAATCATGAAAAAGGACCAAATACATGTGAATACGGCCCAGGAACTATCCCAAACCGTAAACACCCATAAATGGGGTTTTAGAGCCCCAAAACCCTTCCAAACCACTTCTAGTGCTTAGATATGACTTAGGGGCTTACAAGATTGGACTTAGAACACCAAAACCTTAACATTTGATGGGTAAACATGAGTTTACGGCCGAGGAACATGCTTGGACCATAAACACCCTTTCTTAGGCCGCAAACACATTTTAAGGTGTTAAAATGCCCCTTAAACACCTCCTAAGCCTTGGAATAATGTCTAGAACCATCCACATTTGTGTTAGGGACCTTAAACATGAAAGAAACCATCCCCTTAGTATATTACGGCCATAAATCCCCCAATGAATGGTTCCTGGGCCGTAAACTCCTATAAGGTGGTCAAATGGTGCCCTAACTTCCTTCCATGGCTTGTACTTTGGACTACAAACACTTATGCTTAACCTAGGATCACCAAATCACATAAGGAAAGATTACATGAGAGTTTATGGCCATAAACTCCTAGTTTACAGCCGTAAACTCCTTGAATGGTCCATATGTTGATCAAATCCCCTCCCAATGCCTTAGAACTAAACCTAGCATCACCCCACAAGTGTTGTAAGGCCATTAAGCACCCAAGAACACCCCCACCCATGATTTTATGGCTGTAAAATCATGGGGATATGGTCATTAGGCCGTAATCTCAATTAGGAGTTTACTCTTGAAGAGCAAACTCCATATTTAGGCCATACACCTCCTTAGATGCAACCTAGATCACTCCTAACACTTGAAATGAAGTGTTTTCGCGCCTCGGGGTGTATATGCTTATTTAATTAGTAGTTCAAAGCCTAATTAGATACAATTATGTATTTCCTCATATTACATAGGAACCTCGCACGTGTTCAAGCCCTGAATTGACACTTAGCATCCAGCCGACACATTTCTCGTCCGGTGAGTTCATACCCCTACACCTTTTTCTGTGTTTTCAATGTTTTCAGGGGGGAATACAAGCAAAGGTACAAGAATATCTTGTACTCAAACTTATTATTTCATTTGAATTGTTTCATTTTCCGTATGCTTTTAACAATTGAAACCGTATTAACCAACCGTTTGACTTGCAGAGTTAGTTTTCAAACTGATTGCAAATCTTATTACATAGTGTTATATAGTATATTTCGCAAATGATTTTCCACTTCATTATTGTTAAAAGTGATTAAACTTAGAACTTTAGATACGTCCTTGGTAACACTCCACAGAGATACGCGAGTGGAGGACCCCCTTTGTAAGTAGAACTTAAAATAGAATTTTCTGCATTATTACTTGTAAATTTGTTAATCTTAATAATTGGAGACACGTCCTCTAAAACACTCCATAGAGATACGCGAGTGGAGGACCGCCCCTCTAACCAGAATCTCCTAGAGGGAGAACGTGACTTGAGTGTATAGATCTATACGGGGCTGACTACCCCGCACCTGGCTGCTAGCTACAGTCGGGCCGAAAGGTCCAAGGGTGACAAAAGTCATAAAATGATATTGGACTTCTTATTGCCAAATCTAGTCTATCGTATGGTTATGGAACTCGCAATTTAGATAACGGAGATTTAATTGTTAGTAATAATGAATTTAGTAAATTAATAACCTTAGGAATTAGTTTACTATTTAATTAATAGTTTTATATACGTGTTAAAACTAGCATACTTTTCAAGGATAACCAGGCTTTCAGGAAACTTCACACAAATGCTACAAGTATGGTAGATACTTGTACACCGCATTCCGAATCAATAACAAACCACAAACTTTTAAGGAAAATAAGGGTTTTTCCTGGGATAACAAACTGTTCTTAACCAGATTGTGTAACAAATGGATAACCAAGCCTTACTTATAAGAAAATATAGGATTTTCTTGGATAACAACTGTTTTCAGAAAACTAAAGGAAACTTGTTCATTATCAGAAAACAAACTGCTTATGAACTCACCAGCTTTATGCTGATATTTTCAAAACTGCTTGTATTCTCAGGTTCTCCTTAGACAGGTATCCTGCGTTCCTTTGCAGAAGATGGAGCTTATGGAAGTCACGTCTTTACTTTTGTTTAGACTATTATATCTATAAAACATGTATTACCTTACTTTCAAGCAAATGTAATGATTCTATGTAATGTAATGTTTTGTGTTTACTATGCTTACTATGTACATTGGTTGTGATACTTTACATGACGTCCTCCGCCCGGGAACGTTTTCCGCCAACAGTTTCCGGGTGTGACAGATTGGTATCAGAGCCCTTGTTTATAGTGAACTAAGTATACCAAACCTTACATGGTATAAGACTATAAACACTAAGGGGCTGAAGTGCTCTGAACTAAAAGTGTACATTAAAATATAAGTATTTTTAAAAAATTATACAAGAATACCTAACCGCCAGGAACCGTAACTATGAGTAGAACAAAAGATAAGTAATTAGGTGTTGTATGTTGTGGTTAAACCTGGACAGTTATGTAGTCGTGTCTAGGGTCAATATAGTCTGATCAACTATATTCATTCAAGACACGACCAACATGTGCTTGGGAGTGACTGTGGTATGCAGCATGCCTAAAACTTACCAAAAATCCAAACAAGGAGTCATCGTTGCCACGAAACATAAAATACTATAGGAGTATTTAGACAAGCCGAAAACGTTGTAGAAATTTGTTCCAAGTGTTGCTACTTATTCTTTCCCTAGCGATAAATCCCCTTGTTTTGGTAGTTTTCTTATATATTATCGCTTATTAGAACACTTTATCTGTCATAATGAGATATCTCTCGTTTCATACCTCATTATTCAATTCAGAGGACTTACCATCCTCTCCTCCTAATCATTCTAGATCAATATGCCTCCAAAGAAAGGACCCAAATCGAGGAACAACAACTCTCCGCCACCGTATCCTTCTCAATTCGACCTTATCCTATTTCAGGCAACTGCTACTGCTGCAGTGACGGCTATAATGGTGCACTTGAACCCTAGTAGGTCCAGTGGACCTGGAAGTAACACCTATCCCCAAAAACATGAAGATGATCAGGGACACCAGAATGAGTGTGATGAGAGTAAGAAGACTTTCTGGAAAAAGCGAAAGGGTCAAAGTTCACAAGGACCCTCCAAGAAGCACAAAACGGTAGCAATTCAAGCTGCTACTACTCCTGTCGCTGCGTTTACAACTCAATCACCTTCCTTGGTGCCACAGGTGCAGTTACCACCATCGTATCCCCGGCCCATGTCATGAAAAGCTCTGCAACAACTGTGGCAAGAAAGGCCACCTTACGCGAAACTGCAAAGCACCGGCTCAACCAACCAATCAAGCTTCCGGATCGAGTACCGATCAGGTATGCTATGGTTGTGAAGAATTCGGGCATTTCAATAGGAACTACCCCAAGGCAGCAACATCTAGAAACGCTGAGATAGCTCTGGCTATAAAGCAGGAGGAGGCAGTCGCCGATCCCACCGTCGTCGTGGGTACGTTTCTTCTCGACAATTCTTATGCTCACATCCTTTTGGAATATAGTGCTAAAGAAGTTTTATTAGTCATTCATTCAAACATCTTCTTAAACATAGTCCTCGTCTAGTAACTAAAACATTTACCATCGAGATGGCTAACGGTGAGAGAGAGAACGCTAATGACTTATTCATAGGCTATACCCTTGCCCAGAACGATCATTCCTTTCCCATCGACCTAATGCCAGTTTCCATAAGAACTTGGATGTTATCATTGGCATGGATTGGTTGAATCCTAATCATGAAAATATCCTTTGTTACGAGAAGGCCATCCATCTTAATTTCCCCTCTGTTCAGACTCTCATAATCCACGGCGATAAGCTTAGTTCCAATCTTCGTATCATATCTTGCATCAAGGCTCAAAAGCTTCTGCGAAAGGAGTGTCACGCATGCCTAGCTCATGTAATCAATGAGGAACAAGAAGTCAAAGACCTCGAGAGCATCCCCGAAGTCTGCAACTTTCCTGATGTCTTTCCCGAAGAGCTTCCAGGAATTCCTCCCGAACGTCAAGTTGAGTTTCGCATCGACCTAATTCCCAGAGCAAATCCTGTAGCCAAATCTACCTATCGCTTAGCTCCAGCAGAAATGCAGGAGTTATCCAGTCATCTCAATGAGCAACTCAACAAAGGATTCATCAGATCGAGTTCCTCACCTTGGGGAGCCCCGGTATAGTTTGTAAAGAAGCAATATGGATCCTTCCGGATGTGCATCAACTACCGTGAGCTGAATAAGTTGACTGTCAAACACCGGTATCCTCTTCCTCGAATAGACAACCTTTTCGATCAACTTTAGGGAGCCAGCTACTTCTCGAAGATAGACCTTAGATCAGGGTACCATCAGTTACGAGTTCATGAGAATGATGTTTCCAAGACAGCATTCAGGACTCGATATGGACACTACGAGTTTGTAGTGATGCCCTTCGGTCTAACCAATGCACTGGCTGTGTTCATGGACCTGATGAACTGGGTGTGTCACCCCTTCCTGGACAAGTTCGTCATCGTGTTCATTGACGACATACTTGTCTATTCCTGAAGCGAAGAAGATCACAAACAACACTTGAGATTAGTGTTGGAAACCCTTAGATCCGAAAAGCTGTACGCGAAATTCTCCAAGTGTGAATTCTGGATTCGGAAGGTAACTTTCATTGGTCACGTGGTAAGCGAGGATGGTATACACGTGGACCCGTCCAAAATCAAGGCGATAGAGAATTGGTCAGCACCGAAGACACCCACAGAAATCCGTCAATTCTTGGGTCTCGCTTGCTACTATCGCAGGTTCATCCAGAATTTTTCCAGAATTGCCAAACCCTTAACTACTCTGACACAGAAAGACTTAAACTTAAGGCACCGGCGATGGGTAGATATACTCAGTGTTTATGAGTGTGAAATTTGCTACCATCCCGGCAAGGCCAATGTGGTAGCAGATGCCCTGAGCCGAAAGGAGAGTTCAAGCCACAAGGTGAAGACACGAACGATGACCATCTATTCCCACTTATCCGCACAGATCCGAGAAGCTCAGTCAGAAGCCCTCGGGTCTGCTCCAGCAGCCTGAGATACCCAAGTGGAAATGGAAGATGATTACCATGGATTTCATCACCAAGTTACCCAAATCTCCGAGTGGGTACGACACCATTTGGGTAATTATCGACCGTTTGACAAAATCCACTCACTTCCTTCCGATTAAAGAATCATTCAAGATGGAAAGACTCATGCGAGCCTACATCCAAGAGATAGTCCGACTGCACGGTGTGCCTATGCTCATTATCCCCGATCGAGATAACAGGTTTACCTCAAAATTTTGGCAATCCTTTCAGAAAGCTCTTGGAACTAAGCTGGATATGAGTACAGCTTATCATCCTCAGACAGACGGACAGAGTGAGAGAACTATTCAGACCCTGGAAGACATACTGAGAGCATGTTTCATCGATTTCGGAAAGTCGTGGGACACCCATTTACCCTTGATCGAGTTCTCGTATAACAACAGTTACCATACCAGTATCAAGGTTGCCCCGTTCGAAGCCCTCTACGGTCGCAAGTGCAGATCCCCTATGTGTTGGGCCGAGGTAGGGGACACGCAGCTAGCCAAGAGTTGAGTCCTCGACAGTGCTCTCACTAGTACTGAAATCATCTGCGAAACCATCGAGAAAATCATCCAGATCCGAGAACGATTGAAAGCTTAACAAGACAGACAGAAGTGTACGCCGATAAACGATGGAAACCCTTGGAATTCCAGGTTGGAGACCGTGTCCTGTTGAAGGTCTCATCCTGGAAAGGCATTATACTCTTTGGAAAGCGCAGAAACTTAACCCGAGGTACATAGGACCTTTCGAGATCCTCGTTAGGATCGATCCCGTAGCCTACAAACTCCGACTATCTTCAGAACTTAGCAACATCCATCCTGTATTCCACGTCTCAATTCTTAAGAAGTGCCTAGTTGATGAAACCCTAGTAATCCCTTTGATGAGACCGAGATCAACGAAAGTATGAACTTCATTGAAGAATCAAACGAAATCATATATAGAGAGATTAAACATACGAAACAAAGTTGTATCCCGATAGTGAAGGTTCGCTGGAATGCCATGCGAGGACCCGAGTTCACTTGAGAGCACGAAGACTCGATGAGACACAAATATCTGCACCTTTTCAATTATATGATTTGTATCTTAGTTCTAAATTTTGGGATGAAATTCCATCTAACGTGGGGATAATGTGACAACCCGTAAATTTTTTCGTCGCTGTAACCCATTCCCGTCAGTATAACCCATTTGCCTTTCAATTTTTCCGTTAACATTTTGGATTAAGTCATTTAATTTAAGACTTTTATTATGACTTCGTAAGTATCCAAACCCGTTAGAAACACATGAAAACACCCCAAATTATTATTTGGAAAATTTTTAGTTTCGACCAAATCGGGTTACAACAACTAAATCGGGTACGACCAAAAGCCCCGTTTAACGTCGGTATCGGGTAGATTTCCATCGAGCCTCAAACTCAAACCCTATATAAAGTTGAGTGGGCTTCATTTGAAGCTTTTTCACTCTCTCTCACTACTCTCTCTCTCTCTCTACAATCCAAACTTTGATCCAAAATCACCCATTTCAAGCTCCAATTTGGTAAGAAATCCATCCTAACTCATAGTGTATCATCTTTACCTTTCAAATTCGTGTTTAAATCATGAAAAAGGACCAAATACATGTGAATACGGCCCAGGAACTATCCCAAACCGTAAACACCCATAAATGGGGTTTTAGAGCCCCAAAACCCTTCCAAACCACTTCTAGTGCTTAGATATGACTTAGGGGCTTACAAGATTGGACTTAGAACACCAAAACCTTAACATTTGATGGGTAAACATGAGTTTACGGCCGAGGAACATGCTTGGACCATAAACACCCTTTCTTAGGCCGCAAACACATTTTAAGGTGTTAAAATGCCCCTTAAACACCTCCTAAGCCTTGGAATAATGTCTAGAACCATCCACATTTGTGTTAGGGACCTTAAACATGAAAGAAACCATCCCCTTAGTATATTACGGCCATAAATCCCCCAATGAATGGTTCCTGGGCCGTAAACTCCTATAAGGTGGTCAAATGGTGCCCTAACTTCCTTCCATGGCTTGTACTTTGGACTACAAACACTTATGCTTAACCTAGGATCACCAAATCACATAAGGAAAGATTACATGAGAGTTTATGGCCATAAACTCCTAGTTTACAGCCGTAAACTCCTTGAATGGTCCATATGTTGATCAAATCCCCTCCCAATGCCTTAGAACTAAACCTAGCATCACCCCACAAGTGTTGTAAGGCCATTAAGCACCCAAGAACACCCCCACCCATGATTTTATGGCTGTAAAATCATGGGGATATGGTCATTAGGCCGTAATCTCAATTAGGAGTTTACTCTTGAAGAGCAAACTCCATATTTAGGCCATACACCTCCTTAGATGCAACCTAGATCACTCCTAACACTTGAAATGAAGTGTTTTCGCGCCTCGGGGTGTATATGCTTATTTAATTAGTAGTTCAAAGCCTAATTAGATACAATTATGTATTTCCTCATATTACATAGGAACCTCGCACGTGTTCAAGCCCTGAATTGACACTTAGCATCCAGCCGACACATTTCTCGTCCGGTGAGTTCATACCCCTACACCTTTTTCTGTGTTTTCAATGTTTTCAGGGGGGAATACAAGCAAAAGTACAAGAATATCTTGTACTCAAACTTATTATTTCATTTGAATTGTGTCATTTTCCGTATGCTTTTAACAATTGAAACTGTATTAACCAACCGTTTGACTTGCAGAGTTAGTTTTCAAACTGATTGCAAATCTTATTACATAGTGTTATATAGTATATTTCGCAAATGATTTTCCACTTCATTATTGTTAAAAGTCATTAAACTTAGAACTTTAGATACGTCATCGGTAACACTCCACAGAGATACGTGGGTGGAGGAGCCCCTTTGTAAGTAGAACTTAAAACAGGATTTTCCGCATTATTACTTGTAAATTCGTTAATCTTAATAATTGGAGACACGTCCTCTAAAACACTCCATAGAGATACGCGAGTGGAGGACCGTCCCTATAACAAGAATCTCCTAGAGGGAGAACGTGACTTGAGTGTATAGATCTATATGGGGCTGACTACCCCGCACCTGGCTGCTAGCTACAGTCGGGCCGAAAGGTCCAAGGGTGACAAAAGTCATAAAATGATATTGGACTTCTTATTGCCAAATCTAGTCTATCGTATGGCTATGGAACTCGCAATTTAGATAACGGAGATTTACTTGTTAGTAATAATGAATTTAGTAAATTAATAACCTTAGGAATTAGTTTACTATTTAATTAATAGTTTTATATACGTGTTAAAACTAGCATACTTTTCAAGGATAACCAGGCTTTCAGGAAACTTCACACAAACGCTACAAGTATGGTAGATACTTGTACACCGCATTCCAAATCAATAACCAACCACAAACTTTTAAGGAAAATAAGGGTTTTTCCTGGGATAACAAAATGTTCTTAACCAGATTGTGTAACAAACGGATAACCAAACCTTACTTATAAGAAAATATAGGATTTTCTTGGATAACAACTATTTTCAGAAAACTAAAGGAAACTTGTTCATTATCAGAAAACAAACCGCTTATGAACTCACCAACTTTATGCTGATATTTTCAAAACTGCTTGTATTCTCAGGCTCTCTTTAGATAGGTATCCCGCGTTCTTTTGCAGAAGATGGAGCTTATGGAAGTCACGTCTTTACTTTTGTTTAGACTATTATATCTATAAAACATGTATTACCTTACTTTCAAGCAAATGTAATGATTCTATGTAATGTAATGTTTTGTGTTTACTATGCTTACTATGTACATTGGTTGTGATACTTTACATGACGTCCTCCACCCCAAAACGTTTTCTTCCATCGGTTTCGGGGTGTGACAGTATTCCTTTTGGCCACGCAGAGTGTCCTGTGAAACTTGTTAAGTGTCTTGTCGGCCATTTCATCTTTTTCCATGTTAGCTCTGGTAACTTTGAGTAGTAGTGGTCATACATGATTTTGGTTGAACTGCCACTGCAATAGTATATTTTTTGGATGCCTATATCATATATGCGCCCATATATACGTATTGGCTCGTTCCTTTGGTGACAGGTGATATTTTCTTTTCCGTTTTTTAAACATGTTGTGTGAACATTCAGTTTCACTTTCTTCTACACATGGGAGAAAGTGTTTTGTTTTCAGTTGATCATTTTCCATGTTGCCTTGTATGTGTCACTTTAGTCGTTATTGGGTATCTTTGTGGTTTTTTACTCTGACACCCTCATAATACGGATGGTGCCAATGTTATTACAGTGAACTCCAAGTGCATGTTTAGCTCTACCATCACTGAAGGATCTTGGCCTAATAAGCATCCAGTATTCCGCTCTGCACAAGATATGCAAATGCTAGGTCAGATAGCCATACCAAGGTTTGGACCTCGTTGTTGCTCTCTGATGCCTAAGTTAGATTGCGAGTAATAAAATGATATGGTGTTGTACGTGAAGGTTCTTGCTCTCATTTTCCCATATCTGTTTATCGTGCTTCTGATGTATTTATAGGCTACTCGTGGTCCCACGGGTTTATAGTCATGTTTGGTTCTTCGTCGATTACCCAGTTTGTTAGCAGTTACGCTTCTCTCCTTTCATGATTTTATTGTTTTGTATCCTCTCCTTTGCATGTTTCTTGGGATATGGTTCTAAGATTCGTGCATGGTTACTTGAGCTTAGATTCATTTGCGACAAGTTGTAGTTTCTTCATGCCCGACCTTGTAAGTACCGGACCGGTTTTGGGTTCCCTCGAATTATCTGCCCGGGTACACCATTATACAACATTATACTTTCATTTTATTTCTTTTTAAAGTACTTGAGTTTGGAAATCTACCAATTACAACATACATTAAACACATCCACAACATAACAATACTAGATAATCTCCAACCTAAATGTGGTGAACATCCTGCAAATGTAATTTTTTGCAATATACAACAAAAAGTATTTAACGAAATCTTTATTTTTTTATCCAATCCAACGTCAATAACAATAATACGAGCCTAACCAAGATTTCATAGCAAACATTTATCAACAAAACCGATTCAAGAGAAAAGCCAATACGACTGTTGAAAACAGATAAAAAAACAAAACTAATGCAAATTTGGTCCTTGTGGTTATCTTTAAAATGTGGATAGAGTCGAAAATCTTTTCAACTTGCACCATTGGTCCAAAATCGAACTCTTTTTGTGGTTTTGGTCCCTAGAAAAGTTAAAATGACATTTTTACCCATTTAATTTTATTTTTGAATTTCTTTACTCTTTTTTTAACATTTAAAAAAAAAAAGAAAAAGAAAAAGAAAGTGGCCCACCCACACCACTTGTACCCCCCCCCCACCCCCCTCTCTCTCTCTCTCTTTATTTTCCCCATTTATCCCGTTTTTTCTCCCCTGAATCCCCCATCTCCAACATGATACCCTATCAAACTCCTTCACTTCACCATTTCTTTACCTAATCACAAACCAAAACACCCTAGAACTAGAACCAACAAGAAAAGCCAAGATTCCAGCACCGACCCATTTTGTTGTCCCTAAGGGATGTACAGGTTGCTGATGAGGGAGGAGCGGGTGGTGTTTTCCAAGGAGTAGATAACAGAGGCGATCGATCGGAAAGAATATGGATCAAATGGCGACTGATCAAAGCCCGCAACTAATAGGTACACAGAGGCCGAAAACGAATATTGTTTGTACTTTAGGACGAGCATCTCGATCGGTTCTAATGGTTGAGAAGTTGTTGACAAAAAACCTAATTTTTCTATTTTGGGTTTCTTGATTATGCTCACCAGAAGTGGGGCTTGCTTCAACTCTGATCTCCTTCGAAGAAAACCCGTTTTTACTTTATTAGGTTTAGTGTTGCGTCTTCAATTTTGGGATTCCTAAGGAACCAATGCTCTTCAATTGGTTGTTAGTGTTGGAGTAACCAACAGCATGAGAATGGAGGAGGGAGAGACAGGAATGGGTTGGGGGATGGGAATCAATTTGTTTACTTCTTCCATTTGTCTGATCCATCTCATAGTTTTTTTGTTCTTCATATCTCAAAGAACGATTTCTACCATTTTCTGGTGAGGATGTCTAGCTTCAAAAAGGTTACAAGTTGGTTTCTGGCTTGAATGGTTTAGATTAACCCCCCCCCCCCCCCCCACCACTCCATGATATTCTTGTGTAGTCATCGATTATATTAAATGTGTTGTAAGAGGGATTTTGCAGATCATATATATATATATATATATATATATATATATATATATATATATATATATATATATATATATATATATAGAGAGAGAGAGAGAGAGAGAGATACAGGGGACGATGGGTTTTTTTGAGTTGTAGTTGTTTTTTTAGTTGCAGGTATGTGTATCTATGTTTGAAGTGTTTTTTCTTTTTTTTGTGTTTTGATATTTGATCTGTTATTTTGAAGAACATGATGGACAGATGTGAGTTTTGCAGGTTAACATGCTTAACATAGAGAAATAGAAGTGGTTGGAAGGTGAAGGGGAGAGAGAGTCAAAGAGAGAAAGAAAGTCAAAAAGAGAGGGAGGGGGTTACCATGGGTAGAATATTTTTTTATTTTTAATTTGAAAAGGTATTGATATAAAATTAAAAATGGAAAAAAGAAATGTAAATGGTAAAATAGTCTTTTCAAGTTCTCAGTGGATCAAAACCACGAAAAATTCTTGATTTTGGACCTTCCATTCAAGTTGAAAACTTTTTGGACCATATCAATACTTTTGTGAATACCACGGGGACCAAAACCACAGAAAGTTCTCAATGAACAATTTTTTTTCTAACATGAAAACTAGAATAATCATTAATATTTTTAAGATATTAAAGGAGTCCAAAATTTATTTTTGTGACACAAAAATAATATATTTTTTATAATACAGTTTTAGTACACCAATACAACGATTAAGGTTCCAAAACCAAATTTAAAAGGATCTTGCATCCTCCCTAATAAATAAAGAATTTTTTGCCACATGTGGCATTCTTATTGATTTAGCCACATTTTATTTTGTGGTTATTTTCAATTAATTTTTTCCCACATGGTTTTTTTTTCATTTTATTAATTTTCACATGATATTTAAATATAATAATTGCAATAAATATAATAATAAATGCATATCAATTTCATTAATTGATTTACTTCTAATTTCAAATTTTCTAAATTAAAGTTTTATTAGTTTTCTTTATTTATTTATCTAAATTATCTGTTTAATTTAAAAGAAAAACAAACAATTTAATTTTAATAATTTAATATTTATTTATTTTTTTCCTATAAATTCAACTTCTCAAATGTTTAGAATTTCGTAATTTTTTTCTTTAAAATGAACTCATGTAATACATGGGTTTTACACATACTATTTTATATATGTAAGTAAATAGGACATGATATATTTAAGTTTGAAGTAAAATTATTACAAAAATAAGTTATACTAGGAACTTATAACATGTTATGAATAAGTTTCTAAATTTTAATTTTAAAAATCAAAAACCTACTCAACTTCAAGTAATTGTAAATAACCTAAATTTTGAATTTTGAGAATTAGAAACTCTCACCTTTTATTAGACATCTATAAAATTATACTTCATGCAAGTTAACTATTTTTTGTAGTTAACATTTTTTTGTTACTGGAAGAGTAAATTAAACGAATGGTCCCTATGGTTTGGGATAATTTACGCGTTTGGTCCCTAACTTATTTTTTTAATTCGGAAGGTCCCTATTGTTTGTTTTTGTTACACGCTTGGTCCCTACTGCTTGTTTTTGTTACGCGTTTGGTCCCTATCTTACCTAAAAATAATATTACTTAAATAGGAAAATATGGTAGGTTAAGTAAGGAAACGTGAGGGAGGTGGGATTGGAGGTGTGTTTATTTAAATAGATTAAAAAATCAAGGTAAAAATAGTTTTTTTAGGTAAGACATGGACCAAACGCGTAACAAACACAAATAGTAGGGACCTTCCAAGTTAAAAAAATAAGTTATGGACCAAACACGTAAATTATCCTAAACCGCAGGGACCATTCATGTAATTTACTCTTACTGGTGCTTAAAATCATTTTGACTCGACCCATAAATTATATTTGATTTCCTTTTTGTGCCCCCAACCTATTAAAATCCTGAATCACCACTGCTCATATGACAAGGTTATTTTGTTTGGTGGATGTTGTGTTACAGGGTATGGATACTTTACATGATCTTTTTTACTTGGCTTGATGTTGTTTCGATTAATATGTGTAAGAAATTAGCGTTGGAATCAGTATTCATACGGCGTTATGGGTGATATTAAGATATTGAAAAATGGTGTGTTATTCGGAGATTCAATAGTTTATTAAAGCTTTACTCTTTGACAACATTGTTGGTTTTTCTTACAATTTATTTGTATATATTACGAATAATAAGGTTAAAGTTAGTTGGGTTGAGTAGTTTTCAAACCCACTTCTAGCTATCTCTATGTAATTTTCAAACCTCTTGCTAGTTTTGTAATAAAATTCTGCTGTGCTAAAAGAAAAAAAAAAAATAAATACAAAAAATGAAAACATACTTTCACTATGTAACATTATAATATATAATCTATCCAATTCAGCCATGTAACATTTTTAACCTATTTGTGATCAACTTAATTCTGGTTAGCTATAACTGGATGGATCCTATATGATTCGATATACCAATAGTAAAAGAAATATCGGATATTTAGGAACACATAATATCACAATAAAAAACCTACAGCTAGTCTACATCTTAAAACTTATAATAAAAGATTAATTAAGTTCCCTATTCCTTCAAAAAAAATATCAAAAGGAAAACACTTCTCAATTTCTACATGAAATATTTCAAAATGCGACAATTTCAAATACTATAAGCCCTAGGTGGTGGCCTGTAATTCAAATACACATTTTGAGCCTTCTCACTTTTCTCTTTAATATCTTCAAACATCTTCAACGAAGCCTCCGAAAACTTGGTCAACCCATCAAGAACTTTGGTCAAACTCAAATGCATCGTTCCTAAATTCACAGCCGCCATGTCATCATTAATCTCCTCTCCGTCCTCTGGTTTAAGGTCAACTTCCTCCACCACCGAATCCCGATGAAGATTTGTCAGAAACCCTTTAATGGCATCACTCAGTTGCTGAGCTGGCAAGGTCTGAATCCCGGAGGACCAATCTCGACAAATAACGAAAATCGGAGGGCCTGAGGCTCTTCGAGGCGAAAATGGTCGTCTACCCTTTACACGTTCCTTTGGTAGTATGATGCAATTTTGTAGCCAGTTGTTGATTGATTCAACATATGAGGTTTGAGTGTTGACCATGTTGGTAAAACTTAAACCGAAACATTCAATCTCGTGTTGAAGATCGGATATAATTTGTAGTTTTGAATCTTGTTGATGATTTTTGATTTTTGAATTTTTTAAATGGTAGGCTAATTGGATGGTTATATATTGTGTGTGATGGCTCTCGAGCATTGCCTTCCACATACGATTTAATCTGCACGAGGAATTCAATTGTTAAAACCAAAGATAAGTTGAGAAAAAATAATAGTTCAATACCTACAAGAGATTGCTATTAAAAGAGATTTTCCCGATAACCAGGGAAAATGCTTTAATAAAAAGAGTAGAAAATCTTTTTTAGTTTCATTTTCCTTATTTGAAAATTAGGAAAGGAAAATGAACCTTACCCTTGAATGAGTTCCAAGAGTTGTGGTTGAAGCTCTTCATCTCTCATTTTCTCGATTCGTTTTGATATGGAATCAACGGTGTGCAATGCAACGATAATCCTTGAATGCAAATCTTTAACCAAAGCACGAGTTTTATCGATCACGTGACTCTTAAGATCTTTTGCAAATTGGTGTCTAAGCCGATCACACTTTCGGTCATACTCCTTCCTTATAGATTCACTCGCCTACAACAAATAGCAACGTACTTTCACTTAATTTAATTCTATTCTAAAAAAGAATTCCTATGAAGGCATTATAGTTTGAAAAATCTAACCAATTATAGCATCGTACTTCCACTTTTCTTTCTTGTTGGGATGTTATAATTTGAAAATCTAGCCTTAGCCATTGGCTAGATTTTCAAATTATAACATCCCAACAAGAAAGAATAATTATAACATCCTACTTTCATTTTTTAAGTGCAATGACGAAATAAAAGTAGAATGATATAACAAAAAATAATTATAACATCCTACTTTCATTTTTTTTTTCAATTTTTCCTATTACAATAATGTACTTTCAAGGTACAATGTTGTAATAGGAAGAAAACAGAAGTAATTTGCTATGATAAACAATTTCAAGAAAGTAAATTGTTATTTCTTGCATTTAATCCTTCTTTTTGTTCTGATTAAGTGCAATCTAATAAAATACCTTCACTTCATCATAGAGCTTTCTTTCCCATGCATAGAGTCTATCAAGAGTTGAAGAGTGACTTCCTGCAATCATACAAAACTCTTCTATGAAATCGCTTCCACTATCATCATTATCATCTTTTGATGCTGCAGCTAAAGGATTTCTTGATGATGATGAATGTGAAGACATCGATCGATTCCATGTAATGATTCTTGGCCCATGTGGAGATTCTACAAAATTGAAACATGAAATTTTTTAAAGCTACAAAACTTTTTTCACAACACAAATGAAAATGGAAGCTACAATATTTACCATGTGAAACATGTGCGGGTTTTACTTTACAACAATTCACACACAACAATGTTGATGCAGTCGAGCTACCTACATTCAACAATTTTGAGATTTAATCTTAACAAATAGAATTTGAAGAATAAAAGAAAGAGTTATTTTTTTCAAAAATGAAACACAAAATGTAGCAATACCTTTAGCCTCGGAATAGCCAACTTGGATTTTATTTACTTCAAGCATTCTTGAAACTTCTTTCCCGGATTCCGATGCGAGAAAGAATCGACTCTCAATTTCTTTAATGCTTGAAAGAAAATCTTTAGCCCTATGTGTGATAAACTCAGAAGGATCCTCGCTTTCTCCCTCACCTAAACAACTATCATCCTTCGATTCTGCTTGAGAAGTTCTACAGATCAAAGCTCCAGAAACTGCATCATTTCCGGTATCAGATTCTACTGTTGTTGGTGAAATTGGAGCAATCGGAATACCATCATCATGCCCATTATGATCCGTTTTTAAAGATTCAGGAGGTGTTATAGATCCTTCATTTATAATGGAATCGTTAATCGGGAACTGTTTCTGCACACTCATATTATTGAAATTTACATGAAATCCATCGTGGCCCACGAAGCTGAAGCTTTCATGATTGTCGGTAGGATCAAAGTAATCCCAAGAGGAGGCTGATTCAGGCGGCGGAGGTGGTGGTGGTGGCGGCGGCATTGTGAAGGACATGGAATCAACATCGTCTACATAAACCCTAGTGCTGATATCAATTTTGGATGGATTAAGACTAACAGTGACTGCGTTAGTCCCACCGGACCTCATGTAACTTAAACTTGAAACAGGAGGCTGATGGGGAGCAGGACTGCCATCTGAAGCACCGGCGTCGACACCACCGAGGTGTGGCGGAGATGGTGATGGGTTTGAGGAATGAGTTTGGGGGTTTTCGATTTCTGTGGCTGGAGATGCATCTAACAACACTTCGGCCTCTGCAAATCGACGTAGGGCAATGCCAATGCTTCGAAGGGACTGAACGTAAGCTAGATGAGCAACTGCAAAATCATACCTTGAATCGATTGCTTTTTTGATGAATTTCTTTCGTTCTTTGCATAAACGCAAAGCTTCACAGCCATCTGCTTTTGAGTTCGCTATCCCCATTCTTCAAATGTACCTAAAATTACTCCAAAAAGTACGAACTTTTGAAGTATTTGAACAGAAGATTGCGTGTTTTCTTCAGAAACTAGCTCAAAAAGGAGGAACAAAAACAAACCCACTTCGCTAAATCAACAAATTACTCCAGAAAACAGTGAAATCCAAGCAATGTTTCTTGGAACCATTTAGAAAGGCAAAATGTGAATGGGTGTTGACGAATAAGGATCCAGAAGAATGTGCATTAACTATGAGAGAATGAAGATGAATGAATTGAAACTCTGGTAACGAAATAAGTTTCCGTTTAGGTTATAAAATGAGGGTTTAGTCATTACTCAATAGTGGTGGACATGGTGGTGGTGGGGGTCGTTTTGATATGATGAAAAAAGGTCACGCAATAAAGGAAAAGGCAAGAATATGCAAACGGTGGATACGCCGGAGAAAGGGAACCTTGGGGTTTGTGTAAGAGCTAATAATGGATGATTGTCACAAAAACATTCTTCAAACCTCAACAAAAATTATGTCTCAATGGCGTATAACTAAAAAAAATAGAAAATCATAACGCATTTTGGATCTTTACTAGAAAAAACATTATAATATTTCTTTTAACAAATATATATCTTATATAACTTAAATACTATTTGTGTTGAATTGTCGTTGGAACAACATTTTTAGGACATAGTGTGCCTAATGTAAGTCTTTGTCTTCCAAAGTATTTATTCGATTTTGAAATACGCTCTTCATTAGTCTGCGAATACAAGTATTTTGGCCGTTTGATGGCATGTTGTGTTATGATCTTGTGATGGTAGTTTTTGTCTGTTTACATATGGTCAAAATTATTTTGTCGTCAAATTGTATTGTGATCGGTTGAGTTGTTTAGGTGTTTGTTCATTAATTTAGTATGTTAGTTGTTGTTTGTTAACTTATAAACAAGGGATGTTGTGTATCATTTGTAGATTTAATTGTTGTTGTAGATATAATTGTTGAAATTGTAGTAGTATTTTAGATAGGTTCACAATATCATTTGATTAGTGATGTCAATATTGTTGTCGACGAACGAAAGTTCAAAGAACTAGTTGTTCGTTTATGGAAGCAACATGTTCATTTGAAATCGTTTCAACTAAAGAGTGTGGATATGGTATTAATGGACAACAAGGTATCAACTTGTCATAGCGGAGTTTTCTTGTTTTTGTTTGCATTGACACTGAGCGTTTGTATGATAATTTCAAGGAAACCGTATCACTGTCACTATCAAGAAGGTTCTAACTCGAATGTTTTAGAGATTGTTAAATGAGGGAAATATGTATGTTTTTCAATTTCTTTATCGGTGATAACCTTGCCCATTTCAAAATGGTAGATCATGTGTTTAAAATAAGTTTCCACAAAAACACATTTGTTAAGTCTATGACATCTAGCTTCCCCAATGGTTTGAGTTCTCTTGGTTTTCCAAGTTTGGAAAAATTATTTTAAGTCACGTTGGGAAGGGGTGTGCAATTAATAAGTATGCATTGTTATCGAAGACATGCTTGCTCTTATTTTTTGTCGATATAGTTGGTGTATCGTTTTGTAAATGTTTTTCGGTGTAGTGACATTGTATACCAATTTGATTTTGAGTGTGAAAAATAATCAGATTGTTGTAGGACTCGAGTGAGTCAGAAGGAGGATCTAGAGGAGTGATAGAGTGGGGTGTTTTCTCACTAGCAGTCAGTAGTGGAAACTGTTGTAAGACTACGGGGCAGCCGTAGCATTCACTAGTAGTCAGTAGCGGGAAGTGTTGTAAGACTACAGGACATCCATAGCATTCACTAGCAGACGGCGATGGAAGGTGATGTAAGACTGCAGGCAAGTCGTAGCATTCCATAGTAGCTTCGTTGGCGGAGTTGGGGCGAGACCCTTATCTCCTAGTGATCATATAGGGATCAGGAATGGGTAGTGGATGAGAATGATAGGGGGTTTGCCTGTATAGCCCTAGAGAGGTGAGACCTTGGGAGAGGCCGCTCCAGGATATAGTTGAGTGAGACCCGTGGGCGAGGCCCGAGCGAGAATGGCTAAACAAGTAGGACTAGAGGGATAAAGGCGGGTGAGACCCGTGGGTGAGGCCCGTGAGTTTTAGCAGCACAGGTAGGACCTGGTAGGGACCTTAGTGTCAAGATAAGGGGTCGGGGATCCCAGGAAATTGTAGTGCCAGTATGGCAGAATAGATTGAGCAGTATTAGGTGGTCGAAGTTTCTTCGAAAGTCGCTGAGAGCGACTAGTAGTTGTGTTGGGTCAGCGATTGGTGGGAGGCGGTAATCCAGATATTGATAGGTTGGTAGGGACCAAGGTGGTCTCAGTTCATCCGGAAGTCAGATGAGAAATAGCAAAATTTCTAGTCAGTAGCAGTGCGGGTATGCAGCGTATGGTGGAATTCAGATAGTTGATCGTGGGGTGCTAGACACCAAATTATAGTAGAAAGAATTGCCCAGTGGATACTGGCGATAATGACCCGTACTGGAGGTAGCGGGAGTAATGGATTGGTGAAGATAGGATCTTCACAGTGACAGAGGAAATAGTTGGTTATGGAGCATTGCCTTGGGGAGGCAAGGGAATCGCGCAAGGAAAGAAGGGGAACCCCTATGGGTTCAGTGCAGTACTCGATGAGTACCAGAAGGATTGTCGGTTGAGTAAGTTGCGTTTCCAGAATGTTCAAGGTCAGGGTTGACCCGAGATGATTATCCGCAAGGATTAATGTTAGTCGGAATGATCGAGCGGAAGACCAGCGAAGGTAGGCAACTGGTGTTGGAATAATTGGTGGGGTATTGGAGGCAGAGCGCAGGCGGCTGGCCATAGCAAACTTCGAGGACGAAGTTTAGTTTAAGTAGGGGAGAGTTGTAACACCCAAAGTCTGGAAGGCTAAGAAAGGAAAGAAAACCCTAACTTTAAGGGACGACTCGGAGAGTTCAAGGAGGAACTCGGCGAGTCCGAGCGGGATCCGAGTAGAGGAGTAAGTGAGTGACTCGGCGAGTCGGCCAAGGAGACTCGGCGAGTGTGGTCTGTGCGAGGAAAACCCTAAATTCGGGACTTGGAGCCTATTTAAACGCCTCATTCTCTTCCCTAGGGTTCCTTTACTGCCTCTCTAACCCAGAACACCAAACCCTTGCCGCCATATCCATTGATTGAGCCAATTGTTGCCTTAAAGAGTGCATTAAAGCTTGGAGAAGGAAAAAGGATCGTGGAGGTGCAAGAAGGGGCTATAGATCTGGGATTGGGAAGATATTTTTGAGCATTTGGAGGTAATAAACTAGTTCTTGGACTCTTTTGCACCTAGATCTATGTGTGAGTTTTGGGGCTTTTTAGCCATAATGGTATCCATTTGAGTTAGAAGCCAGATCTGAAGTTGCTACTTCGGATCTAAGCATATTATGGTCTTGAGAAGCATAAAGTATCTGCTCTTGAGTTGATTATGGAGCCTCTTTGCCTTAAACCCTAGTTTATGGTGTATTTTGCCTAGATCTCCTTTTCTACATGTAAAGTTTGCAACTTTACGTGAGGAATAGGTTTGGGAAGGGTAGATCTACAGTTTGGAGTCCATGCATGACTCAAAAGTCCTCTGCATGTATGGTGATCTGAATAGACACGACGAGTCCTTTGAGTGGACTCGGCGAGTAGCATGAAGATTTGAAGGAACTCGACAAGTGGGATGAACAGCTCGTCGAGTCAGATGAAGTTGGGCAGGAACTCGGCGAGTTGGAAGAACAACTTGGCGAGTCTGTTGAAGGTTTTCTTGGACTCGACGCGTCTGTTCTTGGACTCGGCGAGTCAGGTCGTGAAACCCCAAACCCCTTCGAGTTGAGACTCGAATCAGTGAGTCGAGTAGAGACTCGGTGAGTTGGACAGGTCAGGACTCGGAAATCGGTAGACTTGGCGAGTCATGGACTGACTCAGCGAGTCGAGTCACGAATGGAAGGACTCTGAACATATGAACTCGGCGAGTCAGTAGGGTGACTCTGCGAGTAGGGTTGATCTGGAAGGTTGACTTTGACCAGGACTTTGACTTTGACCAGAGTTGACTTGGTTGTCTTTCGGGGGTCAGTTAGACTCAGTGTTGCATTGATATTGATAGCTCGGGGAGTGAGTGGAGCAGGAGTTCAGAGAGTTGTCGGGCAGCGGCTAGTGGGATCATTAGTAAGTTCAACCAGTGCAGGTGAGTTTCCCTTTGTGTGAATGGGTCTAAGGCCACAATGCCAGCCCATGTAGTTATGAGTAGAAGACCCGAGGGTTAGCCCTAGGCACAATATGCTAGTATGATATTCAGGACGAGGTCCAATGGTAGCGGGCGGGTGCCCAAGGAATGGTTTATGTGATAGTTTATACTTGTTGTCTGTGTGATGCTTATATGTGCCTGTTAGGGAGGTGAGTGTGGGCGAGGTCCCGTAACTCACCAACAACAGAGTGTGGATGGTGTTCCACATCTCATTAGCAGCAGATCAGGGGCGAGGCCCGAGTTAGGAAAAGAGTGAGTATGGGCTGGGCCCGTATCTCACAATCAGTAGGAGCATGGACGAGGTTCAATGACTCATCAGTAGCAGGGCAGGGGCGAAGCCTAGGATAGGCGAGGCCTTAGGACAGGATCAGTTTGTATGTGTTTAGATTATGTGTTGTGATATGTTTATGTGTTATTATTTGTTGGCGGGCGAGGCCCTGTGACAGGCGATGCCTAAGTGAAACAGATCTTTATCCGAGCGGGGCTCAAAGCCAGGCGGGGCCGTTGTAGCGGGTGAGGCCCGAGGTAGCGGGCGAGGTCCCAGGATAGCGGGTATGGCCCAGTATATGCAGTATGTGGTTATGCATGGTATGTGGTAGGGTGGGGAACTCACTAAGCTTTGTGCTTACGGTTTTCAGTTTTGGTTTCAGGTACTTCCGGTAGCGGAGGGAAGAGCTCGGGGTGATCGCATGGCACACACCATAGATTAGATAGCCTGGGAATTTTTACTCTGATAACAAACATGTCTTTAGGAAATTAATACTCTGTTTATGTTTAGATTGATGACCTTGCTTAAAGTAATGTTTTATTAAAAGAAATTTTTAGTCGCGAATTTTGGGACGTTACAGGTCACAAGAAGGCCGACTGTTTGGTGCTGAGGGGAGGAGCAGTGAGTGCACCTACTCCGGTTACTTTGAGGATCACCGATGGTAGTGAGGGTAGGGAAAGATCCCCAATATAGAGGAGCCGAGCATTGCAATGTCATATATGGGAGACTAGGGTTCCATCAGGTGTTATTACAGGTATGTTATCCTTTTTGCTTTCTCCTTGGTTATTATCAGTATTCATATTGCTTGGAATTTTGTATCGGTTTAGGTAAGCATTATCTTTGGTTTAATTCTCAGTTAATTGTTTGGGTTATATCATCAAGAATTGTTATATGCCATTTTGCATGCTATGAATTACTAGGGGGTTGTATCTTGCTGAGCGGGTTTCAGTGTGTTTGGTTGCTATTTTGGTTCTTTGATGGGATCAATTCAGGGGTATTGTTTGAAAGGTTACTGGTCAGGATTATCGGGTTAGTTGTCTATTAAAGTCGGGGTTCAGTTGTTTTAGTTTTTGATCTGGTGGGATCGGCAGGTCGTTTATGGAAGAACTTTTAGGTTCAATCACTACCATTGTTAGGGAATGAGTGGTAGCAAGAAGATGGTGGTGCCATTCGCATTAGTTTGGTGGGTCACTGGAGGTGCTAAGGAGATTTATTTATCGCGAGGGTTATGGTTATTGTCACTAGCATAAAGGACTTAAGGATTTGGGTGATGTATCATGGGAAGCGATTGCGGTTGTCGGATTCGTTGAGGTATCGAGGAGTGTTCGTCTAGGTTTAAGGAATTATGTAGTTATTGGGTGTAACACCGTAAATTTCAAAACAATTTTTCGCATTTTATAAAAACATAATTCATTTAGTATTCATAAAAACATCATTGTTTGAAACTCAAATCCATAGCATATAAAAATCCCAAGATCTCATAACATAAAAATCTCGTGTGTGTACTGATCAGGCCGGCGCATTCCCGCGATCCTCACTAGTACCTGAAACAAATAACACCAAACACTGTAAGCACAAAGCTTAGTGAGTTCCCCAAAATACCATATATATAACACATATTAGCCACTCGAGGCTATAACTCTTTGGGTCCGTGCACCCAACTCTATGAACCCTCAGGCTCTATCTCTGTGAACCTTCCGGTTCTAACTCTATAGCATGCACAGCATAAATCACATAGAATAATGCAGTGCAACACATAACACATATATAGCATACAACACTGTATCACATAACTCTAATTACCTACTCAAGGTAAAGTATAGTGAAAAGACTCACCTCGCGTATCTCGGTAACTTGTAAATCCCTGAAATCACTAGTGCTCGATCACCCAAGCTATAGTCCTCCTATAACACAAATACATCTCTAATTAACACTTTCCAAACTAGGGTTGACTAACTCTATCAAGTCAACATCGGTCAACTCTGGTCAACGGTCAACAGTCAACCCAACTCGCCGAGTCTGGCGTGGACTCGCCGAGTCCCTTCGGGGACCCGATTCCTCTGAATCCCCTTCCGACTCACCGAGTCACTCACCCAACTCGGTTCCTCAACCCCTGGTTCGAAAACACGGAACCACTCGCTCCAACTCGTCGAGTATGCCAATGGACTCGACGAGTGCATTCCATGCACAACCCAAACGACCTTCTGAGGTCAGATCTGTTCCACTAACTCATAGATCCAGTCTTTCCAAGCTTATTTATCACGTAAAGTTTATGTCTTGGCGCTCATATCACACCTATTGACTCATAAATGGTGTTTTAACCTCAAACATAATGATCCCAAACCAAAACCTCCATAGACTCATATAAAGCTTGGACAAAGAGGCACTCTGGACCTCCATGGGTCCAGATCCAGAACCTCACTCGCTTAAGGGACCATGGGAGCACTAGATCTAGTCACAAAAGGGCTCAATAAGCCCTAAATCAACATGAACATCACCTCAACAGAAAATGGTTCGAAAACAATACCTCAAACGTGATGTTCTGGACCTCAGGTCTTCAGGAAGTTAACCCTCTTGCTTCCTCTTGGCTATAGCTTCCTTTCCCTTGCTAGACAACACCACCAAGGTAAACAATGGCTCCTTCTCTCACTCCAAATGCTCAAGTTCACTAGGGTTTCGCTCTGGGGGTTGCTGAGCACAAATGACGGCCATAAGGCCCTTTAAATAGGCCCCAAACCCGAGAAATTAGGGTTTCATTAAACAGCACGGACTCGCCGAGTCCACCAATGCGACTCGTCGAGTCCGGTCATTAATCCGGGTGAGAAATCGCGTCTCTACTCGGCGAGTCTACGCACCAACTCGCCGAGTCCTCTCACAAAACTCGAAATAAAAATGAATAAATATAATACCTGAAATTTCGGATGTTACAATTCTCCCCCACTTGAATCTGACTTCGCCCTCGAAGTCTCATCCCTGAAATAGCTCCGGATGCTGCTCCCGCATCTCACGCTCTGGCTCCTAGGTCAACTCGGATCCTCTCCGATGTTGCCACTGAACCTGTACCAGAGGCACCTCCTTGTTCCTCAGAACCTTGATCTTCTGATCCACAATCGCAACTGGTCTCTCCGCGTAGTTCAGGCTCGCATCCACCTAAATGTCCTCTAATGGCACCACCGCCGACTCGTCGGCTATACACTTCCTTAACTGAGACACGTGGAAGGTATTATGAATCCACTCCAACTTTGCAGGTAGCTCCAAGCGATACGCTACCCTGCCCACCCTCGCGATCACTCTGAACGGCCCAATATACTGGGGCCCTAGCTTGCCCCTCTTCCTGAATCGAATCACTCCTTTCCAAGGAGATACCTTCAGGAGAACATAATCACCGACCTGGAACTCAAGCTTGGATTGACGTCTATCCGCATAACTCTTCTGGTGGCTCTGAGCGGTCAACAATCTCTGCCTGACCCGCTGTATCTGCTCTGTCATCTGAAGCACAATCTCTGTGCTACCCATCACTCGTTGCCCTACCTCTCCCCAACAAATGGGAGTCTAACACCTCCTCCCATACAACAGCTCAAAAGGCGGCATACCAATGCTCGAATGATGGCTGTTATTATAGGAGAACTCTGCTAAGGGCAAATATGTGTCCCAACTCCCGCCAAAATCCAACACGCATGCTCGGAGCATGCCCTTGAGCGTCTGAATCGTCCGCTCGCTCTGACCGTCAGTCTGTGGGTAGTATGCGGTACTAAAATGCAACCTCGTACCCAACTCCTCATGGAATTTCTTCCAAAATCTGGAAGTGAAATGCACATCTCGATCTGACACAATTGAGATCGGCACCCCATGCCGCAATACCACCTCTCTCACATATACCTCTGCTAACTTTTCCGTAGAAGAACTCTCACTAATGGCAAGAAAGTGAGTGCTCTTTGTCAAACGGTCTTCTATCACCCAAATCGCATCGACACCCCTCGCCGTTCTCGGCAATTTGGTGATAAAATCCATGGATATCTGCTCCCATTTCCTTTCAGGGACTTCCAGTGGCTACAACTTGCCATGCGGCCTCTGATGTTCGGCCTTAACCCTACGATAGGTTAGGCACCTCTCAACAAACCACGCTACATCTCTCTTCATACATGGCCACCAATACTCCCTTTTAAGATCCAGAAACATCTTAGTGGCCCCGGGATGGATCGAGAATCTCGATCTATGCGCCTCCTCCATCAAGATGGTACGCGTTCCTCTAACAAACGGTACCCAAATCCGACCCTGGAAGGTCATAAGCCCCTTGCTATCGGTTACGAACTCTGATACCTGACCGATAACTCGCTCTCTCTTACGGTTCTCCGATCTTACTGCCTCAGTGTCACACCCCAAAACCAAGGACGGCGAAAACATTCTGGGGCGGAGGACGTCATGTAAAGTATCGCAACACAGTAAAAGTAAACAAGCATACAACATCATCCATTGCATTAAATATATAATTTTAATACAAGCGTGTTCTGAACAGTTATAGACACCAAAAATAATTTAAATCAAAATAATAAGATGAGTCTTGGATGCACTCCACCTTCTCAAAAGCTGGCCTAGGTACCTATCTATTGTCGACCTGAGAATACAAGTTATTTTGAAAGAGTTTATCAGCATTAAGCTGGTGAGTTCATAAGTATTTTAGTGTCGGTGTTTGTTATCAAAACGTTTGAACATGTCTCAAGTGTACGTTTGTAAAATGTATGTATATGTTCTTAAAAGTTTGAATCTCTCAGAAAAACCTATATTTTCTATTAAAGTAGCCTTCTACCAAGGCTTAACTGTTTTGTATGTTCGTTTGTTGTAAAAGTGTGTAATTTCCCAAGTGTAACTATCATTAACAAAATATAGTTTGTACATTAATGTTTAAGTGGCATAATCACTAAATATATGTAATGGGTAAATTATTGTAGTACTGTAGTGTTGTATTATAAGAACTACTGCTGTACTAACTACCTTAAACCGGATTTATATTAAGGTATCATGTGATTAATTGTACCATACTATTGACTGGTAACAACGACATACGAATGGTTGTAAAACGGAATGACGTTTGGCACCCGCAGACCTGCAGGTCCGGCTGTAGCTAGCAGCAAGGTGTAGGATAGTCAATCCAGTATAGATCTATACGCAAACTCACGCTCTCCCTTCAAGAGACTCTGGCTACAACTCGGGCCATGACATTTAAGTCATGCTCCGATTCATATCACAATAATTAACGTATTCATGTATATGTAATGTAATGTACTGTTCTAGTATAGTTGTATATGTTCTTTCTCTAGTATAGTTGTATATGTTCTCCTTCTAGTATAGTTGTATATGTTCTTTCTCTAGTATAGTTGTATATGTTCTCCTTCTAGTATAGTTGTATATGTTCTTTCTCTAGTATAGTTGTATATGTTCTCTATCTAGTGTAGTTGTATATGTTCTTTCTCTAGTATAGTTGTATATGTTCTCTATCTAGTATAGTTGTATATGTACTCATAGTAATGTAACGTATATGTTCTCATAGTAATACGTATTGACTCATGAATGAACTGACTCAATGATCTAGCAATAGTATAAGTATGATTCTGTGCTACCCCGATGGTAGTCTATTAATGATGTAACTAGTGCGCATGAATATGGAAGCAGTTTTATGTCTATATATGTACACATGATATATAATCAATATTTAAACGACCTTCGGACGAGTACCCGATATCCTATCAGACCACATCCAAATCGAGGAAAAGGAAACAAGGTGGATAGCCTTCCTAAGTCTTTTAAACATTACTTATATAACTATACATATACGGGCATGAAATTTATAATAAGTGTAACAAAGTTTAAGTAAAAGTATTTGATACGTAAAAGAGTTTGTAAAACAGTTTGAAGTAAAATAGTTTGATAAACAGTGTGAACAATATTAAAATCATTGGTTTTATAGTTATTAATCATATGTGATTGATGTAATAACTATAAATATTCAACTTGTATTCCCCCCCATAAAAGCATTTAAAACATTTAAAAGTAATTCAAAGGTTAATTAAAGGGGTATGAACTCACATGTGGTGAGTGGATTGGATGGAGTGTCGGACACTGTTTTAGGTGGAAAACGGAGACTTGTACACACGCACGAGCCTAGTTATCATATAATGAACATGTATATAACTAATTAGCCAAATAATAACTAATAAATTTAGTTGGGACACTCTTGAACATGTAAACACCTTGTATAGGTGTTTTAAGTCTTAAGGGCTGCATTTGAGTTGTTGTGGGACAAGGCTAAAGGGGTTTAAAGTTCTTAAGGACCTTGTATATGTGTTTACTCTTCAATAAACCCCACATAAGGAGTTTACGGTCGTAAACCCTTGAGTTTACGGCCGTAAGCTCTCAAACATGTTGATATAATTTGCTTTGAAGTGCTACTTGATTTCTAGAATAAGTTCTACTTGGTGGTTTGATTCTTGAAAGGGTTTAGGGCATAGAAACACTCCTTTGAGGAGTTTACGGCCCCAAGGCCAATTCCTTTGGATTTTACAGCCGTAAACTCCCTTGGAATGATGTTTTTGATGCTTTCAAGTCCCATACTCACATAGGATATGTTCTAGGCAGTTGTTTAAGGCAAATGAAGACCCTAGGCACACTTTGGTGCCCTTTATTGATGTTCACGGCCCAAGAACATTACTAGGGCCGTAAACTCACTTTGGGGAGGTGTATTTGATGTTTTAAAGTCCACAAATTAGCTAGGATTAAATAGGGTTTAATGTCCAAGGCTTTAGGAGTGATTAACACACTCTTTGGCCCTTGATTTTGGAGTTCACGGTCCAAGAACTTCTTGGGCTGTGAACACCTAGATCTTGGTGTTTTTGATTGTTTTCTAGTCTTAAATACACTTATAAATAAGCCTAAGTCTGTCACTTATCATGGGGAAAAGACTAGGTAGCATTTGAGCTTCATATTGGAGTTTACTCTCCAAGAACGTTCTTGGGCGGCAAACTCCCGAATCTCACAGATTTGATATGTAATCTATGTTATTAAGCACATAATAAGCATTATAAGACAACTAGAGAAGTGTACTCACGATTTGGGATGAAAACCCGAAGATCCGTGAGAGACAAAATGGCTTTTCTCTAGTTGGAAATGCGAATAGTGAATGAATTTGGTTCAGAATTCTATTTATAGTCCTGAGATATTTTTGGCCGAAAATATTTTTATTCTGGAAATGAACTCTAATATTATGAATTTTTGAAATACTCGAGTTTCACTAACCCAAGTGCATCCACTCTCCTGATATCTCCTTAAACGTAAACCCTAATATACTCAAACTTATTCGGAAAAGTCTGAAATTCACTGTAACTGGTCTAGCTTCTATTGAATTGATAATGTTCGTACAAAAATGGAAATTTCGGGTTGTCACATCATCCCCCCGTTAGAAGGAATTTCGTCCCAGAATTAGAATTTAAGCAAATAAGAAGTTACAAATAACTAAGCGAAAAGATGAGGGTATTTCAGTTTCATCTGATCCTCGCGTTCCCAAGTGAATTCCGGTCCTCGCTTGGTGTTCCAGCAAACCTTCACGATCGGGATACGGCTTTGCTTCATCTTCTTGACCTCACGGTCCATGATCTCTACCGGTTCTTCCATGAAGTTGAGGCTCTCGTTAATCTCGATCTCGTCGAGTGGGATTACAAGAGTCTCGTCGGACAGACACTTTTTCAAGTTAGATACGTGGAATGTAGAATGTACGTTACAGAGTTCGTCGGGTAGGTTGAGTTTGTAAGCTACGGGGCCGATTCTTGCGAGAATCTCGAAAGGCCCTATGTACCTCGAATTTAGCTTCCCACGCTTACCAAAGCGTATCAAGCCTTTCTAGGGTGAGACTTTGAGAAGGAATCGGTCTCCCACCTGAAATTCCAAAGGTTTTCTTCGCTTATCAGCGTAGCTCTTCTGTCAGTCTCTAGAGGCTTTCAATCGTTCATGGATCTGAACGATTTTCTCTGTCGTTTTCCGAATGATCTCCGGACCGGTGAGAGTACTGTTAGAAGCTTGCCCCCTAGCTAATTGGGTATCACCCACCTCAGCCCAGCACAGAGGGGATCTGCACTTTCGGCCGTAGAGGGCTTCAAATGGAGCAGCCTTAATGCTCGTGTGATAACTGTTATTATAAGAAAACTCGACAAGGGGTAAATGAGTATCCCATTACTTTCCAAAGTCGATCACACAGGCGCTCAACATATCTTCCAGTGTTTGGATGGTCCTCTCACTCTGTCCGTCGGTCTGTGGATGGTAGGCTGTGCTCATGTCCAGCCTTGTTCCCAGGGAGTGTTGTAGCGATTGCCAGAATCTTGAGGTGAACCTACTATCTCTATCGGAGATAATGGATATAGGTACACCATGTAGTCGTACGATTTCCCTAATGTATGTTCTCGTGAGTTTCTCCATCTTGTCAGTTTCTCTGATAGG
Organism: Lactuca serriola; assembly: GCF_051521515.1. Lineage (NCBI taxonomy): Eukaryota > Viridiplantae > Streptophyta > Magnoliopsida > Asterales > Asteraceae > Lactuca > Lactuca serriola. Next base: position 100,260,293 of record NC_136412.1, on the reverse strand, counting down.
CAGGAAGTGTGCAGACTTGGTCATTCTATCGATGATGACCCATATCGTATCAAGTCCACCCGTTGTCTTAGGCAATTTGGTTATGAAATCCATAGTGATCCGCTCTCACTTCCATTCTGGAATCTCTGGTTGTTGTATTAAACTAGAGGGCTTCTGGTACTCGACCTTAACCTTTGCGCAAGTAAGGCATTTATTTACGAAGGTAGCAATATCTGATTTCATATTAGGCCACCAGTATAGCTTTTTAAGATCCAGATACATCTTATCTGAACCTGGGTGGATGGAATACCGAGTGTTGTGTGCTTCGGTCATGACCAAGTCTCGGAAACCACCGTGTTTCGGTGTCCAGATCCGGTTCATGAAATATAAGGCTCCGCCACCCTTGGCTTCTAAATTCTTATCCATTCCTCTGAGGGATTCACTCGCCACATGTTCAGGTTTCATAGCTTCAAGCTGGGCCGCCTGAATTTGCGTAGACAAGTGTGAATGGATAGTCATTGACAATGACTTGACCCTGCGACCAGAATATTCCTTCCGACTTAGGGCGTCTGCTACTACGTTGGCTTTACCCGGATGATAACGAATATCACATTCGTAGTCACTGAGTAGCTCGACCCACCGTCGTTGTCTCATGTTGAGCTCCTTCTGATCGAATATGTGTTGTAAACTCTTGTGGTCGGTAAAAATAGTACTTTTCGTTCCGTACAAGTAATGTCTCCAGATCTTCAGAGCAAACACCACTGCTCCTAGTTCAAGATCGTGGGTCGTGTAGTTAACTTCGTGTGTCTTCAACTGTCTCGAGGCATAGGCGATGACCTTACCTCGCTGCATCAGAACACACTCGAGCCCTTGATTCGATGCATCGCAATAGACTACGACGTCTTCTATTCCTTCGGGGAGGGATAGTATTGGTGCGGTGCATAAGGCTCGCTTGAGCGTTTGGAACGCTCTCTCCTGTTTCTCTTCCCAGTCGAAGGCAATGCCTTTCTGGGTCAGTGTTGTAAGAGGTTTCACAATTCGGGAGAAGTTCTGTATGAACCTGCGGTAGTAGCCAGCGAGGCCTAGAAATTGACGAATTTCTGTAGGCGTCTTCGGTGCTGACCAGTTGTCAATGGCCTTAATTTTGGATGGGTCCATGTGGATTCCCTCTTCGCTTACCACATGTCCTAAGAATTCGACTCTTCGGATCCAAAATTCACAATTAGAGAACTTCGCATAGAGCTTCTCCGCTCGTAAAGTTCCTAGAACTTGTTGCAGATGATCGCCATGCTCTTCCTTACTTCGGGAGTAGATCAGGATGTCATCAATGAATACAATGACGAACTGATCCAAGTAAGGTCAGCATACTCTATTCATCAGATCCATGAAGACTGCGGGCGCATTGGTCAATCCAAATGGCATCACTACGAACTCGTAGTGTCCGTAACAAGTTCGGAAGGCTGTCTTCGGAACATCCTCCTCTAGCACTCGTAACTGGTGATATCCGGATCTCAGATCAATTTTAGAAAAGTAGCTCGCCCCTTGCAGTTGGTCAAATAGACCGTCTATGCGAGGCAACGGGTAACAATTTTTGACTGTTAGTTTGTTGAGTTCTCTATAGTCGATACACATACGGAATGATCCGTCTTTCTTCTTAGTGAACAAGACCGGTGCTCCCCAAGGTGAGAAGATGGGTCTTATGAAGCCCTTGCTGAGCAGTTCGTTAAGTTGACCAGATAGTTCCTGCATCTCTCCTGGTGCTAAATGGTAGGGCGACTTAGCTACTGGGGTAGCTCCTGGGACTAAGTTGATTCTAAACTCGACTTGTCGTTGCAGAGGTAATCTTGGTAGCTTTTCTGGGAAGATGTCGGGAAAGTCGCTCACTACCGGAATGCTATTTAGTTCCTTCGTTTCGAGGCTCGTATCGACGACGTGAGCAAGGAATGCATGGTATTCTTTACACAGATACTTCTGTGCTTGAATACTTGATATAATACGAAGACTCACACCGGGTCTGTCGCCGTAGACGATAAGAGTTTCGTTAGATGGAAGGTTTAGACGGACTGCTTTCTTGTAGCACATGATGTCGGCGCGATGAAGACTTAACCAATCCATGCCAATGATAACGTCGAAGCTTTTTATTGAGACCGGCATAAGGTTGATTGGGAATGAATGGTTATCTAGAGTTAGGATACAACCTAAGTATATGCTATTCGTACTTTCAGTTTTTCCATTAGCCATTTCTACTCTGAATTGTTCCTTAAGTGTATGTGGTTGTTGCTTAAGTATGCGAGCAAATTTATGGTTCACGAAGCTTCGCTCCGCTCTACTATCAAATAGAATGCATGCATAGGAGTTATCTAGGAGGAACGTACCAGTCACCACTGTCGGGTTAGCAACTGCTTCCCCATGGACTATTGCTAGTACCCTCCCTGCTCCTCCAGCAGTCTTTGCTTTGGGGCAGTCCCTCTTATAGTGGCCTGCTTCGCCACATCCATAGCAGGTCGGGCTCGCGCCAAAGCCGGGGACTTGGGTGATCGGCCTCGCCGGGTATTTACAAAAATGGACAGTGTGTCCTTTTCTGTTGCAGTTAGAGCACTATATTTCACGGCAGGGGCCGTTGTGGTGGAAGTTGCATTTGTTGCACTTAGGCAAACTTCCAGCATACTGCCTCACCGGAGCAATAGCAGCAGCAGGGGTTATTGCGGCATGCACAACCACAACTTGGTGCTTTTTGGCAGCTCGCTGTCTCTTCTTCTCTTCCCAGAATTTCCGCTTAGTGTCAGCGGGTTTGGAGGGTTCCGGGATGGCTAGGGTGGTTGTTGTTGCAGGGGTTTTGACTCCATGGTCAATGAGTCGCTGTGCCAGTCGCTTGGCACTGTCGAAGGTAGCGGGGTTTGATGATAGGACATTCCCCTGGTACGGAGGCACTAGACCCCACACGTACCTTTCGATCTTTTTCCCTTCAGTAGGAACCATATTGGAGCAGAGGGCCACCAATTCGCTGAATCTGGCGGTATAAGCGACTATGTTGGTGCCCTTCATGGTTAGGCTCCAAAGCTCCTGCTCCAATTTTTGGATTTCGCCCCTCGGGCAGTATTCCTCAATAATGAGGTCCTTCATGGTTTCCCAGCCCATATCATTCACCACTACGAGAGTCAGCGCTTTAACGTGGCCGTTCCACCACGTCAGGGCCTTTCCTTCAAAGGTGCATGCAGCATATTTGACGTTGCTCGCAGCAGGGCATGAACATATTTCGAAGACTGATTCAGTCTTCTCGAACCATTGCGAGAGGGCAATGACTCCGCCGATGCCATGGAAGGACATTGGCTTACAATTGGTGAAATCCTTGTAGGAGCACTCTCTCGAGCGCATAGGGGTTTCAACCGGAATTGATTCAACAGGGGTTCCACCTCTGTTGCGACTACGGCAACATTCAGGGCTGCAGTATCGATGACCGGAGGCGGTGGAGGTGCAGGGTTATTCCGGGGAGATTTACGAGGAGGCATCTTTCAGCTATAAGTTTATAAAGATAAGCAAAGTGGTAAGAATCAATTTGTAAGTAAGGTGAGAGTGACACATGGACTAACTAACCATAGTCCAACAATTGAATGAGTGTTTGAGATCATAACAAAGAATATTAGTAGGAAAACACAAGTGTATAGATTTTTCCCACAGATTAGATAGACGTCAATAATACTAGTATTACCGATGTAATAAGTTCAGGGAAAATCGATCTAACAGTAGGTCTTACATCATACCATACGGAAAAGTTTGACGTCCTTAGATTCCTTATTAGAGTACTAAAAGTTAGGAATATTTTACAGACAAGTGCTACTTAGAGCACAGATGTTAAAGGCTATTCCTTAACCAAAAGACAGAGATGTACTAGACATCTTCTAACGGCGATGGGAAATCCTCGGGCGAACCTTGAGGTCTGCCATTTGACGAAACACCTCTTGAAGGTGTCGCTCCTGAGCCTTCTGACGGGCTCGAAGTTCCAAGAATTCAGCTCGGGAGGCAGCCAGCTGTTGCTGCAGGGTTTCATTAGTTCTCCGGGTCCGTTCCATGTCTTCTTCAAGATGGCAGATGCGGACTGTGTTGACACCAGAGTTGGCATCAATCTCCATGACCCGGTCGATGGCTGCTCGACCCTGCTCAACATTACGAGCTATTCTGTGGATAATGACGGGCAAAGCTCGGTCAGCAGAACCACCTTCGCTGACGTTATAAAAGCTTCGGTCTCCATAGTAAGGTAAGGGTTGACCCTGCTCGTCACTCCAGCGATTCAAGTTGGTTGCCCACAAGGGTGTAGGACCTGGAAAAGCTGGTCTGGGGTTGTTGTTCGAGGCTTGACCTACTAGCGGTAGGTTGTTGACTTTACGCTCGGAGTCGGATCCATCAGGAAAGCCTTCTGCGAGGTGATCATCCAAAGGGATTGGATGATCATCTTCAGGCTCTTCTTCGATCCACCCAACATTGCCTTCATTTGGAAAATACGGGTCGCCGTGATGGAATCCAACCATTTAAATCTACGCGAGAAGAGAGGTATAAGAATATAGTATATATGTAGCTAGTAGTAGTACAAAACACACCTATAGTATTTTAACTTTAGGTTCTACTGATCTTCTTGTGGTATTGTTGATAAGTTTTTAGACTTGTTAACATATCAGAACCATTCTAGGGCATATGCTAATCACTCCTCGGACCAGCATAGTTGATCAGGCTATGCCATTCCCAGGACTGACCATACATCCCCGAGCTCACTTGTGATATTTAACAATCGTAATACTTTTGTTCTTGTCATTGTGACACTGATTTTAGTATGAATGCAGACTAGTATACTTAATTAAATATTTTAATATTTAAAGTATAGACTCTTAGTCAGAGTGCTTTAATCCCAAATGGGTTTATAGTTTAGTATATCTTTTATGGGTTGATATACGTAATTCACTATAAACAATGCTCTGATACCAATCTGTCACACCCCAAAACCAAGTACGGCGGAAATGTTCTGGGGCGGAGGACGTCATGTAAAGTATCGCAACATAGTAAAAGTAAACAAGCATACAACATCATCCATTGCATTAAATATATAATTTTAATACAAGAGTGTTCTGAATAGTTATAGACACCAAAAATAATGTAAATCAAAATAATAAGATGAGTCTTGGATGCACTCCATCTTCTCAAAAGCTGACCTCGGTACCTGTCTACTGTCGACCTGAGAATACAAGTTATTTTGAAAGAGTTTATCAGCATTAAGCTGGTGAGTTCATAAGTATTTTAGTGTCGGTGTTTGTTATCAAAACGTTTGAACATGTCTCAAGTGTAAGTTTGTAAAATGTATGTATATGTTTTTAAAAGTTTGAATCTATCAGAAAAACCTATATTTTCTATTAAAGTAGCCTTCTACCAAGGCTTAACTGTTTTGTATTTTCGTTTGTTGTAAAAGTGTGTAATTTCCCAAGTGTAACTATCATTAACAAAATATAGTTTGTACATTAATGTTTAAGTGACATAATCACTAAATATATGTAATGGGTAAATTATTGTAGTACTATAGTGTTGTATTATAAGAACTACTGCTGTACTAACTACCTTAAACCGGATTTATATTAAGGTATCATGTGATTAACTGTACCATACTATTGACTGGTAACAACGACATACGAATGGTCATCAAACAGAATGAGGTTTGGCACCCGCAGACCTGCAGGTCCGACTGTAGCTAGTAGCAAGGTGTAGGATAGTCAATCCAGTATAGATCTATACGCAAACTCACGCTCTCCCTTCAAGAGATTATGGCTACAACTCGGGCCATGACATTTAAGTCATGCTCCGATTCATATCACAATAATTAATGTATTCTTGTATATGTAATGTAATGAACTGTTCTAGTATAGTTGTATATGTTCTTTCTCTAGTATAGTTGTATATGTTCTCCTTCTAGTATAGTTGTATATGTTCTTTCTCTAGTATAGTTGTATATGTTCTCCTTCTAGTATAGTTGTATATGTTCTTTCTCTAGTATAGTTGTATATGTTCTCTATCTAGTGTAGTTGTATATGTTTTTTCTCTAGTATAGTTGTATATGTTCTCTATCTAGTATAGTTGTATATGTACTCATAGTAATGTAACGTATATGTTCTCATAGTAATAAGTATTGACTCATGAATGAAATGACTCATTGATCTAGCAATGGTATAAGTATGATTCTGTGCTACCCCGATGGTAGTCTATTAATGATGTAACTAGTGCGCATGAATATGGAAGCAGTTTTATGTCTATATATGTACACATGATATATAATCAATATTTAAACGACCTTCGTACGAGTACCCGATATCCTATCAGACCACATCCAAATCGAGGAAAAGGAAACAGGGTGGATAGCCTTCCTAAGTCTTTTAAACATTACTTATATAACTATACATATACGGGCATGCAATTTATAATAAGTGTAACAAAGTTTAAGTAAAAGTATTTGATACGTAAAAGAGTTTGTAAAACAGTTTGAAGTAAAATAGTTTGATAAACAGTGTGAACAGTATTAAAATCATTGGTTTTATAGTTATTAATCATATGTGATTGATGTAATAACTATAAATATTCAACTTGTATTCCCCCCCATAAAAGCATTTAAAACATTTAAAAGTAATTCAAAGGTTAATTAAAGGGGTATGAACTCACATGTGGTGAGTGGATTGGATAGAGTGTCGGATACTGTTTTAGGTGGCAAACAGAGACTTGTACACACGCATGAGCCTAGTTATCATATAATGAACATGTATATAACTAATTAGCCAAATAATAACTAATAAATTTAGTTGGGACACTCTTGAACATGTAAACACCTTGTATAGGTGTTTTAAGTCTTAAGGGTTGCATTTGAGTTGTTGTGGGACAAGGCTAAAGGGGTTTAAAGTTCTTAAGGACCTTGTATATGTGTTTACTCTTCAATAAACCCCACATAAGGAGTTTACGGTCGTAAACCCTTGAGTTTACGGCCGTAAGCTCTCAAACATGTTGATATAATTTGCTTTGAAGTGCTACTTGATTTCTAGAATAAGTTCTACTTGGTGGTTTGATTCTTGAAAGGGTTTAGGGCATAGAAACAGTCATTTGAGGAGTTTACGGCCCCAAGGCCAATTCCTTTGGAGTTTATGGCCGTAAACTCCCTTGGAATGATGTTTTTGATGCTTTCAAGTCCCATACTCACATAGGATATGTTCTAGGCAATTGTTTAAGGCAAATGAAGACCCTAGGCACACTTTGGTGCCCTTTATTGATGTTCATGGCCCAAGAACATTACTAGGGCCGTAAACTCACTTTGGGGAGGTGTATTTGATGTTTTAAAGTCCACAAATTAGCTAGGATTAAATAGGGTTTAATGTCCAAGGCTTTAGGAGTGATTAACACACTCTTTGGCCCTTGATTTTGGAGTTCACGGTCCAAGAACTTCTTAGGCCGTGAACACCTAGATCTTGGTTTTTTTGATTGTTTTCTAGTCTTAAATACACTTATAAATAAGCCTAAGTCCATCACTTATCATGGGGAAAAGACTAGGTAGCATTTGAGCTTCATATTGGAGTTTACTCTCCAAGAACGTTCTTGGGCGGCAAACTCTCGAATCTCACAGATTTGATATGTAATCTATGTTATTAAGCACATAATAAGCATTATAAGACAACTAGAGAAGTGTACTCACGATTTGGGATGAAAACCCGAAGATCCGTGAGAGACAAAATGGCTTTTCTCTAGTTGGAAATGCGAATAGTGAATGAATTTGGTTCAGAATTCTATTTATAGTCCTGAGATATTTTTGGCCGAAAATATTTTTATTCTGGAAATGAACTCTAATATTATGAAGTTTTGAAATACTCGAGTTTCACTAACCCAAGTGCATCCACTCTCCTGATATCTCCTTAAACGTAAACCCTAATATACTCAAACTTATTCGGAAAAGTCTGAAATTCACTGTAACTGGTCTAGCTTCTATTGAATTGATAATGTTCGTACAAAAATGGAAATTTCGGGTTGTCACACTCATCCTGAGCCCCTCTGATGGTGTCCAATACTGGAGTCATCACCGTCAATCTCATACAAATATCCCGAATCGGGGTGCTCTCTGCCCTACGACTCAGGGCGTCGGCTTCCACATTAGCCTTGCCCGGGTGGTAAAGGATCTTACAATCATAATCCTTTACTACATCCAACCATCTTCTCTGACGCATGTTCAGGTTTGGCTGATCCATCAAATACTTCAAACCCTTGTGGTCCGTGTATATCATACACCGAACCCCATATAGGTAATGACGCCAAATCTTGAGGGCGAACACTACAGCCCCCAACTCTAGATCGTGGGTGGGATACCTTGCCTCGTGAGGCTTCAGCTGCCTCGATGCGTACGCGATCACATGCCCCCTCTGCAACAACACCATGCCCAACCCAGATATCGATGCGTCACAATACACCACGAAGTCCTCCATTCCACCTGGAAGAGTCAACACCGGGGCTTCGCACAATCTATGGCGAAGAGTCTCAAATGAGGCCTACTGCTCTGGGCCCCAGCTGAACACCACACCCTTCTGGGTCAACCTGGTGAGAGGAACAGCAATCTTGGAGAAATCCCTGATGAACCTCCGATAATAGCTGGCCAACCCTAGAAAACTCCTGATCTCGGAAGGAGATTTCGGCACCTCCCATCTCAACACCGCCTCGATCTTGGCCGGATCGACCAAAATCCCCTTTTGGTTAATGAGGTGACCAAGGAATTACACCTCTCGTAACCAAAAATCGCACTTGGAGAATTTGGCATAAAGCATCTCCGATCTCAGCACACTGAGGATTTCTCACAAATGCTCCTCATGATGCTCCCTGGACCTCGAATATACCAATATGTCGTCAATGAACACAATCACTGAACGATCCAGCATCGGTCTGCATACCCTGTTCATGAGATCCATGAACGTTGCAGGAGCATTGGTGAGCCCGAAAGGCATCACCACGAACTCGTAATGCCGATAATGAGTCCGGAATGCAGTCTTCTGGATATCCTCCTCGCGCACCCTCATCTGATGATATCCAGATCTCAGATCAATCTTGGAAAACCAAGATGCTCCCTGTAGCTGATCGAACAAATCATCGATCCTCGGCAAAGGATAACAGTTCTTGACCGTCAACTTGTTCAGCTCTCGATAATCTATGCATATTCGGTGTGAACCATCCTTCTTCCTCACAAAAAGGATCGGTGCTCCCCACGGCGAGCTACTCGGCCGAATAAACCCCTTCCCCAGCAGCTCCTAAAGCTGCGAGGATAGCTCCTGCATCTCTGGAGGTGCAAGGCGATAGGGCGCCTTGGCAATAGGAGCTGCCCCCAGAATCAAATCATTGCGAAACTCAACCTGCCTATCGGGAGGCACACCCGGAAACTCCTCGGGGAAGACATCCGGGAATTCCCGCACTATCGGAACCTCCTCAACCGAACTCGGTCTCTCTGTACCAACTCTGGTATCCACCACATATGCTACAAAACCACTACAGCCCTGCTTTAGGCTCTGTCTCGCCCTAGCAGCCGAACAAAACGCTGAATCAGGACGAGTACCCTCGCCGTACACCGTAAGAACTCCCCCACTTGGGTCTCGTATAGTCACCAGCTGCCGCTCACAATCGATAACGGCTCCAAATCTGCTCAACCAATCCATGCCTACGATGACACAGACGTCCCCCCATCGCAATCGGGACCAAATCAATAGGAAACTCTACACCGAAGATCTCGAGTACACACCCTCGAATCACCTCTGTGGCATACACTACTCTCTCATCGGCGATGGAGACTCTCAGAGGTCGACTCAACGCCTCCCGACTAATACTGATGTGCTGACTAAAAGCCAACGATACAAAAGATCGACTCGCACCCGAGTCAAATAACACCAAAGCAGGTACAGAACTCACAAGAAAAGTACCTACGCATAGCATAAAATAAGCACAAAATCTCAAACATTAAAATAAATACATGAAAGAATACATACCAGCCACGACATTGGGCACTGCGCGGACCTCCTCCGCAGTCAACTGAAAGGCTCTCCCCCGAGCCTTTGGCGTCTCGGTCTTCACCGACCGACTATCGAAGCTCTAATCGCAGCAGGGGCAGTTCCCTGAGAAGCTCCTTGTGCTGACCCTCGCAGCAGCGGGCACTCGGCCTTCCGGTGTCCGGTCTGGTTGCAGTGGAAACACACTGCAAACCCCTTAGGCCAGTCCTTGGCCATATGCCCCTCCTTGCCACACTTATAGCAAGACCCAGCTCTACAAACTCTATCATGACCCTTGCCGCACTTTCCACAAGTGCGGCCCTTCTGGCTCCCTGCTTTCGGATCAGCGGGCTTGGCCTGCTTGGTTGCCGGCTGGAACTGTGCCAGTCGCCGATCCCTACCTTGAGACTCCGCCTCCTCCCTAGCCTGAGTCTCTAGCTCAATCTCCCTCTTCCGGGCATTTGCCTAAAGCTTGGAAAATGTCCGGTACGAGGAGTTCGCCACGAACTCCCGAATATCTCTCCGCAAAATACTCAAATAACAGCTCATACGTGCCTGCTCAGTAGACACGTGCTCAGGGCAGAACATCGCCCTCTCATGAAACATCCTGGTGATAACTGTAACAGACTCTGTACCCTGCTTGAGGGTCAAAAACTCCTGTGCCAACCGATCTCTTTCCACCGGGGGAACGTACTCATCACAAAACAAGGTGGTGAACCTCTCCCAGGTCACCACAGTAAGCTCTGCTGGAGAATAGTGTGCTGTCGTGAACTTCCACCAATCCTTCGCCCCCAGGCGAAGCTGGTTCAGCGCAAACCGAACCCTCAAGTGCTCCGGGCACGAGCATGTGTAAAAACACCCCTCAATGTCAGATACCCATCTCATCGCTGCAATCGGGTCCTGCGTCCCGTCAAACTCAGGTGGCTTCGTGTTGCTGAACTTCCTGAACAACAACGAGTCACCCCCTTGTGGAGTAGCAGCAGCAATGGCTGCGGTGGCCGCCGCAACAGCAGCCTCAGAAAGAGCGGCATAAAGCTCGTCAAAATTCTCAATCAGCGTGGTCTTGATAGACCCGAACATCTCTGGTATCTCTGCCCTGATGGCCGCAGCCACCTCCTGGATCTCCTCATCACTGGTCTCGCTGCTCTCTGGCGCATGACGTGTCCTCACCATGATCTACCTCTGAAAAACAACATACGATATATTAGAAACTCACTCGAGCATACTCGCACTCGATAACTCGTCCCTCCTTGTTTCCCGGCATCCCGAAGATTCTTACTCGAACTGTATACTGTCCCGGTGTTTCCATTAGTACAGGCCCAATACTACCTTCCACACCGCATCAGTATACAACCCAAGTCCTCCTCCTAGGATCCCAAGTCCCAAGTTCTCTATTATGCAAAATCCTTTCTCTAACAGATCTCTCATAAGCTCCTCGCTGCTACCTACTCACTCTCAAGCATCTCATAGCAGCTCACCTCTCCCTATGCTAAGGCATCACAAATCAGGCCACTCTAGTCCTAATAAGAGTACCTAGCCCACTCTAGCATGAGAATACATCATATCAATATCATAAGCATATAACATAAAGGTATCTTGGGAAATCACCGTTCGGGCGCTGACTGATCGTACACACGAATCTGCTATGTGTTTTCCAAAAATCTCTTACTCTTTTTGAAAATATTTCTCAAATCCTCAGTTTGAGTTCAAATACGCCCGAAGGTGTACTCGAATCCCTCAAACCAAGGCTCTGATACCAACTTGTAACACCGTAAATTTCAAAACAATTTTTCGCATTTTATAAAAACATAATTCATTTAGTATTCATAAAAACATCATTGTTTGAAACTCAAATCCATAGCATATAAAAATCCCAAGATCTCATAACATAAAAATCCCGTGTGTGTACTAATAAGGCCGACGCCTTCCCGCGATCCTCACTAGTACCTTAAACAAATAACACCAAACACTGTAAGCACAAAGCTTAGTGAGTTCCCCAAAATACCATATATATAACACATATTAGCCACTTGAGGCTATAACTCTTTGGGTCCGTGCACCCAACTCTATGAACCCTCAGGCTCTATCTCTGTGAACCTTCCGGTTCTAACTCTATAGCATGCACAACATAAATCACATAGAATAATGCAGTGCAACACATAAAACATATATAGCATACAACACTGTATCACATAACTCTAATTACCTACTCAAGGTAAAGTATAGTGAGAAGACTCACCTCGCGTATCTCGGTAACTCGTAAATCCCTGAAATCACTAGTGCTCGATCACCCGAGCTATAGTCCTCCTATAACACAAATACATCTCTAATTAACACTTTCCAAACTAGGGTTGACTAACTCTATCAAGTCAACATCGGTCAACTCTGGTCAACGGTCAACGGTCAACGGTCAACCCAACTCGCCGAGTCTGGCGTGGACTTGTCGAGTCCCTTCGAGGACCCGATTCCTCTGAATCCCCTTCCGACTCACCGAGTCACTCACCCAACTCGGTTCCTCAACCCCTGGTTTGAAAACACGGAACCACTCGCTCCAACAACCTTCTGAGGCCAGATCTGTTCCACTAACTCATAGATCCAGTCTTTCCAAGCTTATTTATCACGTAAAGTTTATGTCTTGGCGCTCATATCACACCTATTGACTCATAAATGGTGTTTTAACCTCAAACATAATGATCCCAAACCAAAACCTCCATAGAATCATATAAAGCTTGGACAAAGAGGCACTCTGGACCTCCATGGGTCCTGATCCAGAACCTCACTCACTTAAGGGACCATGGGAGCACTAGATCTAGTCACAAAAGGGCTCAATAAGCCCTAAATCAACATGAACATCACCTCAACAGAAAATGGTTCGAAAATAGTACCTCAAACGTGATGTTCTGGACCTCAGATCTTCAGGAAGTTAACCCTCTTGCTTCCTCTTGGCTATAGCTTCCTTTCCCTTGCTAGACAACACCACCAAGGTCAACAATGGCTCCATCTCTCACTCCAAATGCTCAAGCTCACTAGGGTTTCGCTCTGGGGGCTGGTGAGCACAAATGACGGCCATAAGGCCCTTTAAATAGGCCCCAACCCGAGAAATTAGGGTTTCATTAAACAGCGCGGACTCGCCGAGTCCACCAATGCAACTCGTCGAGTCCGGTCATTAATCCGGGTGAGAAATTGCGTCTCTACTCGGCGAGTCTACGCACCAACTCGCCAAGTCCTCTCACAAAACTCGAAATAAAAATGAATAAATATAATACCTGAAATTCTGGATGTTACATTGGGTTTGGCTAGTGATGGAACACTAGTATTGGTAAGCGCAACTTGTCAGCGGTTCAATCATAATGAGGTAAGATGTATTGGGAATCGATCAAATTTTGTGGGTTGGGAGAGCCTGAACGAATCCAAGTGGGGGAGAATCGTTCAAATTTTTGGAAGCTGGATCAGATGTGAAACTAGGATGAGTTTCCCATTTCCGTTGGGAGGGAAGCCGAATCAAGTACCCGTATGGATTGAGGATTGTATAAGTGGGAGTTTGGGAAACTTCCAACAATTGGTTGGCGTCTTCCTGGTGATATATAGCAGGCATATAGATGGATCCAGGTTGAGGGTTGTGTTAGAGCCACACTGCCTTTTCTTGTAAGATTAAGGCTTTGGTGTTTGAAGCATGACCTGAACACCTGATTGGGAGTAGTCTGGTGTGTGTTCGACTCAGGGTGAGTATGGATGGATTAGTAGATGAACAGTAAGACCATGGGAAGTGGCCATGGCACAATAGGAGTGTTGTAAGACTGTGGGGTATCCCGTAGCATTTACTGGTTTGGCAGATAGTGTTGGAGTGTTTTAAGACTGTGGGGTGGCCTATATCATTCACTAGGTAGGGTGATGGTGTCGTAAGACTGCGGGTGACCCGTAGCAGTCACCGGTCCTTGTGTAGCGGTGAAGGCATGGCAAATCTATGATTGGTTTGTTTGTTTCTTCTGGTGGATTAGACCAGAGTAGGTAAGTTTGTAAGACTGTGGGAAGGCCGCAACATTCTTAGAATTAAGGGAGTGGTGGGTCATTTTGGTGTCGGTCGTGAAATAAGACTACACTTGGTCATGTAGCATTCACTATTAGAGTTGGATTTGGTGGTTTCAGGTTTTGACAGTTAGTTATGGTCGGTTGGATCAGAAAGATTATTGGATCCATAGTTCCGAGATAACTAGGGCAATTACTTTCAGATGAGGCCTTCGTTTGGAAGTTGCTTGGTGTGACTTTGTGTGTCTTTTGACTCAGTAACCGAGTGGGAATCCGGTGAATCGGTTAGTTGGCAGGTAAGTTGGGACCAGGAAGGTATCAGCTACTTTTGGAAAGCAGCTAGGGGGCATTAAGGTGAGTTAAGGAGGTATTAGTGATTTGGGATTCGTGTATGGAGTCATTTGTTATTTGAAGAATATGCTAGGCACTTGTAACTTGGATTAAATAATCTAAGAATAAGCGATTCGACCCTGTTTCCCAGCTCTCGTTTGAGTCTAACCATTGCAGGGATGAGTCTCTTACTCGAGGGATTATCAGAGCCTTCTATCAAGTAAAAGTGTTATGCATTAATGAATGATCAATGATTTTGTTCCCATTAGAAGCATCAAGATAATCAAGAGTTGGAAACGTCTTTTTTAGTTTGGAATTCAATAAGGATTTGAACTAGTAGTGGTTCAATATGGGCGGTCTGTCAGGGAGTCAAATCAATTGGAGATTTCAGGTTTTGGGTAAGGTAGAAGTGGTTTTCTTCAAGGGATTAAGGATTCTTTCATCATCGGGTTTGGCGAGTTCTGCTAAGGTTGGGTTCTGTTGCCTTTAGGAAGGTTGTTGTATGCTTGGGGTTGTGATTGTGTTGTTCAAGCTGTCTGGTGTGCTTGGGATGATAAGGAATGATCTCGAGGACTAAATCTAATTTATGTAGGGGAGAGTTGTAACTCTTGGAAATGAATATGTTCCTAGTTGCCTTTCGTAATTAAAAGAATTACAATTTGACCCTTGTAAGGAGTATGCGGGGCATACCATAGGGTACGCTTAACGCACTAGCTAAAAAGCTAGTACGCGAGGCGTACCTAATGGGTACGCTTAGCATACTAGTGGAAGATGGTTACGGGTCTGAAGCCTCGCACGCTGGGTGTATGAAGGGTACGCATGGTGTAAGAGGGGGATAAGAAAATGCTATTTTTTAGGGTGGTTGTAACATCCCAAGATTTGCCATTTATAGTCCCTGGGAATGGAAGGGTGTGAAGCCATGAAAGGTCTATGGCTAAGTTGAAATTTTAGGACCAAGAGGAGTACGTCGCGCGTACATAAGGGTAGGTTAAGCGTACTAGGCGCGCCCTAGTACATTGAGCGTATACTTGTGTACGCTAGGCGTACTCATATCAGAAGGAAACCCTAATATTTAGGGTTTGGGGGTTATATATGCAACATTATGAGCACGAAACCTTCCCTTACCCTAGCCTCCATTGCTTAAAGTCGTTTTCCCCAAACCCTAGCCATTTCCTTGAGTGTTTGAGATTTTTGAGTGTTTCTTGAGTGTTTTAAGAAGAAGGTGTTGCATTAAGGAGTTGGAGAAGAAGATCAAGATAGTAGACCCGAAGTTGGTTTGTGCCCTAGAAGCTGTAGAAGGTATAAATCTTGGAACTTTATACTTGTATGAGATAGATCTAGTCATTTTAGCTTTATGGAAGCATTCTTGTCCCAAAAGTCCCAAAATGGTGCATGTTATGATTTGGACAAAATGAGCTGTCCTTTCCGACCTTAGAAGAGGTCCTAAGTTATAAAAATGGTGTCCCAATAGCTAGATTTGTCTCATGCATGAAGTAGGAAGGTCTTAATGGATTAAGACGAAGTATTAAGAGCTTTATGGACATGCAAAGTGATAAAGTTCATGACTATATGGGTCCTAGGGTGAAGGACCCACACTTTCGTATTTGACAATTATTACTCTAAAACATGCTACATGCATATTCATAAAAACAATATTTTATATTGATAAAGTGATTACAAACTACTGGATAAAGACCAACTATTTCAGAGTGTTATATATTACATAACTTCCCAGGATTCTATACTTTTTATACATATGGGAGTACAAATTACAATAGTTTCAAACTATTCAAAAATATTCTATCATTACAATAGTTTCAAACTATTCAAAAATCTTATATCAGTATATAACTATACTGGATGCTTATCTCCTGCAATTTGTTAAACATTGAGAGGGTAAGTGGCGACGCTTAGTGAGTTCAATAATAGATACAATATAACGTTATGTCATATATATACTTCAATATGGCAGAAGCAGAGAGGAAAAAAGAACAACAAGGACATATGTGAATCATGTGACAAACTTTTCATATCAATCATTGATTTGATTCAAAGATATACAATCAATGAGACATAACAATTTCCATATTTGATATACATCAATAAAGCTTTGGCCCAAATGGCATAGAAGACATACAACTTCGGATTAACATTTTGGTAGATTTCAGGCTTATAGCTCTGTCTAACCTTCTGCCAATACCATAGAATAGAAATCATTCTCTTATGGAGACATATTCTACATGGCCAGAGGCTACATACCAGTACCAATGTGAATCTAAGTCCGTTCACTGATCACATGGTCAAAGGTATTTCTTTGCTAATAAAAATAGCGAATAAAAATAACACAGGAAAATAACCCGGAATAATGACACTGAAAAGCACATAGTACATATAACACATAAAATACAATTGTTCCTATATATTAGACTCACCGTGAAATAACTGGGGGTTAAAATAGTACTTTGGACAGCACTTCGTTACTATAATTGACTTTCTTCGTTGAAAACTAGGAGTTTTCTTGATAATCGGGCCTTGCGAGGGTTGGGCTTCAAAACCGAAAAGATAAAATTTTCGGGGTCTTCGGGAACTTTGGGGCGTGATTCGGGTGCTAAAATTGATATCGAGGCTTCGGGGGATGTCAAAGTAGTAGAAATATGAAATTAGGGGTGAAAAGCGGCAAAATTTCCAACAAAAACCGGGAGGTCGTGCACCCTTTATATAGGTGCGATCCTCGGATCCGAAGCAAGAGGAAAGGGGAAGGTGGTTGCGAAGCTACGAGGCTCAGTATGTGCGGCAGAAGGGCGAGGTTTGGATGCGAGGGTCGGAACAGGTGTGCGCTTCAGATTGGTCCAGCGTCTTAGATGACGCAGCTGCTTCGGACATGTAGGGTGCACACACGTCGCTCCTCGGATGCGCCACAGCTTCGAAAGCAAGGAGTCACCGCGACACACGTCGGATGCCTACTGGACCGAGCTCGGACCTGGGAAGAACGCGACACGTGGCTGCTGACTCACCATAATCGGCCTTATCCTTGCGAGGTTCCTCGGAAAATGAGCCCAAATCTTCTAAAATCCATAACTTTTGCATATGGGCTCCGTTTTTGACGTTCTTTATATGCATGCGTAGGCGGGAATATATTCTAGAACTTTCTTTTAGACTTCGTCGGCTAATGTTGATTTGTTTTTAATATTATTATTTTTAATAGACCGGGACTGGAAAATCCGTTAAAAATTGATAACTTCTTCATCCGACATCCGTTTTCGTTAGACTTTTTAGCGTTGTACTACTATTGACGAGATATTAAATTTTCATTTAGGTTGTGTTGGCTAAAAATCACTCGATCTAAAATTCGAGTTTTTAGCTGTCTAATGCTAAGCTGAAACTTAGAAAAATCATAACTTCCTCATACGAAGTCAGATTTTCGCGTTCTTTTTATCGAACTTCTCGGTTTAATGAATACTACGAATTTCATTAAGATTACTAAGGCTAAAAAGTAGTTTATCAAAAACTCATTTTTTATGTCATTCGTCGTCTTGCCGATTTTGTCGCGGATCTTCGATTGGTCATAATTTCATTGTTATAACTCCGATTTCGATGAGGTTTTTGCCTAAACGTTTCTAACGAGATTATATACAACTCTCAATAATAAAATTTTACTTATTTTAAATTTTATATTTTCGTTAAATTTCACCTTTCGACATTTGATTGAAATCTCATAAGACTTCCAATACTTTCTGAATGACTCTAAGCATAGTTTTACTACATTTCTAGTAAAAACCATCTGTTAGAACTCAACATTCAAATTCTCATAATATTTTGTAACATTATTCACTTTTGTAATTTAAAATACACGATTAATAAACGTGTATGTTACATAAGGACATTTGGCCACTGGATCTGAAGTTTGGGCTTAAGTGCTTAAGCCATTAAGCACTTATTCAGATTTTTCGCAGACCTCTAAGTACGCCATCATAAATCTAGTATGCCCAATGTACTGGGTCAACCACCACAATGGTGGTCAACATTAGGACGAGGACGCCCTGTGTACCAGAGGAGTACGCCTCGCGTATGTCCTCAATTGGCCCTTTGGCAATTGGTCTTCGGGTTTTGGGCTGTTTATGGACTGGTTGGATTTAGGCCTTTGCTAGACTTTATGAATATAAAGTATTGGGCTAAGTTTTGATAATAGATCTTGGAATTAGTCCCAATTAGGGAGTTAGGCCCAATTTGGTAAATTAGGCCAATAATGGGCTTTGCATAAGGACTTTCAAGGTTATGGACTTGGCATTGGGCCTTGGCCCAGTATAGAGAATGGACATGATAGATTGTGTAGACCCTTAGTCAAGATTGTTATGTTGTGTAATGACTTAGTATTTATTATGTGATAGTTCGGGATTTCCGGTGAGACAGCGATCAGAGGTTTTCGGTACTTCAGCATTACTTGTGAGGTGAGTTATCCTCACTATATCGACAGGGTCTAAGGCACCAAGGCCGACCCTTTATCGGATTTGTATACGGGTATTTGCTTGGTATGTTTATTGATCTGCTAGATCTGCATTCGGATAGTTAGGATGGTGTTATGTCTAGTGACTTAGTTTATTTCGGTATCCTGGTATATAGGGTGATGCTATGTTAGTGACTAGTTAGGTCGGTATCCTGGTTATAGGATGGTTGCTGTGTTAGAGATCTGTTAGATCAGTATGATTATCTGTTATATACATGCTAGTGTATGATATTTATGTGCACATGATTGTTTGATTGGTATGGGGGTTGGGTTGAGGCGGGTCGTGCTTCGTGCTATAGGCCAACATACCCCGAGCGAATCGGATAGACTACAGGCCTAGGTGGGCACATAGTCAGGCCGAAGGCCTCGCGAGCGGTCCGGATAGGCTGAAGGCCCTGAGAGGGCGGTCCAGATGTGTCGAGGCTTGGAGAATGGGCCAGATAGACTGAAGGCCCGGTACAAGTGGTCCAGTCATACTATAGACTCAGAGAGTGGACCAGGTGGACTGAAGGCCCGGTGCGGGAAGACAGTCATACTGTAGACTCGAGATGCTTGGCTGTTCTATTTGTTTATATGATATGATTATGATTGTATGGCGTTGGTATTTTGGGGGTAACTCACTAAACCTTTGAGCTTACATTTATCGATTATTGTTTCAAGTGTAGTGGATGACCGTGGGAAGGCGAAGGCGTGACCGTACACTTCCTCGATGAGGTTTTCGCCTAAATGTTTCTAACGAGATTATCTACAACTCTCAATAATAAAATTTTACTTATTTCAAATTTTATATTATCGTTAAATTTCACCATTTGACATTTGATTGGAATCTCGTAAGACTTCCAATACTTTCTGAATGATTCTAAGCATAGGTTTACTTCATTTCTAGTAAAAACCATTTGTTAGAACTCAACATTCAAATTCACATAATATTTCATAATATTATTCATTTTTATAATTTATAATACACGATAACTGAACGTGTATGTTACAAATACCTCCTCCTTTTGAGGATTTTGTCTCCGAAATTACATCGATTAAAATAAATGGGGATATTTTGCTCTCGTCTCATTCTTATTTTCCCAAGTATATTTGGGCCTCGATGGTGTTTCCACTTGACAAGCACCAACTCTACTTCTTTATTACGTAGATTAGTTGTTCTTTCATTCACGATCTCTTCAGGCTCTTCTACATATCTTAAATTATTATCCAATTTCACCTCGGATAATGGAACTGTCTTATCATTGATGCTCAAGCATTTGTGTAGATAGCTCACATGAAACACATCATGAATACCTGCCAAATCTTCCAGCAATTCCAAGCGGTATGCTTGTTTACTAACTCTCTGGATGATTTTGAAAGGACCAACAAATCTAGGGCTTAGTTTTCCTTTCTTCCTAAATCGCATAATACCTTTCCACGGGGATACTTTTAGCATTACGAAATCACCCACCTGGAATTCTAGGCCGTCTCCTCTTTTCTATATAGGACTTCTGTCAATCTTGGGCCGCTTTCATTCTTTCTCATACAATTGAATCTTGTCGGTGGTGTCTTGAATCATTTCAGGGCCTCCAAGGTTCTTCTGTCCTAGGTCTCGCCAACACAATGACGTACGACATTTGTGACCATATAATGCTTCATATGGTGGCATTTTGATTGAAGCGTGGTAATTGTTATTATACAAAAATTCGATAAGAGGTAAGTATTTATCCCAGTTATTACCGAACTCCAAGACACATGCACGAAGCATATCTTCTACTGTTTAGATTGTTCTCTCTGTCTGACCATCTGTCTGGGGATAATAAGTTGTGCTGAGAGCAACTCAAGATCCTAATTCACGTTGTATACTCGCCCAAAAGTGAGAAGTGAAGCAAGTATCACGATCAGAAATGATCTTTAGTGGCACACCATGTCTTGCAACAATTTCATCCAAGTATACTTGTGCGTATTTCTCCATTGGAGCCATTTCACACATGGAAAGAAAATGATCGATTTTAGTCAGGCGGTCGATGATTACCCAAATGCTATCATGCTGTCTAGCAGTCTTTGGCAATTTGATAATAAAATCCATGGACAATTCTTCCCATTTCCATACAGGAACACTAAGAATTTCTAGGGTTCCATAAGGCTTTTGGTGCTCTGCTTTTACTTGTAAGCATACTAAGCATTCTTGTACATATCTTTCAATGCCTTTCTTTAATCCAGGCAACCAATAATCAACTCTTACATCATAGTACATTTTACTTGTACCAGGATGTATTGACAATTTAGATTTATGGGCTTCATCTAAAATCTTCTGTCTTAATCCACTAATCTTTGGAATCCATAGCCGATTCTTGAGTACATTTAATCCTCGTGGATCATCAAGTAAAGCATCATTATAATGTATCATCCCTTCTTTCTTCACATTTTCAGGCTTTAGGGCCTCTTCTTGCCATTTCTCTAGTTCATCTAGCATAGTGAATTTTACTATAGTATGAGTAATAGCATAACACATACTATTACGATAAACCTTTCTGCTTAGTGCATCGGCAACTACGTTGGCTTTTCCAGGATGATATAGGATTTCACAGTCATAATCTTTGATCATCTCCATGTCTCGTTGTTTTCTCAAATTCAAAGTTTGCTGACTGAATATGTACTTGATACTTTTGTGGTCGGTGAATAATTGGCATTTTGTACCAAAAAGATAATGCGTCCAAAGTTTTAGGGAAAATACCGCCGCAGTGAGTTCGAGATCATGAGTGGGACAATTCTTTTTCATAATCTTTCAGTTGTCTTGAGGCATAGACTATCACTTTACCACATTGCATTAACACACAACCGAGTCCCAATCTTGAAGAATCTCTATATACGTAAAAATCATCATCACCTTCTGGGAGTGATAAGATTGGAGCATGAGTCAAAAGATCTTTTAGAGCTGAGAAAGATTTTTCTTAGGCTTCACCCCATTCGAACTTCACTTCTTTCCGTGTAAGACTCGTGAGAGTTACAACTATACGAGAAAAGTCTTTAATGAATCTCCGGTAATATCCCACGAGACCCAAGAAACTGCAAATTTTGGAAGCATTACGGGGCACTTCCCAATTTTAAATAGCTTCGATCTTGATAGGATCTACGGATACACCGTCACTAGAAATAACAAGGCCGAGAAATTGAACTTGGCGAAGCCAAAATTCACATTTCGAGAATTTAGCATATAGTTTCTCCTTTCGAAGAATTTCTAATACCGCATGAATATGAAGAGCATGATCAGCTTCAGACTTGGAATAGATTAGAATATCCTCAATGAATACGATGATAGATTTATCGTGCATTGGGCGGCATACCCGATTCATAATATCCATGAATACAACAGAAGCATTTGTAAGACCGAACGACATAACAAGGAATTCATAATGTCCATATCGAGTACGAAAAGTAGTCTTCGGTTCATCCTGCTCATGTACTTTCAACTGATGATAGCCAGATCTTAAATCAATCTTTGAGAAATAGCTAACACCTTGAAGTTGATCAAATAAATCATCAATGCGAGGTAGTGGGTACTTGTTCTTGATAGTCACCTTATTCAGCTCACGATAATCAATGCACATCCACATCGATCCGTCCTTCTTCTTGACAAACAATACTGGAGCACCCAAGGAGAGGTACTCGGTCGAATGAAACCTTTGTCAAGTAATTCCTGCAGTTGAATCATCATTTCTTTCATTTCAGCTGGCGCAAGATGATAAGGAGTCTTTGCAATCGGAGCAGCACCAGGCACATGGTAAATTCGGAATTCTACTTGCCTGTACGGAGGAAGTCCAGTCAATTCTCCGGGAAAAACATTTGGATATTCTTTAGCAATGGGAACATCATTTACTGTTTTCTTTTCCTCTTTTGAAACATCAACTGTGTAGGCCAGATAAATAGAACATCCCTTCGATATGAATTTACGAGCTTTAAGGAAAGAGATTATTTTTAAGATTCTTTGTTCACCGTAGACATAGATAGGATTCTCCCCTTCAATAGGAATGCGTACTATCTTTTCATAGCACAAAAGTTCTGCATGGTTCTTTGATAACCAATCCATACCGAGAATAATATCAAAGTTGGGCAAGGAGATAGGGATCAGGTTAGCAAGAAAATTATAGCCTTCAATTTCTATAACACAATCCCTATAGACTTTATCAGCAAGTAATGATATACTTCCCGTAATATCTACATGAAATGGTTGTGCGAGTATATAGCAAGCAATTTGAAAGGAATGTGCAAATTCATAAGACACAAAAGAATCTAAGGCACCAAAATCAAATAAAATGTGAGAAGGTCTAGAGTTTGTTGGAATAGTGTCTAAGGATGCAACTATATTAGGCAAGTATTTGACCCGATTGTGCATGGTCCTTTTGGGTTGCCTTCACCATAGCAACTTGATAGGATGATTTATTATGAGAGAATAAATATTATTAATATATTATGAGAATAATATAAGGAATAATAATATTGTTATTTGATTAATATAAGTCATAAATTAATTAGTATTAATTTGGTGACTTAAAGAGATTAATTAAATAAGAGGGTATAAACTGTCAATTGTTTGATAGTTACACTTTAGACTATAAATCCTTAAGGGATAAGGGATGGACGGATTCTAGGGCTTAGGATAGCTCAAAATCGTCCAAGGCTTATCTAAGGTAAGGATTTGGATTGCTTTAAGGAAAGATTATCCAACTAGGGTTTAAAGGTGAAACCCTAAGGAGTCTACAAGTATAAATAGATCCCTTGAGCAAGGTAAATCGAAATCACTTAAAAAAAAAAGAACCCCTGGCCGATTTCCTCTCAACCTCTCTCTCAAATCATCCTCTTTGCTAGTTGGTGTTTGTAAGCCATTAGAGGAGTGACAATTGTGACTCTAGAGCTCCAAGACAACAAGATCAAACAAGAGATTCAAAGGTAAACTTCTAGATCTGATTTTGTATTGTTCTTATACCTAATTAGTTATTAGAAGTCTTGGATTCAAAGCATGTTTAATTAGAAAGCCTAGATCCAAGCATTAGGGTTTTGCATGTGCACATAGGAAAGTTCTTATCCCATCAGTGATATCAGAGCCTAGATTGGTTTCTATTAAATTGTTTCTTGTTTGTTTGAATCTTATTTGCAAAATTCGTTTTTTTGTGTTTCTGAGTCATGGACTCGGCGAGTCCCATAGTGGACTCGGCAAGTTGGCCTGACTCGGCGAGTCCCTTGGTGCACTCGGCGAGTCCAAGCGTCAGGAAAGGCCAGATTCGGGATTTTTTTGATGATTATCTTATGGAAACTTGCCTTAATCATATTAGATCAACCCTAATCCGATTTTTTGATATATATGACTATAATCTTGATCTAATTAAAGATATTTATCAACTAATAGAATATTTAATTTCCTTATATGATAATTAATTAATTATTAAATTGGTAATTATCTTGCAAGAAATCTTGAATAAATCAAATATGGATAATTATGGAATTAATTGTTAATTAAAATTATTTGTTGTTTGATCCCCCATGTTTTAAAAGTTTAAAACTTGTCCTCAAGTTTTGAAATTTATGTTTTGTGATTAAAAGTTTTAATTTAGACAATTTAAATTTCAAACCCTAGTTTTTTTAAAAGTTTAAAATACAACCCTATACTAATATAATATTACAAGATTAATACATATATATGTATAACTAAAATGCTAGTCTTACCGTTAGTAGGCCTCATTCACGAAGCCGATCTATAAGGTGGGTATAAGGTTGCGGCCTATAAAATGGCGCTTAATGGGTGTACACTCACACCCACCGCTTGCTTGATCGGTGGAGGGTTGTTAGCCGAACGGGTAGGATAGGGCAGCCTCATCCTCTCATTAAAAGTATAATATAAAGTAACTACATATTTTTAAAATTTCCCAATCTTAGTTACTTTAGGAAAAGTGAATTGATGCAATCCCATGAAATTACACTTTGCACCCTTGCTAAGAAGTTAGTGGAGCGTGTGTGGTTTACCGGCACACTAATTGGTTCTAAGCAAAGGTGGCAAAGGGTGTTTCATTGTTTATCATAGTTCGATGGAGCGTGTGTGGTTTACCGGCACATCGAATAGGTGATCGTTACAATGAAGGCACCATGTGAATTTGCATGGTAATTCACACCCGCTTTGTGATCCTCGGTATCCCAGTCACAAATAAGAGGGGCATATCGAGATTTAAACATGTCATTGAATAGTTTCAATGAATCTCATCCGAACCTAGGAATTCTCAATACATTTAGGACTTAAAGTTATGTTTTTATGGTGGAGAATTAGTGAATCGTCATTCACTTACCTTCATATTATTTGCATGTTGGATTACGGCATCCCTTTTCTAATATGTAAATATTGTTGTTGGATCCTAGCCCTAATTTTTCTTATTGGGTGATAATTAGGGATTCATATTCTAATCTATCTTTGTCCTTTCTATTTGTAGATGTCGAACGCAAACAACACTGCTGCTAGTTCTTTCACATTGATGAGCCTTTGTCAAAAGGTCACTTTCGATGGGACGAAATTTAGCGAATGGATAAGATACATTCGCACCATTGCTCGCTATAAGGATAAGGAGTATGTCCTCGATGAGAAGCTCGGGAAAATTAACCCTGAAATCGCTACTCCAACTGAAATGACCGCTTTTGAAACTCATGAGCGCGATGCAACAAAGGTACATTGCATCATGATAGCCACCATGAACTCCGAATTCCAAAAGTCCTATGAGGACATGTACCCGTACGAGATGCATCAAGACTTATTGGAAAGATACCACCAATATGCGAGACAAGAGCATTATGAGATTTTCACTAACATGATTTCCGCTAAGATGGGTCATGGAGAGTCTCTTACCGTGCACCTGCAAAAGATGCAAAGGTATGTCGACCATCTTCGCAAGTTGAATGTTGACTTTGGGGAAGACTTGGCGATCGACATGGTGCTTCACTCTTTGCCTCCGAGCTACAATCAATTTAGGATGACCTACCACATGAACAAATAAGAGGTCACCCTAAGCAAACTCCAAGGTATCTTGAGGGTCGCTGAGAGCAACTTCAAGGACAAGTTTGTTGCACCAACTCCCAATCCACCCGCTGCTCCTGTCTTGTCTATTGGACAAGGAAAGGGAAAGAAGAGGAAGGCTTCGTCTAAGAACTATCATAAGGTTAAAGCCCGAGATGGTGCCTCTTCTAGTGGGACCAAAGTTGATCCTGCTAAACCCTGCCCTAACCCAAAGTTGGCAGAGTGCCACCACTGCCACAAGATAGGACATTGGAAGAGAAGCTGCCCAGAGTACCTGCAAGCCATCAAGGAAGGAAAGATCAAGCCATCTTTCGCAGGTATATACACAATTAAATCTAACGAATCATCTCATGCTATTTCTTGGGTTCTTGATATCGGTTGTGGTTACTACATTTGTTCTAATGTGCAGGGACTAAGAAGAAATAGGGATGTGGAGGCTGGAAGAATAAATCTAATCATGGGGAACAGAAGATCGTCGCCTGTGACCAAGATTGGAGTGTATTCTTTAGTGCTTAGGAATGGTTTAAGTTTAGATTTGAACAATTGTTGCTATTCGCCAGAAATGGCTAGAAACATCATTTCATTTCATGGTTTGTTTAGACAAGGTTTTAGATTTTCTTTTAATAATGAGAATGGTTCTATTTTAGCTTATCTAAATGGTGTCTTTTATTTTGAAGCTATACCATGTAATGGAATATATGAAACTGTTATGATTGTTGATAACCTAGGAAATGATTTTTTGAACATAGATTCTTCCAATAGTATGGATAAAGCATCCTTGTGGCATTGTCGTCTTGGACATGTCAACAAGAAGCGCATAGCCCAACTCCAAAAGCATGGAGTGTTGGAGTCATTTGACCTTAGGGAAGATGACACGTGCGAATCTTGTTTACTTGGAAGGATGACTAAGTCACCCTTCATGAGTATGTGTGAAAGGAGTGAGGGCCTATTGGACCTAATACATACCGATGTATGTGGACCGTTTAGATCAACCACAAAGGATGGGAACCGCTTCTACGTGACTTTTACCGATTACTATAGTAGATCTGGGTATATCTATTTAATCAAGCAAAAGTCAGAAACTTTTGAAAAGTTCAAAGAGTTCAAGAATGAAGTGGAGAATCAATTGGGCAGGAAAATCAAGATGCTTCGATCCGATCGAGGAGGAGAGTACCTAAGTCTTGAATTCCACGATTATCTCAAGGAGTGTGGAATAGTTTCACAATTGACGCCACCTAGGACACCACAATTAAATGGTGTGGCAGAAAGGCGTAATCGAACCTTATTGGATATGGTTCGCTCTATGATGAGTCGTGCTTCACTACCTATCTTTTTTTGGGGGTATGCCTTAGAGATTGCCGCCCATATCCTTAACCGAGTCCCTACTAAGAAGGCTGCCAAAACACCTCACAAGATGTGGACAGGGAAAGCTCCCTCGTTAGCACATATCAAGGTTTGGGGTTGCGAGGCTTTCGTAAGACGAGATACTCACGACAAGCTCGAACCTCGTAGTGAGCGATGTACTTTCATCGGCTACCCGCAGAAATCCTTTGGATATCTCTTCTATAGACCGAAGGACAATGTTGTCTTTGTTGCGGGGAGAGGGGTTTTCCGAGAGCGAGAACTCATAAGCCAAGGAGACAGTGGGAGGCAAATCGAGCTTGAAGAAATTCAAGAGTCGATAGATGAAGGAACCTCTACCGCTGACACTCAACTCGAGGAGGAAACTCCGGTTGAACCAATTGACGAGTCCTTACCTCTTAGACGTTCCGAAAGAGTTAGAGTTCAGCCCCAGTTTTATGGTTTTCATATTACTACCGAAGGGGACATGTATATTAGTGATGGTACACTAATAAACCTTGATGAACCTAATAGCTATAAGGAAGCCATGGCAGGCCCGGAGTCTGTGAAATGGAAAGAGTCAATGGATAGTGAGATCCAATCCATGTATGATAACCAAGTTTGGAATTTGGTTGATTATATGCCCGGACATAAGACCGTTGAGTGCAAATGGATCTTCAAGAAGAAGACCGACGTGGATGGAAACGTACACACATATAAAGCGCGATTGGTCGCGAAGGGCTTTACTCAAACTCCCGGAGTTGACTATGATGAGACCTTCTCACCAGTTGCGAAGATAAAATCTATTAGAGTGATGCTAGCGATTGCCACATTTCATGATTATGAGATTTGGCAAATGGATGTCAAGACCGCTTTCCTTAATGGGAAGTTGGCTGAGGGTGTTTACATGGCTCAGCCAGAGGGGTTTGTGGATCCGAAGCATCCAAATAGAGTGTGTAAGCTTGAGAAGTCCATTTATGGACTTAAGCAAGCATCTCGCAGATGGAATCTTTGCTTCGATGAGAAAGTCAAAGAGTTTGGATTTGTACGAAGCGAAGATGAATCGTGTGTATATGTCAAAGCCAGTGGGAGTATATTTAGCTTTCTCGTTTTGTATGTCAATGACATATTACTCATAGGAAACGACATCCCGACTCTGCAGGAAGTTAAGTCCTGGCTCGGGAAGTGCTTCGCTATGAAGGACCTCGGAGAGGCTTCCTATATTTTGGGAATAAGGATAGTGAGAGAAAGAAGTAAGAGACTAATATGACTTAGTCAGAACACTTACTTAGAGAAGGTACTAAAACGTTTTAGTATGGAAAACTCGAAGAAGGGAGAATTACCGATACAAAGTAATGCCAAGTTGAGTAAGACTCAAAGTCCGAGTACCAAAGCTGAGATAGCTGAAATGAGCCGAGTACCATACGCTTCGGCAGTTGGCTCAATCATGTACGCTATGACTTGTACTCGCCCTGATGTAGCCTTTGCTTTGAGCATGGTTAGCAGATATCAAGGGAATCCTGGCAGAGCCCATTGGATTGTGGTGAAGAATATCCTTAAGTACCTTCGGAGGACGAAGGAATGGTTCTTAGTCCTCGGAGGGAGTGATGACTTGAAGGTGCGAGGGTATAGTGACGCCAGCTTTCAGACCGACAGGGACAACTACCGTTCGCAGTCGGGCTGGGTCTTTACCCTGACTGGAGGAGCAGTGACTTGGAAAAGTTCCAAGCAGGAAGCTGTAGCTGATTCAACGTGCGAATCAGAGTACATTGCAGCGAGCAAAGTGTCGAAGGAGGCAATATGGCTGAAGAACTTCATCGGTGATCTTGGAGTTGTACCTGCCATAAAGGAGCCCATAGAGATTTTCTGTGATAATGAAGGAGCGGTTGCCTTGACCAAGGAACCGAGGGATCATGGTAGATCTAGACATATCGACAGAAAATATCACTTTATTAGACATCGTGTAGAAGAAGGACAACTCATGGTGAAGAGGATATCATCAGAAGATAACCCAGCAGATCCGCTTACGAAGGAACTGAGTAGGGTTAAGCACTTGCAGCATGCTAGGAGTATTAGGCTAAAGGATGATATTAGCATAGATTAGATAGTATTAGAAACGTGTAATAGATAAATGTAATTAACATTTGATGATTAAATAAAGGAGTTTTATTTATGAGTAATGTTACTGTCTTATGTTAATTGTTTAACTTTTGTTTCACTTTGCATGTTTTGACTTCCAGAATAATTGAGTTTATTAAGTTTAATCGAATTATTCAAATTGTCCACAATTGTTCATATGTTGGAAGTAGATATGAATGAAGATTGTCGTGAATTGGTGCGTAGATTGTCTAAATGGTATTAGACATAGCAAAGGGTTGCTGCGACATTCATGAGTGCTTATGAACTAGTTTTGAGCATTGGAACAAACCCGTGCTTGCTGAATCACCTTATGGAATATGATATAAAAGGGTGATCGCAAGACGATAATATCATATAGTCTTAAAACTTAGATATATGGTTTATTATTTATTAATTAATTGTACATTGATAATGCGAAAACGCATCAGTAACTCGGTGTTATAAAACGCATTGTTGTGTATAGTTGATTAATGAATAAGTAAATGCATATAAGTCGAAGTTTATCTGTAACTTTTATCCTAAGAGGGTAAAAGTGATATCTCGGCCGCTCGATGATTTGATTTGACTTATGTGCCGGGCCCGGTCAGAACTGAATTGATGTGTTCAATTAAGTTCTATGTCAAATAAATCAGAGATCGAGAAACCTAAATGCTTGACTAATCATTCCATAGAATTGTCAACATGATATCTAACAGAGGACTGTACGATCCCTTATCTAAAGGACAAGATTGATTAGATCAGAGTTTGACAGCGTCTTTGAGAGCTACGATTGCAAATCAGATTGTGGTTGTGCATATAGTTACTAGACTTATCCAAGTGGGAGACTGTTGGAATAGTGTCTAAGGCTGCAACTATATTAAGCAACTATTTAACCCGATTGTGCATGGTCCTTTTGGTTTGCCTTCACCATAGCAACTTGATAGGATGATTTATTATGAGAGAATAAATATTATTAATATATTATGAGAATAATATAAGGAATAATAATATTGTTATTTGATTAATATAAGTCATAAATTAATTAGTATTAATTTGGTGACTTAAAGAGATTAATTAAATAAGAGGGTATAAACTGTCAATTGTTTGATAGTTACACTTTAGACTGTAAATCCTTAAGGGATAAGGGATGGACGGATTCTAGGGCTTAGGATAGCTCAAAATCGTCCAAGGCTTATCTAAGGTAAGGATTTGGATTGCTTTAAGGAAAGATTATCCAACTAGGGTTTAAAGGTGAAACCCTAAGGAGTCTACAAGTATAAATAGCTCCCTTGAGCAAGGTAAATCGGAATCACTTAAAAAAAAAGAGATCCCCTGGCCGATTTCCTCTCAACCTCTCTCTTAAATCATCCTCTTTGCTAGTTAGTGTTTGTAAGCCATTAGAGGAGTGAAAGTTGTGACTCTAGAGCTCCAAGACAACAAGATCAAACAAGAGATTCAAAGGTAAACTTCTAGATCTGATTTTGTATTGTTCTTATACCTAATTTGTCACAACTAGCATTTTTGTGAGGAAATTCTACTCTCATGCAATCATTCACCTAGTGTAATAACTTTTACTCTAAAGGAATATCATGCTCACTCTCATTCAAATATCTCTCATATGTTTAAATAAGGGTTGGAAACCCTATATATATCCCGACTCAAGTTCATTATGGACTATGATTCTCTTATTGGACCTAATGGGCCAATAAACCCTTAACTTAACTCTTTCAAGCTAAGAGTCTTAAGTTGGGCCTTATTTGAATTCACATTCATTAAAATATAGTGTTTTGGGCTTTAATGGGCCTAGAATAACCCACACCTTTCTCATGGACCTATTTGAGCCGAGAACTACCCTAAAAGTCCAATGGGCCGAAAATTTTCCTTAGGGGCTTCATAATTTCGAACCAAAGAAAGGATTGGGCCAAACTAATTCACCCTCCTTCCTCCTAGCCCAATTCTCGGCCCATTATCTATATAAAAAAAAAAAGAGAAATTAGCTAATTAGCTTAATGCATGACACATCATTTTTATTTGGAGGATAACCAAGTCATTTATCCACCATGTAACAATGCATTCACATATATCCATGCAAAACCTTATCTCTTCCTTCTCTCTCCCCCTAATTCACGGCCATAAGGCCCTTCCCACCCTCATCTCTCATTTCAAACACAATAATCTCTTATCTTTACCTCTTATACTCAAGAAAATCCTCTCTTCCTTCCTCATCAAAAATCGTGGATGTGGGTGTTTGTTTCAAGAGTGTTCTTCAAGGTTTCAACCTCTTGGTAAGTGGTTATCATGTATAAACGCCTACTTTTCATCTTAATGATAAGAACTCGTTCTTACATAGCCTTATTTCATGATCTAACTCCTTAGAACCATCTAAGTTCAAAAACCTCCACAAGGAGTTGCTAGGGCCGAAATCTTCTCTCAAATCTTCATCAAAATCAAATCCAAATCCCAAGGTGAGCTTCATACCCCCTATTTTCTGTTTTTATGAGTTTTGTGGGGGGGGGGGGGGGGGGGAATACAAGTGAAAGTGTAGATCTATATGTGTTTGTATGCCTTGTATGATTTCCATGCTTATATGTATGCTTTTATGTGTTTTAATGTTGGATCTAGCCTTAAAACCCATCAAAACCGAGAAATATCTTGTGTTAAATGCTTTTAGCTTCAAATATATTTCTAAACACAAAGTGTTTCAAGAAAAATGGCTAAGTGGTTTAGTAATAATTTTCTTTGGGTCAAAAACACAAATTTTGGGCCTAAAATGTGAAAAATACAAAAATAAGGGCCCAAATTGACATTTCACAGATTCTGATGGATGAAGTGTGCCAAAACAGTTTCCATAAAACTATTTCTGGAATTACACTTAATTAGAGGACTAAAAACATGAATTTCAAGCTTAATGGGCTAAAAATGAAAATTTCGGCCCAATAAGGCCCATTATGCGAATTTTTCTGTTTTGGAGGGCCAAAACTGTAACTTTCTGTAAAACAGTGGACTATAAGTGTTCCAATTCCTTTTCAAAGGTTTAAAATGCTTTTTAAATTTAAAAAGGACCAAAGTTGCAAAAAAAATTTCCATTTGGGCCAAAATTGTCAAATTTGCGAAAAGAAGGGATTAAAACCAAGAAAACTGCATTTTCAGGGTCTTAAGCTGTTTTCTATGGAAAACATGCTGGAAAATGATTATTTCAATAATTTTTGGTGTTAAAATGTCAAGAAAATTGATTTAAATACCAAACCGGAAAATATTTTAAATAAAGGGTTGAAAAGGTAAATGTTACAAAAGAGGAGGGGCTGAAAACAGAAAATTTCCAAGACTAATTCTATACATGCAATATGATCAAATAATGGTACTACTACTATCGACAAAATACAATACACTACAATACCAAAAGTCGTTGTCAAACGAATTGGTTCGGTCTCGAACCAATAAAAATCCGAAACCACAATTACAACGATACAACGATACTACAATACTATGATTCATACAAATAACGATTCGGAATACATTATACATGTGCACAGACGTCTACGCACTATCTTTGGGCCCCACAAGTGTAAAATCTTGTTCGTTGAGCCTAGCTAGCCCGACGACCTGATCTTAAGGCCCAAAGACTTCATCTTACGAAGTGTTGGGTTTTACCAACCCGACACAACGTAACCGGACTTTCAACAGCTGTAGACTACTGGTCCCCAAGGGTCCTTTAGTGTCGCTAGTAAATTCTGCCTTTTTTTTGCGAGGCGGGTCTGGGACCCCTCGTACCTTTTATCCCCAACCGACTAATGGAGTCGTCGAGGCCTTCGTGTCCTCCTTCTCTTCGGATGTGGGACAACAGGACGGTTGGATAGCGTGGCTAGTACGGACGACGCCTTCGGGATCGTCGGTATTGCTATAGACTAGTCGTTTGTGTAACGCGTGTCTGTGGCGGATAGTCATGCTCATCAATGATCCAATGTCGTCTGGAATAACAACTTCATGCGTTGCAATGGTTTCAAGTAATTTCATGGAATTCAAGGAATTAGGAAAACATCGGGTTTTCCTAGGGTTTTCAATACATACAAATTCAGAATACATACGATTTCAATAAACAATATTTTACAAGTATAGAAAACAAACAAGCATACTTATGGATCTTCACACCTTTTTGACTATACTATTTTCAGAAAATATCGGATTTTCTGGTGGTTTTTCAAACGATACGAAGCATTGTTTTCAAATACAACTTATGAACTCACCAACATTTCATATGTTGACGTTTTTCAAAATACTTGTATTCTCAGGGAACCAGTGAATCAAGGGAAATCATATTCAGTGACGGTTGCAGTTTATTTTTGTATGAATTGAACAAATTAATTTTTGGGGGAATGTAATGTTTAAACAATGTATGATATGTAAACACTACTGGTTGTACTATGTTAATGAATGGTGACGAATGTTGTTATGTTTCATATATATTCAATGTTATGGTATTCAATTGAGTCACGACAGCCCCCGGACGTTTCCGCCGTCTGGTTCGGGGGTGTGACAGGTTGGTATCAGAGCTTTGTTTATAGTGAACTAGCATGTCGAGCCACACATTGATATGCAACTATAAACCAAAAGAGGGACTAACATAACTCTGAACAAAACAAATAAA